>NC_080723.1:13337510-13937510 GCF_019097595.1 Hemibagrus wyckioides | reverse complement strand
TGTAAATCATTAATATATACATAGTTGAGAAACTATGTTTAGGAACTCAAATAGGCTTTACTTTATGGAGTTTTTGTAAGTGTTCCTGGAAAGAAGAACTGCCAATCTATCCTCTTCCTTGACTACATTACCTGTGAGGTACCTCAGAGAGGTACCTTCTTGGGTATTTTTTTATTTTTAAGATGCTTCTGTTTGGTTTTACAAAAGGGCATCTTCAATGTACTTGCTTACCTGTCCAAGATAGAATGGCATGCACTAATGGGTGAATAAGTAGTGACATAAGTAGTAGTTTATGGAAACTTTGTTTCGAGAAGGACAGAAACTCTCATTCTGCCTTTTGCCCTGCTGTAGTGTCTTCTAGATGTGCTCTTGTACACCTGATTAAGAAAAGTAACTAGCATAGAGAACACGGTTTTCAAATCATGGCAGACCAACAAAAAAGTGGTGATTTAGGCAGTGTTAGGTATCTCTCCTAACTCATGGGGTTTACAGACACCAGAAATGGCAATGGGAAAACCTGGAAACAAGCTTGATCCAGAAGATTTTTGGTTAATGTTCCCACAGCTCTGGTAGACCAAGAATAACAGGGTGCTTAAATGAGTCCATGACCAATAATAACACCTGCTTACTGCGGGCTGCCATAATGATGAGTGGGGAAGGGGGGAGGACTTTCATGGGGTTGCCCATTTTTTGCCCTGACTCAGAGCTGAAACTGGCATTCTGTGGTCAGCATCTGGAAGAACAGGCCAGACACATGTTTCTCATAGGCCCTAGAGAATATGAATGCTGGAATATTGTGAAAGTTAATACCTCAAACTAATTTGACCCAGGAGTGTTGACCTCAATATGTGTACTCACTGTAGGCTTTGTGAGGAACTTTTAGGCAACATACTTCAGATTGTCTTGTTCTTTCAAAATAGAGACACAGTCCAGCTCGCACCCTCTCCTGACTCCATGGATTACAGTTTTCCATCACCACAATGGATTTATGGCCTTTGTTGAGCGTCATTGGGTCTTGGAACAAAAAACACCCCATGTTGTTGCAGCAATACGTTGGCTAGGCTTGATGAAACAACAGGCCATTGTTTGATCACTTGATTATACAGTTTAAATATTAAGCCTTCAAATATTACATGATTCTGAGAAAATTGTGAATAGGTCTGTTCTGCAATTTCCTCTAAAAGGGCACAGGGAGTGTGTAAAATAAAATACAATAAGTAAAATAAAGCTTTGTGTAGTCAGTAGACATGTCCAGTTTTTTTTTTGCCTTTATTTTTATCTTATGACCTTTACACAACTCAGGAGCTTTTTCAGTGCTCATTTAGTTTTACTACCGTTCCATTACAAACCTACAATCAGTGAGGGCTTAAAGCCCAATCATTTGCAAGAAATGACATCACTTTTCTAAAGTTTGTGAACCTATCTCAGCTGGATAGGGAAACACAAAGATTTCTCTTTCTCTGCAGAGCGGAGGAAAAGGAAATGAGTAGGAAATGGTTAGAATATTTTCTGCAGTGTAAACAGTGCATGACAGACGACTATTCTGTCACAGGCGTCTATTCAAAATAAATATGGACGTCTTGGAAGCATTGCCACTTCTAAGCATCATTTTAGGTGCTTTTCTCTTGTTTCAGAATATTTTGTTTATGTTGGAAAATGACCTGATCATGTATATAAACAAAGATAGTTCATTACTGTGACTGATAGTGTTTTAGAACTCTAGAGAATAGGCTATGCTTTAAGGCCTAGCTTAGAGTTTTTGTAAGCATTACTGATAAGCAGAATTACAAAAAGAAAAGGATGCATGCTGGGGTTTAGACACAGTAAATGTTTACACATCAACATGGCAAAAGGAATGCAGCATTTTTTTCTATTTGTTATCTGCTAAGGCCTATACTGTCAGTGGGAGTAGGCTCTGTTTAAACAGTTTAAAGCCTATGTTTGCTTCTCTGGAGGGGAGAATATTGGTGATCATTTTTCTCTTCTTAACAGAACAAATAACAATGTTTTAATGCAAGAGTGCTTTACACAGGGGTTTTGTTGGGACACAGTGTGGAGTCTATTCCTTGTCTAGTAATTTAGAACGGGGCTTCATGATTTAAAAGGCATGTGTTGACATACAGCATACCTTGTATTCAGTGGTAATAAAGCTTAGTACTGTCATATCACTCACTGCTCTAACACTGCTGTAATTCATTTTCTAGTTAGCCCATTACTTAGTGCAGATGTCCATGAGTAATGAATCCAGCACTAAAACTCTTATACAAAGAGCTAAAACCAAACCAAGCCTTTAAATTAATGTGTTCTCAGAATCAATATAGTGAATACATAGTGAAATAGTACAGGTGAGCTATTTTTCCATGATGCTACACCTGTGTGGTTTCAACAGGGTGCCTATAAACACAACCAGCTGTAAGGAAAAAAAAAGATATGGTATGTATTGTACCATTCACACAGTATAAGCAGGTGACACTTGGGAGATACTAATAGTATACGGTATAGAAAATGGTACTGAAATACCAGCATGGATATTCTGGGCATATGAATTGTGGCATTTATGAAACATTTACATGAGTGGAATCAAATTATCAAGAGGCATTTACAAACATTAAATCTTTTTACACTTATCTAATGCAGAATTTCACAAATAGAAGCAATCATTCATTTGTTCCTGGTCAGGGTTTCAGTGAATCTAATCCCAGGAACACTGGGTTTAAGGAGAGAGAAGTCACCCCAAATGGTATGTAGGTTCATCACAGAGCATCATGCAAATAAACATTCACAAATTCATTTAAGCCAAAGGTCAATTTAGCATAGCCAATCCACTGCCTGCTTGTTTTTGGACAGAGGGAAGAAACCTGAAAACAGATAATCAGATAATATTTTGTCATAGATTTAGTTGATGTTAAAGATGAAGTTGATTTAGCTGACAGTAACAGACTTTGAATAGGTTTTTTAAATAGTAATAGAGAAGTCCACAAGTTGTATGATTTCCAAAACTCATTTGTAAGGAACAAAGCTCTTTCAGTTCCTGTTAGCAATATTGTGTAACACTCTTTTAATAATAATAATAATAATAATAATAATAATAATAATAATAATAATAATAATAATAATAATAACAACAACAACAACAACAATAATAATAATAATTTATTAATAATAATAATTTATTATTATTATTATTATTGCAGTTACAATTAAGTGATGCTTAACATGCTGGACAAAAATACCCACTGTCATGCTGGAAAAGGTTTGGGACCCTTATTTTCAAAGGTTTCCTAATCAGTTAACAAAGAGAAATCATAATGCTACAGCATACGAAGACACTCTTCAAACTGCAGTATGTGGCAAAAGTTTGGGGAAGACTCACATAGGGTTGGATAATCATATTTGGTCATTTAGTGTAGCTAGGCACTTGTATGGAAGTTAAAACCATAGAAGGGAAATGTGACAGAAAATTAAATGGGTCATGGTAATCAATGTTACATTCAAGTTTTTCTAACAGGAATATAGTCACGTGCAAAAAGTCAAGTAACAATCTGTCCTATCATGAGTGTTAAATAAAATCTTCCAAAATCAATGAGCTTTACTTAATTTGAATGTTCCCAAGACAGGTTTCACAACACATTAACGCATGAATCTAAGACTGTCTGAGACTGTTATCCATCTAACCTTTACTAACAGAGTATAACATCAAGTTTACAGAGTACTTTGGCAGTGTGCTTTGTGCATGTTGCTTTTGTCTATAAAACGTCTAATCTCTGGCAGCTTTAATTTATCTTTCAGCAGCTAAACTGTTCCTTGTGCGCTGTCCGTGGTTCTGAACATGTTTGCACAAAGTTCTCGCCAGGGTAGATTGGCCCCCATGTGTTCCAGCATGTCTAATGACCTCTCTCACAAGCTCAGAACTCTTCTGTAAAGTTCCACTATTAAAATATTGACAATTACTAGGCCATATTCAGAATATTTTTGCCAGCCATTTAGGTTATATGTCCCTTAGCTACCACCTCAAGCTCAGGCAATTCTGTAAGACTATAGCTATATATATTACCCCAACAAAAGGACCTCAACTCTACCACATACTCTGGTCCCCTCTCAGTTCTAAAAAACAAGTCAGTGGATGGCAGGTGGATTGACTATTCTTAATTGTCCCTAGATGTTAGTGACTGTGTCTTTGGGTGTGCATAATGTCCTGGGATAGATATGACCTGTATTCCTAATTCATACCCAGTGCTCTGGACCACTGTGACCCTAACCAGGATAAAGCAGTTTATGAACAGGAATGAATAGTACTTTATATCTCCTAAATTCTACATTCATTTAATTATTTACATTTCTGTAATTTGGCACCCTTACTCAAAGTGACTTACATTGGTATCTCTTTTTATTTATTTATGTATTTATGCATTTATGTATTTATTTATTTATTTATTTTTACAACTAAGGGTTAAGGGCCTTGCTCAGAGGCCCAGCGGTGCCAGCTTGTTGCAACCTGTTTATTGGAAAAGGGTGTCTTTATAAACACCAGCAAGCACTGAAGACAATAAAATCCATCCATCCAGCTCCATAAGAGACCACTGCAAAATAATCAGTTTTTTTCTTACAGGTGCATGTATTGGTGAGATGAACAGTTTTGTTTCATTTTTTGTGAACTGCTGACAATATTTCTCCTAAATTCAAAATATAACTATTGTTATTTAGAGTGTATATTTAAAGGAAATGACAACACATCAAAATAACCCAAGATCATGCAGTATTTGCAGAGCTGTAATAACTCAAATAAAACAAAATGCAAATAATTTGTAAACAAATTGTGTTAATGATTTTTCTTAATAACATTAAGAAATCAGTATTTGGTGGAATAACCCTGATTTGCATGCGTTTTGGCTCCATGCTCTCCACCAGTTTTTCACATTGCTGTTGGGTAACTTTATACCCCTCTTTTTGCAAAAAAGCAAACAGCTCAGCTTTGCTTGATGGTTTGTGAACATCCATCTTCCTCCTGATGACATTCCAGAGACATTTCAATAGGGTTCAAATCTGGAGATTGGGCAGTGGTCTCTTATTTTTTTCTGGAGCTGCATCCATCCATTATCTACACTGCTTATCCCAATGGGTTGCAGGGAACCTATTCCAGGAGACCCAGGTCACAAGGCAGGGTTGATTACAATAAAATTCACCTGATTATTACTGAAATATCCTGCAAAACCATCAACTATTAAACTGTTGATCTGTTACCACAGAGTAATGTGTAGACCCATTACAGTCTGAAACTACATTTCAAATACCCCTCATCATCCTTAGTCTCAACAGTGACCTTTAGTAGTCCTTTAGTAGACTCTATCCTTTATCCTGGTCAGAGTTGTGGTGGATCCAGAGCCTATCCCAGAAACACGCATGTACCAGAGAACCCACATGTACGCAAGGAAAACATACAAAACTGCACAGAGACATTTATCCAAGATCAGTTTCAAACCAGGGACCCTGGAGCTACTGTAAGATGCAGCAATGCTTCCAATTGTGTCCCTCTCTAACTGTTCATATAGTGCATTATATAACTGTTAAGCAACAATGCTCCGCTAGAATTTAGTGGGAAAATGTGACAAATTGTTTACCAAGTTACACTTACTCCAGGCATAAGGCACACACATACATCCCATTCTGGATGTTCAGGTCAAAACATGTGTTACCTGTTAGACATTATAACGTTCCATAAATCTTATACTGGGCAAAAGTTTTTCCAGAAGGTGATTAATTTTATGGAATACCATTAAATACAAGTACACTCAACACCATTATTTCATCCTGAAGGACGATGTGTTTTCTATTATTGAGAACATTTTGTACTATATCTGCTTCATCATATACTGAATCACTTACAATCTCTTACTCTCTTACATCTGTGGGATTTTGTAAAATGATATTTACATTGACTCAGGAGTGCTTAGAGTCTGACATCTGGTCAGTCTATATTTTAGCTGAGTGGATCTGTAACATTTTAACTCGCCAAAGATTTTCCTGCAGGAAAGAGATAAGAGTTTCAGGTCAAACACTAAGGAAGATCATTGACCCGCTTCATTGTGTGTTTTACTTGTAATTGAATTATATTTTTGGACATCTCCTGTTACTTATTGACGTGTATTTTTGTTGCTGTCAAAGTTTGTGTGAGGTTACATTCCCTTGTGTATTGTTTAATGGAAATATACACTGTAGATATAGTTCAGAACCTTTTCTTCTTGCTACTGTATACCAACACTTTACTGAAATAGACCTGATTATCTATCTTTTGTTTTTTTTAAAGCATCTTAGTTGTATTATTGGGAAAATAGTCAGATCATCAGTTGACAGTGGGCTGAAGTGAGAAAATATCTGTACTGTCTTTAATATTTATCTTGCTATTTTTACACAGTAAACATTGCTTGTAGAAATTATTAATCCTCAGTTTTACGTGAACATTCGTAACCTAACCTGATGGCTGCTTATGGGGCATTCACCATGTTATTCATAAAATTACTAAATTGTGCCACACACTGAATGATGACTTGTATAGCACAACCTCAAGAAATTGCCCAGATTTTAAAAATTATACATTACCACTTACAAGACAAGAGATTCAGTTGTTGGTACCAGACTGTCTGCTAAGAATATTTAGAGACTGCTGATCTCTTGGGATTTTCACTAACAGCAGACTCTAGAATTGATACAGCATTGTGGCTAAAACAAAAACAGGATCAGAAGTGCCTCGTTAATAAGATTGCTCTGAGGAGAATATCTGGACTGGTTCAAGCTGACAGGAAAGCTATGGTAAATCAAATTACCACTCTTTCCAACCATGATGAGCAGAAAAGCATCGCAGAAATCTTGGGACAGATGGGCTACAACAGCAAGATCACATAGGGTCCCATTCCTGTTAGCCAAGGACAGGAATCTAAGGATACCGTGGACAAACTTACATAAACTGGACAGTTGAGGATTGGAAAAACATTATCTGGTCTTTTTCTCTTTGCATGCCATGTTAAATTATTAGCATGATTTTATGAATTTGGCTACTGACACATGACTGGTTGGATGATTGGATTATTTCATGAATGAGCCAAAATATAACGGAACACGGTTATTTTACAAACGGAACATGATTATTTGTTTTTTTCATGTTCTAGATTTAACAAGAAAAAAAATGCAAGTACACAGAATTAACTGCAACACTACACTCTGTATGTGCTTTTATTTCATTTCCTTTGTTGTATTATTATTATTATTATTATTATTATTATTATTATTATTATTATTATTAATTTGTTTCTAAATATGAATCCATCATAGAATACAATTTATGCATAAAGCTGTTAAAGTGCTGCAAGTCCAAAAAGAACTGCACGATACTAGCAGAACATGAAGTGCCACAACTAAACACAAAGATTCCAGTAAGTGCTAGTACACATAAATGTTCCAAACAAAACTAAGCTTATGAGAAAATCTGCAATATGTTGGGAAATTCATTCTCTGAACCACCATTAAAAACAGATGCATGATCAGCATACACTGTCTTATTTAATTTGGATTCTCAATTTTCCCTTTTAAAATCTACATCTACAAAGCACATGAAATATATAAAGAATCAATATTAAGAACAGGTGCTGGGCTAGGAACCAGTGTGATTGTTGTTTGTTGAATGTTTAAAACATTGAAAAGGTCAGCTAAAAGTTCAGTAATCTCTGGCCAGTTGTCACACATTCATCATGTTCCCTTTCCATACTGGCCACCACCAAGTAAAATTAAATCCATGGCCCTAAGTAATTTCTTAAATTTATTTTATCCATATTCCATGTCTCCAAATTATAGGCTGCTTCATATTCAGCTGCCGGTTGTACAGGCTCAGAATTCAAATGAAAACAGATTTGACAGAACAGTAAAGCCCTAAAGAGAGAATCAAATATGCAAATAAATACATTTTTATAATTCAAAATGAACACAATAAAGAGATTACAGTGTAGTTGGAAAGTATTACATTTATGTTCACCTGAAAAAAAGAAATAGTCTTTAATGAAGTTGAAATAACGTGAGAGAGAGAGACAGAGAAAGAAACACAGCAGGCACTCTGAGATGTTCCAAAATGACAAAGGATATGTGAAACCTTTTAACACCAAAGATCCAGCTTGTAAGCCACCAAGCTGATGCAACAGAAAAGTGAATAGGGATCTTAAGCTTCTTTTTTATACAAAGTGGAAGATTCTTAGTGGAGAACCAAACCCACTGTGCAGGAACAAAGGCATGCACCTTTGTTGGTCACCCTTTTGCCTGTTCTCCATGCCCTTTTGTATGTCAAGATCTCTTCTAGGGAGAACACTGTAATAATAAGCTGTTGACTAGGGAAGAATTGAGCTTCCTAACTTAGAGACCTCAATGTAGACAAGTGCATCAGTTAGTTGTGGACTACTGACCCCCAACAACATTTAACACTGTGGTCCTCAATGACACTGCACAAGTTCCCACCCAGGTCACCGGGTTCATCCTGTCTGTCCTTCCATTGTAATCTGGATGAATGACAGATGATATACTGACCATGGCATTATATAGGTTCCAAAGGGCTTTCCAAAAGGGGCCACAATCTGAGTCAATGCCTGCAGGTATCCCTTGATAGCAGACCACCACCTGGATATATGTGTGGTCTTCATGGCTGGTGGACCACAATAGAAAACAGCTATAGTGTGTGGAAAAACCTTGTACAATGGATATAAAAATTTTACACGCCTTTCTTAAAATGGCAGGTTTTTATGATGTAAAAAAAAAAATTAAACCAAGATAAATCATGTCAGAACTTTTTCCACACTCAATGTTAAATTACAACGCATAAAAATTAAGTGAAAAACAACCAGAAACATTTTAGATACAATAAACATTCTGCCTAGGTGTGCACACCCTTTTATAATTGGGAATGTGGCTGTGTGCAGAATGAATCAATCACATTTAAATTCATGCTAAAATGTACTGATCATATAGCTGTCACCAAATTATTACTGAAAATCACAAATGATTAACTCCAAATAAAGATTAACTCATTTTATAGGACTTCCTTCATATCTTCTTGGTTTATCCGATTGCTGAAGCTTCAATCTGCAAAGAGCTTACAAAGCATGCATGGCACCGGCAGGACTGAAAGTTATCAAGCAGAAGAGGGGTAGAAAAATGTGTAAAACATCAGATGTACCACAGCCTTCATAAAAAATACAGAAAATAAACCACCACAGTGGCAAAACAAAAACCTACCAAGGAGGCTGCCAAAGAAACCTATGACAACATTAAATTAGCTGCAGTAATAAACTGTAGCTGAAAGTCATGTACTGACACATTCTTACTTCAACATAAGAGAACAATCTTTCACATTCTTCACTTGTCAAGACTAAGAGGTAATGTGGCCCTACGGAAGTATGGAAGCCCTTTCTCACATAAAAAAATCCATGCTCAAATAAATCACCCCAAAACATGATACCAATTAATGATACCAAATCCAAAAGGTATAATTCCATAATTTGTCATTTGTCATTTATGGCCCTGGAATGCCCTAAATGGCTCTTGAATGTAAATAATAACAAAGCAAAAAGTGTTGGCATAGAACCCTTACTGTGGAGCTCCCACTGTCTGATATCTTGCCATGTATTGCTGTATGGATAATCATTAATGATTATACCTTAAATGGCTGGTGTTGACATGTGCAAAATGCTTGAAATCTAGTCTCATTTATGCATAAGATATCACACTGCCAAGAAAAAAAGACACTGCACTGTCCAAAAGTCATCTTGAAAAGACGTGTAGTTGAATATAACTGCTCTTTGATCGAAAACTCTTAAACTACTAGTGTATATTTTTAATAGACAGGGATGGACATTACGTCTGTTTTTAAAAATGAGTTTAAAATATGCCTGTGCCTGTATCTGAATTCACGGACAGTGCAGATCGAAGGAAACAGTACTCCGAATTTGTGAATGAAAAGTTTTGTCCATAAGTGCTCTTTAACAGAGACAAGTTTGCTTTTATGTAAAATGAATGTGCTGCCACCTGCAGTTATGGGTTTCATCCCATGGGACACCAGTCACATGAGACCCATGTGATAATCCAATCATTTAAAAAAATAGATGGGGAGAAATGAATAACATTCTTCTTTTTCTTCTTCTACTGCTTCTTAGTAGTAGTAGGCATAGTCTGTCTCTCTCTCTCCCTCTCTCTCTCTCTCCCCATTACATAGACACACATGCTACAATAAATATATAATAATGTAGTGGTGTATGTTTCATGAGACAACTCTCTGAGGTGAATTAGGAGCGAAATTAAAAATCAGTGGTGACATGAAATGGATACTGCAGTAATGGATGGCAAAATTATATGTCTACTTTGCCTGTACAGTCACAATAAGGAGAAAATGAACCCCACACAATAGCATGGTGTAATTCATATTCTGCTGATGACCTTCTTATGACTGCTTCTTGCTTGCTTTACAGACAATACAATTCGTTTTAGACTAAACAAGCGTAAGATACGTTTGTTTTAATATAATATAGAAAGCTTGTTTTTCCCAGTGGGAAGGACAAACATTGGCAAAAATATAGAATTGTTTACAAGAGTCTATTTTTTCCTTGTTTTCTGTTTCTGTCTAAAAGCTTATATTTTAAAAATACATGTAAGTCTTTGTCACTAAGTGTGGACTTTAAAAACCTGGTTAATATAATGGTTCACTAAACTTCATGTTGGATTCTAAGACACCTGCCTGGTTACTAATGTCCATGACACAAGCATGACATTTGCATTGCTCTGCATAAAATGTCTCTAGTGTGGCATGCCTTTCAGAATAGGCTTTAATAAAGAAGCCATGGCAGGTGATGAAGTTTAGCGGATGTTTCCTGTTGGTTTTGCCAGATGTTTGATGTTAGTCAGCTGCTCTGGTTAGTGGCAAGACAAGCCAGTTTTCTGTAGTCACAGTAATAGCTGGTGCCTTGTTAAGAGATGTTTGTACTAATTATATATCATAACAGTTGCTTAATATAAACTACACTAGCAAGTACTTCCATGACTCAAGACAACACAGAGATATTTGTTAGGCAGATTCTATAGCATAAAATGGAAAACTTTGTAAAAGACATGAATGAAATTCCTTTTCATGAATTTTAATAAAAGGGTACAAAGCCTGGATAAATTGGTATGGATTTTGCCCTAGCACTTGACGGTTAAGCCGTGAAATGAAAAGCTACATTTGAGGCCTCTAGTGTTAAGCTAGCTCAAGGGTTCCCAACAACCACAAATGCCTATTATGAATTTAATGACCCCAAGTGTGACCATCCTAGATTTGTAGGATTTGAACATTTTATCATAAATCTGTAACGTGTAAGATAACTGACAATTAATAGCCAAAGGAATATTCATTTAAGCATGCTTCAATTTTGATGAATGTAATTGAGCAGGAAGCATGAACTTACATTTCTTGTTACAGCTTATCAGGAGGTATGTCAACATTTCTGCTGTCACATCCAGTTCTGAATGATATTTTGATTTAATCTTCACACTGTTAGAAGCTTGCAGAAAGGGTCTGTGATTTTCAGCAATCTCAACGCACTCCTCACATGTGTGGTTCCACTTTGTTATTCACCTTCATGGGTGTAAATCCTTATTCAATACATGTATGTTTTCATGTTCATTTTCGTGACCTTTTTGGATTAGATTCACTGTAAGATTTCAAAACAGACAAAATCCATCTTCATAGTTAGAGTATGAATAAAACAAAAGAGGAAATTGTGAGTGTCTCTCATGACCCTGTTTGTAAATCAACAACCTCTAGTTTGAGAACACAAGCCCAAGGTTGGGAGTTGCTGACCTGGATGTTTTTTCAGTGTTTGAGTTCATTTGATTATTGATGTAAGTATTCCTATAACTGCTTATTAGCAGTGGATAAACACTGACAAATGTCTATAATGTTACAGTATAATATGATGTATAAACCAACATAATGTTAAGGCTGCTTTTTCAGGCTGTCATCCACACTGATTCCAAAGTCCTGCTTGCAATGTTTCAGTTTCTGAATGGTTTATCTCCTTATCTTGTTGGATTTTTGAAGTATAGCCAGTCCTCAACACTTTGCTCAGGTGAGGCAGGCATACAATTTATGCCAAAAATTACTTGTAGCTCAGTTTGTGGACAGTGATTTTATTTAATCAGAATGGTATGAGGACACTGGGAACACCAACTTAATTAAACTTATTAAATTTAGAATTGTTCAGACTTGTTTAACAAGGCCTATTCTAATGATTTGGCTCTTTTTATGAGTTTAATGAGTTCTCAAAGACATATCTTATATATCAAGGCATCAGTGATCAGTGTACATTACATACATTGTTACTGTTACCTTATCTTAAATACTTAATACAGCTTTTAATCTTTTACATGTAAAAAATGATGAGCTTTTGAATGAAGGAGTTTTTGTAAAAATTAATGTTTTTGTGCATAAGTAATTATCAGGGGAACAGTAAAATAAAGTTGTAATTCAAGCATGTGAAATGTGTTTCAACTGAAATGCAGACTGAAAATGACTAGTTCATTGATGAAATTAAAAACGTTCAAATCCTTGGTGAGTGGAAAGCATGCAATCTTGTGACAGATAACATGTTTGTCTTCATCAACACCACAGCAAAGAAACAGTGAATCAGACTTGTCTAACTATGGCAGCAACTAGTTTACTGAAACACAGACAATGACTAAGATAACACATGAAATAATACAGAGGAATTCTGCAGTTCCAGTCTGTGGGGAGATGAAATACGGTATATGCAGCAATATAAGCAAATAGTGATTTGCTTTTCTCTGTATCAGGATTGGATTTATAGATATAGTGGGTACCATCCTGTACCCACTTCTATATGTCAATAATCTTATAAACTAACTTCATATTAGGATTAGCTATACAGTACTCATTCTCCTGTTGGACACACAAGGCCAGACTGTGTTATGTGTTATGTGTGGGTGCAGAGTGAATCACGCATCCAAACATCTGCTCTCTGCCTCAGTGTCAGACAAAGATTTTGCCATGGTTTTGATAAACACGGACTTGAGCACCATTACTTAAACACGGCACTGTTCAGTTTCAAAATTATGAAAGTAAGCATGCTGCAATTTTGAATAATTTGCTGTATAATATATATTTGTAAGGAATGTGTCAGTAAACTGCACATTATTTACAATATGACAGAACACAGCTGAACAGCAGGGAGTCAGCTTTTAGGTTCAAATTCTAGATTTGTCTCCTAAGAACTAAGAGCTACTGCCATGTTTGGCAAGTTAATGAATGTTGTTTAATATTGCTGTGTTACCTCTATATGTACACTATATGGCCAAATGTATGTGTAAGGTATGCCTGACCATCACACCCATATGTGGTTCTTCCCCAAACAGTTGCCACAGTGTTAGACACACAATTGTATCTTCGTATGATGTAGCATAACAAATTCCCTTTACTGGAATTAAGAGCCCTACACCTGTTTCAGCATGCCAGTTCCCCTGTGCATTCCCATGCAAGCTCCATGAAGGCATAGTCTACCAACGTTGGTGTGGAAGAACTCGAGTGACTTGCACAGATCTCTGACCTCAAACCAGCTATTCATCTTTCAGATAAACTGGAACAATGACTGCACCCTAGGCCTCCTCATCCAACACCAGTGCTCGACCTTACCAATGCCCTTGTGATTAAACATGCACAAATCCCCATGCCCACACTCCTAGACAACCACATTCATGCCTTCCCAGAAGAATGGCGGATATTATAACACCAAAAGAGAGATAATGGGATATTCAAACAACACGTAATAAATAAATAAATAAATAAATAAATAAATAAATAAATAAATAAATAAATAAATAAATAAACTTGCAATTTTAGTCATGCTAGGTTCTAGTAGAAGCAATGTATTGTCTGAGACATGTGAAGTTACTGCCTCTAAGTCAAACAAAGGGGCAGCCCAATGCACTTGGAGGAGACAAAAATGTCTTCCATATACATGACCTCACAGATATATATATATATATATATATATATATATATATATATATATATATATATATATATACTATATATAATATATTTTTTCTTTCATGCTCTGATTTTCCGTTAATTATGCTTGGTGGATTAGTGTGTGTGTGTGTGTTTGTGTGTGTGTGTTTTAAACATATTTATCTATTCACTGACCAGGACAGAGTGTTCTTAGATAATTTGCAGAATTTGTAGAGCATTGAATAACCTACCTAAAATAGCCTCACTCATATGAGATATGTTTCCACAGGGGAAGCTGGAGAGTCTAAAATATTGTTCAGTTTCTATCCACCAAATAACAAAACAAAGGCAGTGAAACCATGTGCTCATTGTAATAAAACCACAATACAAAATTACTGGACAGACTGCCAACTTGAAATATTTCATTTGAGTAAGAAGATTAAACATCATAATACTGTTAAGTGAACGTGGTCCACATTTGGCTTTAACATCACCTTCGATATGCACACTGTACTTAGATTATAACACTTTATTAAGAGCCAAATGCTGAACAAAGCACACTGAGTACCTTCTGCCAGGGCTGATCAGGTTCAAAATGATTAAAATATAGAAAATTTTTTGTAACCCCTAATTTTACAAGTCAGGATTTAGTCTGGTTTTATCTGTTTTGGCTAAGACAAAAATGAACGCATTAAAGAATGCATTCTTAGTGGCTTTATCTTTTAAATAGCCAAAGTATTCTGATGCCGTGTGAGTTTTGATCTCAGAGAAACATGATCCTTTTTGGCACGATTAGATGAGATTTGGCATGCCGAAACTTCCAAAAGGTGCAGGTAAGAGAGTAAAATAGCATTATGTGGAAATGAAAGCAAGCTTTCCAAAGAAAACTATAAAGCAATGCCTAGAGGAGAGCACAGTCTTTTGGATGATAGTCCTCCTTTGATACCTAAAAAACTTTGTGCTCACAGTGTGAGCCACAAGTGGCCATAGTCGGAGCCAAGAACGAAGGATCAAACCAAGAAAGCCACACATGAACTAATGAAAACAACAACTTCATTGTGCACCCATCAATCCTTACCGGGGACCCTTCATTCTCTGTTTCCTCTTTTCTACCCCCCCTCTCTCTGTATGTTATTCATGTGGTAACAAATGCATATGGAAACACCAGTTTGCAAGATTTTTTGAGTTGAGAAAAAAAAAAACGGCGATTTGAGGCCTTGTAATTGAAAACACACACTGAGTCAGAGAAGCAGAACTACCAGGGGACGGAAGAGAAAGCCCCAATGAACAAAGGTTTGAATTGCGAAAGAGACAAACTACACTCTGCGTGACATCTGACTAAATACTCTCATTGTTTTTCTCCCCAAAAACAAGTATCAGATAACCAGTGAAGAGGGAGAGAGAGAGAGAGGAGGGATGTCTGAGAAGGCCAGACCTACCATCTTAACTTCCACAACAATTGTGAGAAACAAACTTCATGGCATTACACATACACACACAATTGAAAAACAATCATCCATCTGTAAACCTGCACATTATGGCTTGGACATGGTTCTGGCTTAATCTGAGCACTATTAGCACTCTTAACACTTGAATGCTGTGCACATGTGAATGTTATAGTGTATGTATTTGCACTTGCATTGCAGGTCATCAGTACACTTTCACTTCAACCAATTGTTCTCTGACAAGTGGCCATTTTACCTCAGCCATTAGGAATAGAGTCAATGCTAGTAACACATTTCCTAATGTTTGTGCAGACATTTCCTTGGATCTGAACGTAGATAATGCTTGTGAGGACGTGCATACGAGACTGTAGCCTTTTCCTGCTTTAAAGTCATTTTGTTTTTTGTCTTACGGTCTATCAGTTTCTTATCTAATGACTGCTTTTGAGCCTTCATGCATACTGAGAGGCTGGTATTTCTTTGGCTACTGTTGTGAGGCACATTTTCTCTCTCTCTCTCTCTCTCTCTCTCTAAGCTTCCTATTGAGATTCATGATGAGTCAGATTTGGACGGCTTGGCAACCAGCCTCTCAAACGATGTGGCATTGTAATGTTGCTCTAATTGCCCTGGTATAGACTAGAATTCAGTCTGAAAGAAAGTGGACAAAAGTTCACGGTGGGTCACTTTTGCTCACTAAGATGAAAGCAACTTCCATATTTAATGAGGATTAAACCAAAATGTCCTTTTCAGCTGGAACTCTGCAGGGACGGGTAGTGTCATATACATCCTCTCTCATGCAAAGTCCCTTTAGCTGTCTGAGGGCCTCCACTCCATGTCGCCCATGGCCAGAGGTAAATGAGTTTGCATTGGGCTGCATCAGTAAACGCCTTTCATAGTATGAAGCCCAATTGAGGGTTAACGTGTCACTTTATAAAATGATGTCCTGTATGTCCCATATGTAAGGGGGTTAATCCTCTTGGCGTGTTTTGGGGTAAAACCTTCATGAAGAGAAGTTCAAAGAAAGAATGCATATGGGTCTACATGTGCACACACACACACACACACACAGAGAGAGAGAGAGAGAGAGAGAGGGAGAGGATCTGAGTTATTCGCAAATCAACTCAGGTGTTAAATGAATGGGTATTGCTTTAAATTAAATTGACATAAACAAAGCATGAACTTCAGCATTAGTACACCATTGCACAATTTATGTTTTTGCAATTTTTTCAAAAAATTTTTCTATTAGAATAACCTTTGCTCTTCTCAAAAACATTTCCACTTGATATTTGCATGTAGTCATCCACACAATTAATTAAAAAAAAGGTGTTCATTGTGGTTGTGGTCAAGGCACTGTGCAGGTCACTTAGGTTCTTCCACTACAGCCTTGGCAAACCATGGTTTTATGCAGATGGATATTGTCATGCTGGAAGAAGTTTGGACCTCTTAGTTCCAATAAAGGAAATTCTTAACACTACTACATTCAAAGACATTCTATAAAATTAAGTGCTTCCAACATTTTGGGAGAGAGCAAATTATTGTTCTGATGGTGAGGTGTCTGCAATCATTTTGGCCTTAGAGCGTAAGTCCACATAAATTAATACTACAAAAATGTTCCCAAATGTCAATAATCTGCCGAACTCTGGTCACCAGGTTGGTACTAATTAAAATTTGTAAACATAATAATTAAGATGCTGTTCATACTGATCACTTTGGACTTATTTGGCAAGGATGGTATGTTAATGTGGCTGTGGCTTTTGATTAGCATGTTTGCCTCAAACCTCCGGAGTTGGGTGTTTGATTCCCACCTCCGCCCTGTGTGCACGGAATTTGCATCGTTAAATTGTCTGTCCTGGGTGAATGGGCATATGTGTGTGTGTGATTGTGCCATGCAGTGGGTTGGCACTGTGTTTAGGGTGTGCCCCACCTTGTGCCCTGAGCCCTTTTTATACTGTATGCTCCAGGTTTCCCACGACTCTTTGAAGGATAAGCAGGACGGATAATGGGTGAATGGATGGATGGCTTTATGTTACTTTCAGTAAAGTGATTTCATGATGTGTTCATGTAAACTAATCTGTTGCAATGTTTAATTTAAAGGATTTAATTTAATGTAATTTTACATAAAGCATTACCAATGCTGTATAGTTTAATATGTCTGAGATGTGTAGTGCCTTTATTTAAAAAAAAAAGAAGAAAAAAGCTGGTAATAAAATTATTTTGATTTAGTACCGATTAACAGATTTATTAAAAATCAATAAAGAAAAAAAAAATCAATATCTGTTTATGTTAATGATGGAAACCTCACCAGATGTTGTTAGGTGAAAACACTTTAAGTATTTGGGTGAATAACCCAAAGAGAGGATCATGTAAGGGAGTGCTTCGAAACCTTCCTAGAGAACTTTTCCCATGAAGCATGCTTAATCCTAACCTTATCCTGACACTTGACAACCCCCCCAGAACACACACACACACACACTCTGAATCCAGCAACCAGCAACATCCCCATGGAATGCTGAGGGAGAGGGCAAGAGTTTGTTTATGAAGAGAAAGCCTTCAAATGCTAATGCGCTTCGCTTGTTAGACGCACAGCAGCACCACGGGGCAGCAGGATGCAGAACTTACTAGTGAAGTGTTTCATTCATAAGATCACTAAAACTCTTCTTTTGTGATTTTAACCCCTTAAACTCCCAGCAGCTCCAGACTTAAATTCCTCACTCTCACATGTACCTCTGTGTACCTTTCCTATTACTTTCACTGTAGTTTCTAAATGCACGACTCAATGATAAGGCAGGATTTAAAGCGGTGATCATTTGTTATCAGGTGCATCCTTATCATTTTGACCACACAAGGTCCAACTCAAACATGACCTAAATTTACCAGCACAAAAAACTGCACTCAAATAGGTAGCCTACATAAAAGCTGAAGGTTAAAATAACATTCATGGGGATGCGAGTCTATTTCAAATAAAAGCTTGAATAAATTTCGTGAGTAATGGGAAGATCACAGCGTTTTCCAAAAACACAAATAACTTTTGTTACTCTCATGCATGCTCAGAACTCAAAGGGATTTGTTGGAAAAAGCCTATGGTGTTTTCCGAAAAATCAGTAGGCCTCATTAAAGAAGTCATAATAAACGTAGAGGGTATGACAGATCACAGTTCAGACAGATGTCCTATTTATGGGGTGACTGTTAGTGCATCTATAAAACATACAATGGACTTTTCATGGCTTACATCTCACAATAGCTAATTTCATTCAAGCCAAGGAAAATATGAACTAATCACAGTGCAGTCTGGCATCACTGACTAAGCGGCGAGCTGGCTGTGAAAAACATTACATGTTGTGTAGTGGTGAGTGAATCTGTAAAATAATAGGCATTGCGATTTTTCATTTGATTGTTTTCGTGTTTTCTTTCTTTCTTTTTTTTCGGTTTTCTAATCATTTCCAGGTGTGCAGTGCGTGTGGCTCAAAAGAGCAGCAATCATGACTTGTTAAATCAGAGTTCAGGGCTATAGACTCACAGCAGGCTCTGATAGTTTTAACTTGTTGATAGTTGTGAGCGTTTCATAGTTATATTGAGCACACAGGATTAAACAGAGGTTTTGGAGAATGAAAAAGGCACTGCTTCATAAGAATCGTCCAATTGTATACATTAGATATGCAATATTAAACTTCTTTCATTTTTAAGTATACAGTCATTAAAAAAAAAAAAACAGCATGTGTAATATTCCTTCAGATTCCGGGTTGTTAATCATTTGTAAGAGAAAGTTGTTTACGTTTTCAAGCCCCATGCAACTGGAGCAAGTGTGTTTCTCTGCTATTATTCAGTACATAAGGCCACAAGCACGTTGAAGCTGACCCTAAATTATTTGTCCTCATTGAGGCTTTTCAAAATAAACACTAGAAGAGGCAGATTCCTCCGGAGCCAGCAGTTCACAGAAAAAGTGAACAACAAATACAGTGGAAGCTGACAATGTGTAAGGCTCAGGGTGATATCCCTAGGACACTTTCTCGAAAATAATAACTCTCTAATGACATAATCCGAAAAGTTGTTACTTTGAAAGGATAGAAAAGAAAGAAAAAAAACTTGTTAAACCTGATATTTATTTGTTTATTTAGTAATCCTTAATTTTTTAGGAATCTGTTGTTTGAGTGTTAAAAATATTACTAGGATTAGTCGAAGAAAAAGTATTTTTATAGTTTTATAAATTGGCCTAAAGATAAGGATGTACATGAACTGTGCATGATTTTTATTAAGTAATTAATTGAATAATACAATAACATCGATCTCATTTTTATCTCCTACTAGTGACATCCATGTATTTATGAAGTATGAATACCTCTTCATCCAGCTTATTTTCAGTCACTAATTCTATTTCAAAGAAATTCGTTGTTAACTATTTTTCATTCACCATTTACTGAAATAGTGACTAAAGAGCTAAGAATGCATTTTGGCCTGCTTAAACGTCTATCAGCCAGCAGATGGTCATGTCGGAGAGTGGGTTCATAAAGTTTTGTGAAAAGGCTGGATACTCTCCAACAAAGAGATATAGTCATATCAACAAATAGACTTTGAATTTCACTCACTGACTCATTAACTCTTTCACTCACTCTCTCATTTACTCACTCATTCACTCAATCCCTCATTTGCTCACTCATTCACTCAGTTAATAAAGGGTAGTTACAAGCACACCTTTGGGACTGGACACACACATTCCTTGGCAGACTTTGCAAAGTCTACCTTTTCACTGGACTTGCTGCAGGACTGCATTTCAAATGGCTCTCAGTTTTCAAAAGAATTCGATAGTTCAGATCAACAGGGTGAAGAGGCCTTATTCTGTCTGCAGCATCAATTCTTTATTATTATTATTTTTTGTGCATCACGTGTCTGAGCACAATATTTCAATTCAATATTTTTAATTTTGAGACTAAACTTAATAATTTCTAGGGGTTTGTGGAGTCAGTTTAAAAAACCTAAAATAGAAATTGTGTAGCCTTTTACATGCACAGTTGACTTTTTATTTTATTTTATCTGAGAGTTTATGGTATCTATCAGTTAAACAGTCTATCCAGATCGTAGGCTGAAAAAGTAAGGTAATGTCAGGTATAATATTTCAGAAATCGAAAATGACAAAGGTATCATGAGAGAAAAACAATGTCAAAAACATCACAAGACAACAAGAACAGGCATGTATACATTATGAGAAGGCAAAACTCACATGCACCTGATCTTAAATGATCAAAACATATATAAAGCATCGCATAATCATGAGAAAAATAGAAATAAATAAATTCCATACTTGTCAATACAGATTTTAAATCCCACTATACACAAGCACTAAGAAGTAAGCACGAGGTCCTCATTGATGTGGATTCCTGGGCCTCACAGGTGTCATTGACCCTGTTTGTACGCATGTTGCATTAACTTCCTGGGACCTCATGCTTACATTTCAGTGATTAACAGGTAGTTTGTGATATAAACTAAAGGGTGATCCACGTGTGTGCGAGTAGTGCAAGTCACCCTGACGCAAATGAAAGTTTATTTTTTAATAAACATATAAATGCATTAGTGCGTTTGCAGTGACGCAAGGAGTGATCGCATAAATAGCAGCACAATAATATGCTTCAGAAACACTTTAGTGGTTTGTGGGTTAAAATAACAGCTATTACTTTCAATGTCAAGCTTAGTCATTCTTTTCATTCCACACATGTTGTTTCTTAATCTCTCGATATAAAACTATAACAAGTTAATACTAAATACTTTATTAGAAAATGACATCATGCCGCTGTAACTAATGAGTCCAGCACATTGAATTGGATTAGCAGTGAAACAATTATTATAATGTGAACCTGCAGAATGTCAGCTTCAAATGAAAGACTTTTACATCTTTATTGGTGAACCACATAGAATTTAAAATACTTTTGTGTAGAGCACCAATATTGAAGTATCATATCAATATATTTGGAACTATGAATGCTCAGCACTGTCTAAGGCCTGTAGACATTAAAATTAATAGATATACATTTTGCATCTTGTCTGCTGATATTGATAGTCCAATCCTGCAAAGTCAACCTTTTCCGTTCCCCCTCGGTACAGTGCGGTCTTTAGTGAAACTATTGTGCATTTAACACCTGCTTGATTACACATCAACTGTACATGCAACAACTTTTTACAGATGTACAGATCATTCAATCCTGCTTTTTATTTATTTATTTTTTACAAATTCGTTTATATTATGTCAGTATCAATATACGTATTGATATATGTCAGAGACATTCCCACATAATTGAGTTAATCAATATGCTTTTGACATCTTCATCTGAATGCAAACTAAATTGCTAGAATTATGTCCATTTTGCTATGGTACACAGCTATTCAACAACTCAAAGCATGACATGGCACTGTGTGTGAGAGAAAATCACACTTAGCTGGGGAGGTTCGGGTAGACTAAATGTATTTTGACTGTGTCTGTTAAACTGGCTGCTTACGAAAACATGATCATTGCAGACAGACAAACATTTCCACATTGTTTAGGTAAAATATATCAATGGCTTCTTGATGTAGTGATGTCAAAGCATACTGCAGGCAGAAAAACTCGTGTCAACCCCCCTTTTATTTTGTCTGTTTTCCACAACCAAGCCAAAACCTTAGTTGATCTGTGTCTACATAACATGAACTACTGTAACATTTGTAACAGTGTATACTGTATATCATGTAGAAAGTCAGATGCAATTTTTCTACAGGGTCAGTATCCTACAGCAAATGCTGTATATTTTGTTGGTCAGATGTGTGGTCAGTTTAGTTCAGAATTCCTTATTATTATTTCTTATCTCTTATTTAAACCGAATGGTCCTGGACCTCTAAAGGCATTTCATTTACTCTATAGACATCTATAGTCTGGTCTTCGTGAGGTTTACCCTCATTTTTTTTTCACCATGTGGTTGAGCCGGTGTCCTATTCTCTTTATTGAAGCCCTGTCCACATATATTTCTTACTGCTACATGCATGAACTGTAAAATTTACATTCTCAGTCATTCTGCAGTTGTGCCCTGCTGTGCACTTCTATAGTCCATCCGATTGTTTACTATTGTTGAGCTCACCAGTGCATTCTTGCCCCTTAGTAATGTACCACACAGTTTAGTTTGGCACCCCTAATTGTTTGGTCTCTGTCACTGTTTGATTGATTATTCCTTACTGGTACTGACTCTTCATTTTCCCCCTCACATTGTGTAAATGCCACATCAGGAATCAACACTAGACATTTGCTTATGTCTTTTGTGCAACAATACAACAACAGAGTGAGACAAGAAAGCTAAGCAGTTATATGTCCGGTTACTTCCGATGGTTTTGAATGGGGAAAACTGTATTAAAAGGATTGTGATTTCTGTGTAATTCACCTAAAACAGATGTCAACACCATCCGATGAATGCAGATGGTTATTGTTTTAGTCTTTTGGCCATTGTTCAATTTCCGGTCATTTACTGAGATGATATTCTAATACTGAAACTTGAAGTTCAGAAAAAGACAGAAGATGTTTTCAACTGTCCAGTTTTTATGCAGATTCATATTCCTGTTCTTGGCTGACAAGTGTTGAACCCAACATAACCTTTTTGCTGTTGGAGCCCTTTAGGCCATAAAGTCACTGTTGTGTTAATCGAGTTTGTCTGTTGCAATTGGATAAACAACCCCAAGCTGACAATAACACTGATAAAATGAATAACACTGTCTCAACCACCTGACATCGTGCAGACATAGTAGTATAAAACTACAGGTCAACACAAAACAGTTCATGTTTTTTCCTCGCTCCATTTTGAAGCTGATAAAAGGAAAATTGGCTGAAAAACTCAGATGAGTCACCGTTGCTAACAGCTAAAAAGGATACTTTTAATCTATGCTTTGGTCAGATAAAAGATCTGAGGAGATCTAAGAAGTCTGTGCCCTTGCTGCATTTTTGTTCTATGGCTTCTTGAGATTACTGTATACTTGAAAAGGAAAGACCGGCGCACTTTCTCAGAGAAAATTGAGTCACTGAAAGTAGCCAGACATCTGATGAATGTGTATGGCATGACAGCCCGACCTCTCTGAAGTAGATCATTTATACAAAAGATATTAAGTGCATTTCCTCTCGGATGCCATATGGTCTGGCTGAATAACTATTTCACATGTGTAGTCAGTGAATACAGTTGATGTGGAATTTGAACCCAGAGTGACTTGGTTACAAAATATGATGTGCTACTCCCATATGACTGGTCCATAAAAATGTCGAGCATAGTTCTGCCGTGTGGGTTATCAAATTATGTATGTGTCTTTTCTATGAGGGAAAACCTCTAAAAACACAAAACCTCACTGGCCTCCATTGGCCTCCCTCTGACAAAGAGGACTAACCTCTTTATCTCATGAAAGCCAAACAGCTGTTTTTTTTACACACCCCTTGTTCATTTTAACCATGTATCTGACATATTTGCTATATAGGCCAAAAGGAAGGAAGCTCATTAGGAAGTGGAGTGAGAGGTAGATACTCTCCCTGAAGACATGCTATTATTCTTAAACAATGTTTAGAGTGCAAAGTCTCATTTGTTTTTTGTTAGGAAAAGAATCACCTTAGGTTTGCCAAGGATCTTGATCAAAACCAGCCGCTTACGACTTTTAATTGAAGTAAGCTGGACCTCCATGAAAAGCACAAGACACATGATGTGACAAGTTATCCCATCTCTTTAATAGCTTTTCTCGAAAACAAGGCAGAAAGAAAAACAAGGTGAATAGCACAAGCATTACAGACATCCGGATTTTTCATATTTCAATATCGCGTTTAGGATCAGGGAAAGCACAAAGTCACTATGGTGCTTGCTGCTGCAGCTTGGAGACAGCTGCAGACATGATTCAGTTTTGTTTTTTCTAGCCTTTATTGATGTTTTGTACATGTGTTTTGTTCAAAAGCTTTTTTTTTCACCTCAGGACAACTTGGCAACCGGTGTGGAATGGAGCACAATGTGTCTTTCTAAATGGCACCAGGCTTTGAGGGGGAAATCTTTTCAGGAAATTATCATAGAAATGAAGATCACTGAAGCTTTCTTCTTATCATTCCCAAAGAAAACTGATTGAAAACTCAGCTTGTGTATTAGCATTATTATTGTACCGTTTTGCATCACTCACTATTATTCGGACTTTTTTTTTTTCTTTTCTAATCACTCACCCTGTGTGGCTCTTAAACACACAGCAATGAAGCTAATGTCACAGGGCATTTCCTCAAACACTCCATAAACACATACACATTATTGTAATACACTCATGAACTATGAAGTTGGGAAAGTCAGTCAGTTATGGTTTTTAATAGCCTACTTAAATGTTTCTGCTTTCACCGAACTTTCTTTACCAAATTGCAGTAAGTTTATGCCTCACTTGGAGAATAATACAGCTTAATGTTTGATGTTTTGATGGTTTTTATTTTCCTGTTGCATTTACAGCAGCTGTATGTGGGAGTCTGATGAGCAGGACAGATTTTTGGCAGGCAATCAGTGGACTAGACAGAAAGCTCCAATATGTCTCATGGTATTCACTATGAAGAGAAGAAGGATGATGGACAGTCCTCGCCGTATGTGCATACGCTGCACCTAAATAGTTTTATTTCGAGAGGTCAGGGTATTACAAGCAAGGTTTTGTTTTCAAATATGAATTATTTCTGCATTGTAACATTAATAAAATCCACCGTTTTCCCTTCATCCAAAGCTGATTATAATTTATTGGGCAGTGACCTCTGTGGGCTCCTTGGAATGAAAAGGAAAGGCAATAAGTGGACCTCAGGCATTGAGAAGTTAGCATAAAAACAGTCAGGGGGAATACAACCACTATGACTATCATGTCCGGGAAGGCCTTGGCAAAGCCTCAGCTTTTAAACAAACATTATAGCCTCAAACCCAGTGGATCTGACCAAAGGAAAACCATTATCACATGTGCAATTTCATTTCAATGAATCTGATTTTTTTAATGAGATAATTAGTGATTAGCAAGATTAATGATGATCAGGATGATTCTTATGTCTAGACATCTTCACAAACAACTGTTTTGAGGTTTTTGTAAGGGTGGAAACAACTTAATTTGTTTCTTCACCACAAAGCCACTTGCGCCACCATGTCCAACAGCCAGTTATGTACGCTGAGCAAAGCCTGGGTTTGAAGTAAAACTCCACTGGTATTTGAAAGAATAACACACCTAAATATCACCCAGTGAGTCATACAACTAACTAGGAACATTTACAAAAACACAAATAGACTCGCTTTCCAGTGTATCAGTGAAATTTAGCACAAGAAGCATACAGTGTCATTATTCATTTCATTTGCCGTGGTTTTGGCTGACTTTAGCTAAACTTTTCCAGTATGCACCATATTTAAATTGTTAGGTGTGACTGTAAACTGCTTATATGGAACATTTCAACAGCTTAGCCTTCTAAGAAACAGTACATTTACACATTTGTTGCTGTTTTGACAGGAGCACTATTGTTGTGTAGCAACAGCACCATTTAGATAATTTTTGCAGTCACATAAGCGCTTACATAACGAGTCATTCATTGCAATTGATGTGTAGCTCCTAACTTGGCCCCAAGGTTCTGAACGTCGGCACAGCCAGCTGACTCTAATCTCTAAGAATGTGGTACAGTACTTACAAACCGCCCTGAACAGTGGGAATCCCAACAGGCACCTAATACTTATTGGCCTACTCACCTACTATGGCATTTCAATGGTGTAATATATAGTGGTGAAAAAGAAATCCATTAAACAGTGTTCTTGAATGTTAATGTAGTTTTAGTTGATGCTTTTCCTGAGGGGGCTGACAGAAGAAGTTTAATGACAGTTCTACACAACATATTCCCAGAGTAATTTATGTCACCGTATTGATGACTCTTTATGCTTTGTACAAGCCTCTCTCTCTCTCTCTCTATCTCTCTCTCTCACACACACACAACACAGTGTATTTTTTCAACTCTGAATCACACTTTCCTACTCAGTTACAACTATAGAAATAGACCAAGTGAGCAAGAAATATGTATGTCCACATTCAGCAAATCATGATGCCATCAAAAAAGAGCAGTACAGTATAGTGAGTGATAAAAAAAATATAATGCACATAATAATAATAATAATAATAATAATAATAATAATAATACATAATACATAATACAATAATATAAAGTAAAAAATAATAAATATTACAAATTAATTAAATGTAGAATATAAACCTTGCTTGGTCCGTTTCTTGCTCAGAGTCCTGTTCTTGGCTGAGTGGAGTGGAAGCAGATGTGATCTTCTTTTGTTGTAGCTCAGCTGCCTCAAGAATAAATGTGTGATGCTTTTCTGCTCACCATGGTTGTAAAGAGTGGTTATTTTTGTGTTCATAGCCTTCCTGTCAGGCTCAAACCAGTCTGGTCATTTTTCTCTGATCTTTCTAATCCACAAGGCGTTTTCAGTAACAAAAATGCTAGTCACTGGGTGTGTTTGCTTTACACAACATTTGTAAACTATAAATACTGTTGGGTGTCAAACTTCCAGGAACTCAGCAGTTTGTGAAATATCAAAACTAGTCCATCTGACACTATCAACCATTCCCCTCTCAAATATTTTTCTCCATTCTGATTCCTTTTTTTGCATTGTGCTGCTTCCTCATTATAGTTTTGCCATTTTTAAAATAGATCTGCTCAATATCCTATCCAGCTACATGTCTGAAAATTATTGTTTCCCATTTATGAGTAAGCACATAACAAATGTAGACCTAGTATTAGTAATGGTTACTAATGGGGCTCAGGGAAACCTTGAAAGAGGGCCTCCCTCTACAGATGGGATCTGTCTAAAATGTGAAGAAAAAAAACATTGTGCACATTTTTTCGGTTTTATTGGCCATAGATATACAACCAAGAGTCAAAGCCTAATATTTATTATATGTTTAGACATATCAGTGAGGCACGACACAGGGAAATACTTTGATTCCAAACATCAGGCCATGCAGTTGACGTCAGTACACTCTTCACTGGTAAATAAGCTGGACCCTGCACAGCCTTCCACAATAAGAACAAACAGACGGAGAGAATGAGAGGGTGAAAATCAACAGTAGGGCAGTCATCTAGGATGATGGAACACATAGCTGTTCCAATGGCGTTTATATAGAAAAGTCTACAGCGGTTTGATGTGGGGGAAACCCTGTTGGTTAACTGTGAATAGTAAAAAAGTACTTTTACTAACTTTAACTGGAAAACCTATTACATCATATCCAAAATTAGGGAGCATAGAAAAGGAGAAAGGGAGGAGGAAGAAACGGAGAGGGAAGAAAGCAGTAAGGTCAAAAATTTCAACTGATTAACTGTTGCCAGTAAGAGGAGTCAGAAAGAACCAGACAGGTTGCCTAACTGGAGAATGTGTGTGTGTGTGTGTGTTTTGGGGGTGAGTTTGCCCAGAAAGTTTTCCACAGTTTCCTGATTTGCGTTTGTTGATTTTAGTGGCAATACTCACACTGTGTGATCTGCTCTCACTATGAAAGGCTTATGCATGCCTGTGTGTCTGACAGGGGAGCAGGGGTCAGGCTAGGGTTCAGATGAAGTCAGAATGCAATTATGTCTCAATGAACTAAGAGGGAAAGTAATAAAGAACAGCTGGGCGTTTTCTCTCTTGAAACATGTAGGCTTTTATCGTTCTCTTTTTCTCTCTGCTACTCAAGCATAAGGTTGGACTTTTAACATCTTTTTTCTTTTTTTTCTCAGGACGGTGTCAAATAAAAGGGGTCACAAAAATGGAAGTATCACCTCTCTTGCTGTAATCTTTGTGTGTTGTTACCTTGGATACTTGGCAGGAGGCGAGCGAGAAGTGGTCACTGAGTACAGCAGCAGGGGCCGACACAGGGAAAACCAGGTGGTTCTATTCGGGTGATCTTACAACTGCCTGCATATGGAGAAAGCACAGATGAGAGGAAAAAGGCCTACATAGCCGGGAAAAAAAAGGAGGGAAAAACAAATCAATCTCTCCTTGACAAGCTGCTCTCATCATCATCTCCCTATCTGTCTCCTTCAGACGTGTTTTCCAACCCCTGAGGTCCATAGATATGGTATCCAGCAACAGTAGCCAATAGTTTGTGGGAAACCACACGGGGAGTGGGCTCATGGAAGGAGAGATCACAGAGTGACACACATATAAGCAGCTCAAAAGCAGGGGAAAAAAAGCACAGTGAACTTTTTGTTTCATGATAAAGAGCTCCTGTTGCCCACATATCTGGAAAGAAGCAGAATGAGAAACATATTGTACACAGAAATATGTGCGACAAAAAGGAAAGGAAAATACTCAAATGCTCCACTTGGAAGAACATTACTCATCTTCCATACCATGTCAGCTCAGTGGTGCCCTGTAGAAAGTAACCGATATCAAGCACATATGGTATATATTGCTAAAGATCACATACAATAATAAGGAAAACATTTATTCACTGGGGTTTTTTTATGTTTAAACAATTCAAAAAAACTCCATTAGCACATTAACATTAGCACTTTTCTTTCTCACCAAAATTGTAAATATATTTAATAAAAGGAATGTTGACTATATAATTTAATACAACAAAAAAAAATAGAGAAACAAAACATTTTTTTCAGGAAAATAACTGGAATAATAGCTTTTTCCAACAATTAACTTTTCAGCAGTAAATTAACATTTTCTCTCCGGAAAATAAGCAATCTGTATTCCCTTTTCTATTCTTGGACGTCTTAGTCATACAGTTCCATTAGCTATAAATTATCATTATTCACAGCACATTAATGGTAGAAGTGTGCAGTTTCAGGTTTTTAAGTGTACGTTCCAAATGTTTTCCACTTTCGTTTGGGGGGTCATATTTTAAACAAGCTTCAGGACTTACAGTCTATAGTATTCCCCAGAAATGCTAGTTAACCACCACCTCACCCCAACCCACCATCCTATAAGCACACACAAGCATACACACACACACTCATTTTTTTCTTCACTTTCTCCTGCTGTTGTAACCAGCAAAAGATGTGTTTTTTCCCAAAAGCGGCCAAGTTCTGCTGTCTGGCTCTGATCAACGTCTCTGGGCAACAGTGGTCGACTGTGTGCTCAGCCCTCTGACTGGCTGCTTTCAAATAAACTTTCTGTGTTTCAGTACGCAGCATCCTGGCTGACCTGGTCACAAGTTAATAAAATTCCAGTCTCCACCCACAATCCCAAAGAGATACTCATGAATACTTCTATGCTAACTTTGCTTTTGTAAACAGTAGAATAATAGGTTTACAGTATTTAAATCACCTGAAAAGCCCTTTAGGTGTTTTTTTTTTGTTTTCTTTTTGTTTTTCTCATGTGCAGAATACTTTAAAAAATAATCTTTTGCATAGAGGTTATGAAGCTATCTCAACAGATATAAATGCATGTTTGATTAATGGTTGAAATAATAGGCAAGGCAGACAAATAAAAATAAATGAACAATTACAGAAGTGTCTGTCATTATTATATACAAATAACAAACATTAATCCAAATGTAGACATCCCCCTGCTCTTGAAGGCATGCCTTATTCCTCATATGCGTTAAATTATGAGATGCTTTAGGCTGGAGAGTATAGTTTTTAAACTGTACAAGCAACAGTGCTGGGCAGCAGTGGTACCTTATCCTCCAGTAGATTGAACACTCCCAAACATGGTGAACTGTGTGCATCTCCACTCCAGTTAAATTGAGGACATGCAGAGCCTCATGGGTAATCTCCAAGTGTGAAGACTCCTTAGATCCCAGCAGTCATTGCCTTGATGTAAACTTGAGACAAAATTATTTGAAGGTTCCATGTAGGGTCATCAGTATGCTGGCTCTGCTTTGTATCCCAATGGCAACTCTCCAAACACTGAGCTCTTTTCTTAGAAAGACCCCCACTCAAAAACACTATATGAATCAGCTGTCATAAACTAAAACGCCATACAGTCTGTATTGTATCATTAAAGTGGTTTAAATAGAACTGCATGCCAGGTTCGTCCATTAGAAATAAAGTTTATTCTGGGATTAAACAAGATATTCAGTGGAAACTCTGAAAGTTTGGCTGAAGACTAGATCTAATCTTTACATTGAAATCCATCCCTTAGTATAATACTCTAGATATACAAACAGTACAGTAATATATAGTGATCCATGACTTATTAACAGCAGAGGACATACAGAGCAAAAGGCATATATGGACATTTATAAATAAGTATCGAAGATGACCTCATTTTATGAGGGTCAGATGGTTTCAAAACACGAAAGAATCATTGAATATCTACAGCGTTTTTTGGCTTGGCTCAGATTGCTACATGACTACAGAGTCTGGCGGTGATACAACTGTCAGGAACAATCTATTGGATATATTTAATGAATGAATTCAAACTTTGGCAGATCAGATCTGCAGAGTTTGGCTCACATTGGTGCACATTTCCTCATGTGCTTTCGAAATAACTAGTAGTATGTCTGTGCAGTGATTAATCTGGTCAGTTTTCTCACAGACTGCCTAGCCAATGCGTAAAATTTGAATATTTAAACCTCTTAATTAACAGGTTGAACACATGTTTCCGAGCGTATTCCTGTCTCGCACTCAGTGTTCCCAGGATAGACACCTCATCCACCACATCCCTTAAGAGAAGATGAATCAAGGAATAAATTGTGTTCACCTCAGTCATTAAATGATGTTGACCTTTTTAAAAAAGCATTAGATCATGGCTTGCCTGTAGCAGATCTTTGGATATACTGTTTGTGGAATTAATAAAACAAAAATAATAAAATGACCTATAAAAATAAAACTAAATACAAAAAAAAAACTAAATAGAAGAAACAGAAAACATCACATAAAATAGAAAAAAATATAAAATAAAATAAAAAAAACATTCTCCACCTGTTTTTTTCACTGGCAGGCTAGCTCTTTAATAGTTTTGATTCACTTTTTGCTCACGTAGTTACAGACAGAATCTGACAGAATGAATACTTTAATATAAAGATAAACAGCTTAACATTTCCAGTAGTGTTACTCCTCTTATAAAGAAACCCAAAGCCAATTAGCAATACATGATATGACTTCACCTTTAATAGTGCGAACACACTAGTACAGGAAGCACAGGTTTTTTTTTTTAACATTGTTTTTACCCTCATTAAATACTTAATGCTCTTGTAAAAGTAAGGGGGAAAGAGTTTTAAGAGTACTGTCCAATCTGCTTACAAGAGGGAAAGCTGAATCATCTGGCTGTCTGAGTCCACGTATGCCACATATGTTTAACATGGAGGAGAGAGAAACAGCCTGTGGACTACAAAGATGCTTGCTGATGCAATTATTTGCTGTCTTATTGCGCACAACTTTCCACTGCTGGAAAGCTGTAGCTGAAAAAGAAAAAAAGTGTAGTCCTAGGAAAAAATTGATTTCCCTGATTCTGTATCAGTTAGATATTGTTTTTGTGGACTGACACAACCCCAGGACACTCTGGAGGATTCGTTCTAGGAAGAAAGATGTTATGCAATGTAAAAAAAATAAAAAATAAAATAAAATAAAAGGAATTTAATTACAAATAAGCCGGTTGCTATGATGTTGTTGTGTGGTCTCTTTCGCAAACAATAGAGATTTGCTTTCAGACAGCAGCATGCATCCACTCCCTTTGTGTGCCCTCCAAAAAAGCAGAATTACAGTAAACTAAGCCAGTGTTTGTACATAACAGCAAACTCAGGACACCCCTGGAGGCAAAAAATGTTTAGTTCCATCTCTTGATCTTTCCCTCAGAGAAGCACTGTTATTGCTTGTTGTTGCTCTATTTTGTTACTGAGCCCTAGGATTCGATTACAATAACACCGAACAAAAGGCCACTATGATGGTTTTTACTGGTTGTGCCACAAAAGCTCTGTACTTCCACAATAACTGTGCGGAGGAGGTAGATGGGAACGAGGCCAGTTTAAAGATTAGGAACTTTCTTTTATCTTTGTGGACACATTGTTGTGTCCTCCCTGTTAGAAATCACTGTGTGTGTGTGTGTGTGTATGTGTGTGTGTGTTTGTCCCTTAAATGAGGTAATGGTACTGTGACGTAGTTACTGCTGGGAGCTGGATGTTTAACCCTGGATATTGTTCTACTGTCTCCATAGCAGCTCATTCTTCTGATGCTATTTGTGCAGTTATAAAGTCACCACTAAAGCTTTCATCTTCTATTTGTCTTAACCCTGTTAAAGGTTATACAGTTTCCCCGTAACTTCCTCAGAATTAAACATTCACTGCTGCAGAACAAACATGACAAAGCAAAACTATTTCAGAGATTGAAATACACTTTTTCATGTGGACATTGTCCATGTGAGTTCTCCAGTTTTCTCCTACCTCCCAGAAATATACTGGTAAGTAGAATGTCTAGTCTAAATTACCCTCAAGTAGGAATGTGTGTGCTTTGTGTCATGTAATGGACAAGCGTTCCATTAAAAAGTGGCCTCGCACCAAGTATACCCTGACAAATGGCTCTGGGTTGTTGATCAGAGGGTTGGGGGTTAAAGCCCCAGCACTGCCACACTGCCACTGCTGGGCCCTTGAGCAAGGCTATTAACCCTCTCTGCTCTGCTCTGGTGCTGTATGATAGCTGATCCTGTGCTCTGACCCCAAGTTCCTGGGATATGTGAAGAAAAGAATTTCACTATGCAACAAATAACAGCTTCTTCGATAGGGGTTACATCATCACGCTTTATGTCATTCATGAGGTAAACAACAGACTTTCAAATGGATTCAAGGAAAGTGAGCTGCATCTGCAGAATAGTGGCCTTTTCACTCCAACTCCAACAGAAATTGCTTACTCTGGGTACTGTTTGACTACCACAGGGATTGTATGGCTTCCCACACAACTAAGTGCCAGCTGAACTAACATAACCTGGACTCAACTGCACTGCAACCATTTCCCATCCGGGATCCATTGTCCGCAATTAGTACTGAGGCACTTCACCCTGGTTGAAAATTCTCTTTTTTTTTTTTTTTTTTTTTTTTTTTTACAACTTCCCTTCAAAAAAGACAAGGGATAGAATTTTCTAGTTCTGAAAGTCCTGAGCAAAAGCAAACACTGGAGAGTCTCAAAATATTGAAAAACACTCAAACACGAACGGGTCTAATTATAAGGGAACAATACGTCAATTTGCAGCGCAAGCATTGGAACAGTTACAACTAAAGAAAACACAAAAAATGTGCTTTTCATGGAGAGGGAAAAAATCTGACTTTACAATCCCCTAGTCTCTCTCTGCCAACTTTATGCTGGCTGTTGGGGGAGAGGAAATGAAAGCGTGCTAGATTCTCCCCTCCTGAGAATAATACTAGCCCCGCAAAGCGCAAATCAAACATACAATCGACGTCACAGGAAACCATTTTAAAGCCTAAAACCTCCCATTGGGAGATGCAAGTGAGTGCGCGGGTATGGGCTGCTCAGCGTACCACTACACCTCCCTTTTTCAAAGCTTCCACCGCAAAATAACCTGAACCATACCACAACAGCACTGTGAGGACAGCAGTCTTTTCTTTCTCACTCCTCTTGTGTGTGCACGCTTTCTCTTTTCACTCTTTCTCTACTTGCTTCCATGTTAATGAAGTCTTCTGATGTGTTTTCAAAGGCCTTAAATGTTACTTAAGAATGGCCCTGTGGAGCAAAAAGGGACAATTCTTTCTCACCGGTCTGAATGAGGGATCCTTTCGTCACTCTCCTATCCACCAGCCCAAGCAGGAGAGTCGGTATTAATCTGTATCACATTAGCTTTAATTATCCTCAGAATCTGGTTGAGGCCCTGTGCCAAGCCCTCTCACATTTTCGTCTAAGGAACCCACATGACCCCAACCCCTCCTCTTCCCCCTGCCTGACATCTGAAAGAGGGGAGTCAGGAGGTCAGATCCCAAGCATTATCAGAGGTGTGTTTGGATCTTCTATTGGCCACGGAAAGGGCTTGCTGTCACCTTGCATGCCTCCGAGTGAGGCAAACGCATTTGTAACCTACTAAGGGTTGAGTCCACACATTTTGCTCATCTTGTACAATTTTTTCCAAAGTAGGCACAGGTCTGAGAGAGAGAGAGAGACAGACAGAGGCAGAGAGAGACAGAGATAGAGATAACCTGGCTAAGATGTTGTATGAAATGTAGTAGTGCTAAACTTAAATAGAAACCAGAGAGAAAGACATCACCCACCATCCCTTCAACAAACACCTCTTCAAATTAAACCCTTTTCAGAAGCTGTGCAGTCCAAAATAACATCAGAAGCCTTGCGTGCAGGTTTAAACAATGAAAAGCTTAAGGCATTCACAGTGAATACTTTCCTTGAGTGAGACCAATGGGGTTTCTCATATCCATTAAATGAAAATCCCCAGATGTTCAAGAAGCTCTAAATCTATTCCTTAAATATTTATTGCTGTCATATTTAATTGGACCCTAATTTACACTGATGTTTTTCAATTAACCTTTCAGGTTTTCCAAACGTCTGAATGTTTTTGTTTATATGAAGTAAGAGAATTAAAAAGGAAACTTACTACAAATATTGGTAGTGCAACAATAGAAGCCATTGAATATCAACCCTGCTTCAAGATTTCAACTTAATTCCTCTTGATTAGCAAACTCAGAGCTAATCACGAGGCGGTGGTGCTATTTTTCCAGTTCCTGACTGGGGTTTTTAAGGAGTAAAACATTTTCTCTTTCCATGTATACAGTAAAGCCTGAGCTAGTTTCTCCTGAATGATTAATCTGAAATGATTCTCATCTGCCTTCATTATTACAAACAGGTGTCATAACTGGTCACACATAGAGATACAGATAGTGACTACACATAGAGATAGAGATACAGATAGTGACTACACATAGAGATAGAGATACAGATAGTGACTACACATAGAGATAGAGATACAGATAGTTACTACACATAGAGATAGAGATACAGATAGTGACTACACATAGAGATACAGATAGTGACTACACATAGAGATAGAGATACAGATAGTGACTACACATAGAGATAGAGATACAGATAGTGACTACACATAGAGATAGAGATACAGATAGTGACTACATATAGAGATAGAGATACAGATAGTTACTACACATAGAGATAGAGATACAGATAGTGACTACATATAGAGATAGAGATACAGATAGTGACTACACATAGAGATAGAGATAGTGACTACACATAGAGATAGAGATACAGATAGTGACTACACATAGAGATAGAGATACAGATAGTGACTACACATAGAGATAGAGATACAGATAGTGACTACACATAGAGATACAGATAGTGACTACACATAGAGATAGAGATACAGATAGTGACTACACATAGAGATAGAGATACAGATAGTTACTACACATAGAGATAGAGATAGTGACTACACATAGAGATAGAGATACAGATAGTGACTACACATAGAGATAGAGATACAGATAGTGACTACACATAGAGATAGAGATACAGATAGTTACTACACATAGAGATAGAGATAGTGACTACACATAGAGATAGAGATACAGATAGTGACTACACATAGAGATAGAGATACAGATAGTGACTACACATAGAGATACAGATAGTGACTACACATAGAGATACAGATAGTGACTACACATAGAGATAGAGATAGAGATAGTGACTACACATAGAGATAGAGATACAGATAGTTACTACACATAGAGATAGAGATACAGATAGTGGCTACATATAGAGATAGAGATACAGATAGTGACTACACGTAGAGATACAGATAGTGACTACACATAGAGATAGAGATACAGATAGTGACTACATGTAGAGATACAGATAGTGACTACACATAGAGATAGAGATAGTGACTACACATAGAGATAGAGATACAGATAGTGACTACACATAGAGATAGAGATACAGATAGTTACTACACATAGAGATGCAGATAGTGACTACACATAGAGATAGAGATACAGATAGTGACTACACATAGAGATACAGATAGTGACTACACATAGAGATAGAGATACAGATAGTGACTACACATAGAGATACAGATAGTGACTACACATAGAGATAGAGATACAGATAGTGACTACACATAGAGATAGAGATACAGATAGTGACTACACATAGAGATAGAGATACAGATAGTTACTACACATAGAGATGCAGATAGTGACTACACATAGAGATAGAGATACAGATAGTGACTACACATAGAGATACAGATAGTGACTACACATAGAGATAGAGATGCAGATAGTTACTACACATAGAGATACAGATAGTGACTACACATAGAGATAGAGATACAGATAGTGACTACACATAGAGATACAGATAGTGACTACACATAGAGATAGAGATACAGATAGTGACTACACATAGAGATAGAGATACAGATAGTTACTACACATAGAGATACAGATAGTGACTACACATAGAGATACAGATAGTGACTACACATAGAGATAGAGATACAGATAGTGACTACACATAGAGATAGAGATACAGATAGTGACTACACATAGAGATACAGATAGTGACTACACATAGAGATAGAGATACAGATAGTTACTACACATAGAGATACAGATAGTGACTACATATAGAGATAGAGATACAGATAGTGACTACACATAGAGATAGAGATACAGATAGTGACTACACATAGAGATAGAGATACAGATAGTGACTACACATAGAGATACAGATAGTGACTACACAGAGATAGATACAGATAGTTACTACACATAGAGGTACAGATAGTGACTACATATAGAGATAGAGATACAGATAGTGACTACACATAGAGATAGAGATACAGATAGTGACTACACATAGAGATAGAGATACAGATAGTGACTACACATAGAGATAGAGCTACAGATAGTGACTACACATAGAGATAGAGATACAGATAGTGACTACACAGAGATAGAGATACAGATAGTGACTACACATAGAGATAGAGATACAGATAGTGACTACACATAGAGATAGAGATACAGATAGTGACTACACATAGAGATAGAGCTACAGATAGTGACTACACATAGAGATAGAGATACAGATAGTGACTACACAGAGATAGAGATACAGATAGTGACTACACATAGAGATAGAGATACAGATAGTTACTACACATAGAGATACAGATAGTGACTACACAGAGATAGAGATACAGATAGTGACTACACATAGAGATACAGATAGTGACTACACATAGAGATACAGATAGTGACTACACATAGAGATAGAGATACAGATAGTGACTACACAGAGATAGAGATACAGATAGTGACTACACAGAGATAGAGATACAGATAGTGACTACACATAGAGATAGAGATACAGATAGTGACTACACATAGAGATAGAGATACAGATAGTGACTACACAGAGATAGAGATACAGATAGTGACTACACAGAGATAGAGATACAGATAGTGACTACACAGAGATAGAGATACAGATAGTGACTACACAGAGATAGAGATACAGATAGTGACTACACAGAGATAGAGATACAGATAGTGACTACACAGAGATAGAGATACAGATAGTGACTACACAGAGATAGAGCTACAGATAGTGACTACACAGAGATAGAGATACAGATAGTGACTACACATAGAGATAGAGATACAGATAGTTACTACACATAGAGATAGAGATACAGATAGTGACTACACATAGAGATAGAGATACAGATAGTGACTACACATAGAGATACAGATAGTGACTACACATAGAGATACAGATAGTGACTACACATAGAGATACAGATAGTGACTACACATAGAGATACAGATAGTGACTACACATAGAGATAGAGATACAGATAGTGACTACACAGAGATAGAGATACAGATAGTGACTACACAGAGATAGAGATACAGATAGTGACTACACAGAGATAGAGATACAGATAGTGACTACACAGAGATAGAGATACAGATAGTGACTACACAGAGATAGAGATACAGATAGTGACTACACAGAGATAGAGATACAGATAGTGACTACACAGAGATAGAGATACAGATAGTGACTACACAGAGATAGAGCTACAGATAGTGACTACACAGAGATAGAGATACAGATAGTGACTACACATAGAGATAGAGATACAGATAGTGACTACACATAGAGATAGAGATACAGATAGTTACTACACATAGAGATAGAGATACAGATAGTGACTACACATAGAGATAGAGATACAGATAGTGACTACACATAGAGATACAGATAGTGACTACACATAGAGATACAGATAGTGACTACACATAGAGATACAGATAGTGACTACACATAGAGATACAGATAGTGACTACACATAGAGATACAGATAGTGACTACACATAGAGATAGAGATACAGATAGTGACTACACAGAGATAGAGATACAGATAGTGACTACACAGAGATAGAGATACAGATAGTGACTACACAGAGATAGAGATACAGATAGTGACTACACATAGAGATAGAGATACAGATAGTGACTACACATAGAGATAGAGATACAGATAGTGACTACACAGAGATAGAGATACAGATAGTGACTACACAGAGATAGAGATACAGATAGTGACTACACAGAGATAGAGATACAGATAGTGACTACACATAGAGATAGAGATACAGATAGTGACTACACATAGAGATAGAGATACAGATAGTGACTACACATAGAGATAGAGATACAGATAGTGACTACACATAGAGATAGAGATACAGATAGTGACTACACATAGAGATAGAGATACAGATAGTGACTACACATAGAGATAGAGATACAGATAGTGACTACATAGAGATAGAGATACAGATAGTGACTACACAGAGATAGAGATACAGATAGTGACTACACATAGAGATAGAGATACAGATAGTGACTACACAGAGATAGAGATACAGATAGTGACTATACATAGAGATAGAGATACAGATAGTGACTACAAATAGAGATAGAGATACAGATAGTGACTATACATAGAGATAGAGATACAGATAGTTACTACAGCAGTGACAATCACAATCCTCTAAAAACCTTTAGATTTTTTGTTTTCTTCTAGACATCAAAACACCTCCCCAGCTCTCACTTTTATTTCATCATTATAATAAGCTTATTTACAATGCAAATGTGTTTCTTGAGGAGAAAAAAAAAGACCACCCAGTGGGAATGAAGCATTGTTGATTGCAAATAAGCACTATGATGGGATGTCAAGAGTGATGTACTCACTCTCTCTCATTCTTTTCCCGTAGACTTACAACACATCCGTTGTCCAAAGAACAGTGCTTAACTGAATGCAGTGACGTTACGTGAGTTAAGATGAAACAGAGCTCCTGGTGAGGCAGCAAAAGCGTAATGAATGATCAAACCACGAACTGGTAACTATTATGAACTAATGGGAAGAGCAACATGGGTAGATTTTCCGAGCAGAAAACTGCAAGAACAGACCAAAAAATTAAATACAATTAGTGAAGTCTTAGCAGTCTTAGTTGTAAATGACGTCTTACCAAGTAATATCATAAATCTAGTCAGATTTGTCTAAATTTCATCATTATAATATTACAATAAACTATAAGATTATTGAGCCTATTTCTAGGCACTTCAAGTTTTTAAGCATTTTTCCTTGATCTAGTCTAGATCATTTTGCTTCTTTATAGAAACTAATTCTTAAAATTAGCAAAAGAATCTGCCAGGACAATAATAAAATTTAAGGCTTAAAAGTAGAAAAACATTCTGAGAAATAATCTTGGATTGCTTTATTGTAATCTTATAATAAGAAGTAGATCATTTTGACTAAAATATTTCTATTTACTATGAGGTCATTATTCGCAATCTGAACACAAAAAGAGGCAAAACAAATGAAACCATGAAAATGAATGGTTGAGAATCTAAAATCGAGTATTTTCTATTTAGACAGTAATGCTCAAATCACATTAAACATTGCTTACCTAAGACTTTTGTGCACACTTGTATATTAAACTACAAGACCTTTCAATTTCCTATTTTAAGATGATAATAAAACAGATTATATGATTACTAAACCTATTTTTTTGACCTATTTTTTTTAATGTTATGTTATGCATTTATTTCTAGAAGAAGAAGATTTAAAGCTTGAAGCGATTAGCGTTTAAAAACAAGCTGAATAATCTTACATTCAATTTATTAAAAAAATTCAATCTCATAATAGGAAATAGATTAATTTGCTTTTAATTCAAAAAGAGATTTTTTTCCCTTTTTTTCCCTTTGCAGTGTGTTTACATAATGCTTGCTGGTATCACCGGTATCTCATTATTAACTTAAACTGGAATATTTTTTGTCAACTGCCCCTTTAAGATCTCAAAAAATAAACAAATGAACAAATAAATAAATCATGTCTTTTCAAGCCTTGTATTATTTTGAGATATTTAGTGTTATATGTGCAACAATATATAGCAGAATGTCCTAAACGACAGCTGTGTGCACGGGCAGTCAGATGCAGTGTCCCGCCGGGCCAGAAAACAACGGTGTTTGTGGACGGGGCTGAGAGAGAAGCTGCGGGGTGACAGAGTGCATTGGCTGAGCTCAGATGAACTAACAGCAACCTAGGGGAGTCAAGAATGTGTCTGGCTCTGGTCCAAAACTCCTGCCTGCACAGGGTCTGCTCTGGTTGTCTTAGTGAACGTTGACAGTGAAATGAGTAGTAAATGCAAGGACTTTCTAAAGCCTGGTTTTGCCACTATTTATATGACAGAGTATTTATTGTCCTGTCCATCTTTGGTCATCTCCTACTGCAAGTCCAACACTGCAGGCATGCTCCTAATGTGCTATGATATTTGTTTTTCAGTGTTGTTTTTTTTTTGGCAGATAGAATTGGACAGAATGGCAGATTGATTTCAGGACTTCAGGAAAGGTCGCTTAGGATGCTGTTTATTTAATCCGCACACCAGGTCTCTCTAAGAACTCTTGTTTTGTATCAGCCACCATTCATGAGTCAAGATGACAACAGCTGTTATTATGAGGGGGAAGTAGCCCCATTACAGTTTGAACTACCAGACCACACAAGATGTTGGTAAAACCACATTTTTATTTGCCTGACAGAAACCACAATATATTAATATTGTTGAAAAGGTTAGTTTATCTTTCCTGATAGCTTTTGTAAATTAGCTGACGCTATGAAAAAAAAAAAACCAGTAAAACACGCAATAGGTCATCTCTGCTGTGGTTAGATGACGCTGACGTTTCAAAGGGGGTTAGAGACTCGCACGGCTGTAAAAGATTTAAAAGGAGGATTATCATTGGCCAAGTACGGATAGCTTCATTATAATTTTAGAAGCTTCTATGTATTCAGTGTAACATACAGATACAGACATGTACTATCTATCTAGTACAAGCACTACTATAGTACTAATTACTATCCTAAGTACTTTCTTGTGTATCACTGAATTTACATGGGTGTGTGCGTTTGTTCACACTCACAGTAAGAAGGCGAGAGAAACTGAAAGACTATTTAAAATATTTACACCCTTTCCATTAGCTTTTAAAAACTGAGCCATTAAATGACTCCACACACTGTAACCACACACACACACACTCACACCATAAAAAGGACACATGGTAACAGATGGAAGCGATGATGCGCAGCACTCCTAAATGGAGGAAACGCAGGAGTCATTTAACATGACGTTTCCCACTCAGGCACTCGATCACGTGTATGAAAGAAGTACAGCGCTCACATAGACACTAACTCATAGCTTATAAATGTGCACTCAATAATACCTGGTCCTCAGTAAAGACTAACAGTTTTGGAAAGGTGCATGCTGAAAAGACTGTAATTGTGCTCTTTATCTCCAGTACTGCTGAAAAGATTTTTCCTTGCAGTTATGCTTAACAATGAAGTAAATGGTATTTAAACAGGATGTGGAGATTAATAAAAGCTGAATTATATCATTGTTTCAATTACAATGCAGTTACAATATTCAGAACCCTTTTCATTAACACTCATACAGTTTTCCAGAAACAGTAGTTATTAGGCAAACAGGGAGAACACTAAATAAAGCACTAATAAGCTAAGGTTGCCAAATAACTGCTCTATTTATACTTATTACTCTACCACTGAATTACTAGAAAATTAAAATTTAGTATTAATAATGACATGTTTGTGATGATACACCCAAAATCCAAGATCTAGTTAACTAGAACAAGTAACACCACTGAACTACAAATAAGTTTTATATAATAAGATCACATATTGCAAGATTATTGCTCGACAAGATCTTCCGAAATCTGTTTAATTATATATTATAGTTATTATACAGTTGTCATAATATCCACTTGGATATTTTCTCACGATGCAGCTGTATGATGGCAGCGCAGTGTTTAGTAAGTCATTTAGGAAGTAACTGAAAGAAAAAAAAAATACACAGGAAGTTAAATAGGGGTGCTCATCAGGGTGAAACGGGAAGCAGATGAGGGTGATTGAGGCAAGTGAGTGTCATGATCATGTGACATGCAGGGGGTGATGTTTAATGTAGTCCAGTGTAGGATAGGCATCAAGGATGTATCATTTCATTTCCTGTGCCGCTTATCCGATCTATACTCGGGTCACGGGGAGCCTGTGTCTTTCTCAGGTGTCATCAGGCATCAAGACAGGATGCACCCTGGACAGAGTGCCAACCCATAGCAGGGCACACACACACACACTCATTCACTCACACAATCACACACTACAGGCAATTTAGAGACTTCAATCAGCCTAGAAGCATGTCTTTGGACTGTGGGAGGAAATCGGAGCACCCGGAGAAAACCCACCAAGAACATGCAAACTCCACACACACACAACCCAGGACAGTGGAGGTGTGAGGCGAACGTGCTAACCACTAAGCCACCATGCCGCCGGATGTATTATTTAACCAAGTAACTGCTAGTAAAACTGGAGCGCTGCATTAAATATTTATTAAAAATTTAAGGCAGAACCACAGAATTTTAACAGTGAAAAGGAGGAAGAAAAAATTATTAAAATTACTTTTAAAAAATTCTAATGTTTAAAAAAATGTTAATATATTTTATATATGTTTAAAAAAAAGATGTCACAATACTGATGATATCTCAAATGTGTACAGTGAGTTTATTACAAAATCAATGAGTTAAAGGTGATTTTTTTTCTTCATTTTCCCCTCAAGCCTTACACTCTGTCCAGTTATACGTCCACTCATGTTTTAAAATCTTTTTTTTTGTTGTTGTAATTTTTGCTTAAATTGACACAAAATGGATTCTACAGATTTCATTCCAAATGGGTTCTGCTGGATTTTTGATTTTGTTTCAAGACCACTGGTTAAAATGAGTTAATGAGTAACTGTTTAAACGTCAGTCCCTGAATGACATTCCCATCAATGATCAGTTTAGTTTTGACGTCACAAACTCTGGTATGTTACCAGAAGACCAAAAAAAAAAAGTGCATAATCAGCACTTATGTGAACTTAAGTGTGCATCCAGGATTTTATTTGATATGCGTAAGAGCAAAGAGGGGGCTTGGCAAATGCTGCACTAGATTTCCCAACTTTCACGTGGGGTTTCTTCAGACGATGAGAACACTGGACAGGAATCCAGAGTTCTCATCTCAGCACAGTTCTCTCTGTTGTCCAGCTGTTGTCTTAAGAATTTTTTTCTTCAATCAAATTGCTTTATAGCAGTGCAGGGGGTACTTGTTTCCCAGCAGAAAACAATGGACAAACACTATCAATATTGACGTTCTCCTTGGAGATCACTGGGATGGCAGGGTGAAGTCAGCCTCTCTGGTATGAGAACTGGCACAGGGATACTCAAGACATCTGTGGTGAAGAACAGCAGGAAGACACTGTTCTCATCAATACTTGAGGAAGAACTGTTTGGGCCACTTTGTAGAATAATACTGATGGAACTGATTTTATTGATCAATAAAGCAAGTTGCCAACACTGCTGACAAGAGAACAGCCAACGTTTGACCACAAAACTCAAGCATATGTCAGCGCTTGGCTGAGTTTATTTTCCAGATGTGTGCTACAGAAAGCAGTACCCTAATATCACCCTTAATTCATAATTAACGGCTAATTAGATTCCAGTCCCATCTACTTGTTTTCTATTAGTTCACAAAACAGACTCAGATATTCACAGGTCAAAGATCAAGCTGGCACAAATCGAGCAAATCCGACTTTTACAGTCCTGGGTGATTTTCATCTCATGCTTTAGCTTACAAAGCTGAGAAACATAGTTTTCAGGTGCTGCTAAAATCATAGCTGCTACAGCTATAAATGTCCCTCCAGAATTTCAGACATTTTTTTTATTGCTGTGTAAAAAATTGTGTGAAGTGAAGACAAAAATGTAATTATTGCTATGATAGCTGTACTCGTGTTCAATGCACGTAAATCTAAGAGTGGTTTGGCTGAAAGCACGTGGTGATGATGAAACGATGTGTCTTGGCCGAAATTTGCATCACAAAACTACAAGCTCCTCTGAATATTGGAGTTTGCTCGATTTTCTCTTAAACTCTGCGATTGCGAAATCCTGGAGGGACTGTTATACTGCTCAAGCATAGATATCTGCTCAAGCAAGCATTTAGACAATTATTTATGAAAACTTGTCAGAAATCCAAAACATTTGAGACACTAATATATGTAGGTTTTTAATGGAAAATGCATTCACAAACATTCACAAATCTTTGTAGGTTTAGGACATCTGAGACAGTAAGACGATAAAGCCATCATTTGAACCTGTCCTCTCTGGATGCTGTGTTCTGGACTCAAAAGGCATAATTAGACATGAATTGTGGCAGGTCTTTCAGAGGAACCTAAACCCATGATGAAGGCTCTGTGTGCTGCTTCATGTTAACTTCACCTCCGTTGGGGATAACAGTAGAGCAGACACAAGGCTGATAATATACAAGGCTTTGGGGACGCATTGTGAGTTCAGGCATGTTTACAGACAGCACAGAATGTACCGTGTCTCGGAAACAGAGGGCCAAGTTCAGGCGATATCGCTGCAAATAACTGGCCAGTGCAACAGAAACGTCTTAATAGTTCTCACGCCTTTTGCGATGTGTCTTTAGAGGCCAAACCATTCGGTGACTCCCCCTCTTCTAGGGTCTGGTTTCTGCCTCTGTCGCTCATCCTCCATGAATTTCTCCTGCATCGCCTCCACGGAGCCCTCCTCGTGCTGTTTTTCCTTCTCTGGAAAGATATCTGGAAATTGGAACGTCTGCTGCTGACCCTGTGTGGAAAGCAAAAATTCCATCAGGTTTATGTAGAGATAACATGAAAATGAGTCTACATTTCCTCTGATTGCTGACCATAAGCCTCTCTGGTGAAACCTGCTTGCTTTTACTGTAAGAGTCCTGTTTTAGATCGAAATCAAATGTCATCCATCATGCAACTGAGACTGTGAAGCATCTTAGGAAAACTTAGTCAGCCTCAAAGTGCGTAATAAAAAGAGGGTGGCTAGATCTTGAGGATGGAGGAACGGGATAATCAGGGAAACACTTCTTAATATAACCAAAGTAGTACTTCTTGCCTACACCCAAGACATAAAGACACGTGAGTGAGCTTTCACTCGGATGAGCTAAAATATCTACGGTCTGCTGCTCTCTCCGATTTTACTACTAGCAGAAGACATACTTGGTCTTTCATTTATTTAGAGATTGAAGAACATCCATAATTTAGTCCATTCCACAGTAATGGTTCAGTGTAACAGAGTGAAGTTAAGACAAACAGCTGTAGCTATTCCATACGAGCAGTTGCCCATTTTCTTCAACCTCTCTCTTTCTCGGCTAAATAAATATTAGCCTTTCCACTGTGCATACTTCACTCTATAATATCTAATGAGCTGTAATTCATTACATTTATTTAAAAAAAAAAAATCCTTCTCATGTCAAACGAAGGACATTTTGTGGTTCCGCTTTGGAGAAAGGATTCATAGCACCAATAACATGTCCCAGTAAATCAAAATATACATTTTTCATTTTAAACAGGGATTAGATTCACAACAGAAGTGCTAAAACTCCTGGATATAACATTTAAACAAGGAAGAAAACTAGATGAATGATCTAAACTTTTTTTTTTAAAACATACATTTATAACAGGAAGCCAAAATGGTCATGAAAATTGGCCACTCTGTGGCTTACTCAGTGCAATGGAATGAATTGAGGAGGAAGCCCTGTGGGTGAGCCTATTAATCTATTAATTAACAAGGGACAAGAAACAATAAATAGACCATACTTTCAGGTTTTCTACTAACTTTAAGAAAAGAGAACATTATGACCTCCATCTGGAATGTTGGTTTCTGTCTAACTAAGCCCCCAAAAATGCATAGACCACTACATTTCAATGGCCCGGTCCCACCAGGAGGACAATGAGAAGTTCATTACTTTGAAAAGGGGAAAAAAATAGCTGGCTTGGTCCCTCCAAACACAGTGGCTACATGCTGGTGGTGCTGCTTTTCCTCTGTGGATTAGGGCTCACCAATGTTGTTCCAGAGATAAAACAAAGTTGGGCAGCAACAAGAGGAAACAGGGGGATTGCTGCAAGCCATGTTTAATGAGAAGCAGTGCCGCTCTGGACAAATACATTTGGAGTTCCAGCATTTCTAACGGGCCGGGCTCTTATTTGGGCCGCAGTGAAGGAGCGTGGGAGTGGTGGGGGTACCTAATATCAACAGACTGGCCTCCAAAGCTCGGTAGTGGTGTTCGAACTTAACCATGTAGGAATGCGAAACCCCACACTATAAACACAGAGGACGAGCCAAGTCAAAGTACGAGAAACAAACCTATTAAATAGGCCCTTGGTAACGGAGTATCAAATCGGATGCCAAATATGCTCAGTCCTTTCACCTGTTGTAAACTCTGCTGAAGAAAAACACATTTAAGCCAAGACCGGCAGAGGGACCCTGTTTGCATGACAATCCAGCATGGAGCTCAAAAGTTTGGACACCTTGTATAAACACTAGAAGAACTCTCATGCAGACAGACTGTGGTCTGATTAAAGAATGGTGCATTCAGATCATCAAAACATTCACATACATTAAACAAGTCTCTTATTGCTGGCAGCAGCTGATGATCTGAATGTATATGATGTGTACTAAAGTTCTGTCTGGAGCTGGGGCACATTTCTATTCAGATTTACGAGTGGAATAAAACATTACTATGTGAAATGTATACACTGCACTGCCTACTGAGTCAATTAGTGCACTGTACAATATGGAATAAGCAGGACGGTGCTTAAAAGTTAACATTTTTCCACCACGTGCTCTAGACACATTACGTACCGTCACATTTCGTGAACTGCTTCTTCAATTTTCAACAAGAAAAGTGGGAATAACACAGTGTAGCATGGAACACACACCATGTTGGGCTCAGCCCAGATCTTCATTATATTGTTGCTGTTTTTTTTTTTTTAAACAATCATTTCAATGTCTGAGCTTCCTTCATGGATTGAACACATGGATTACAAATGCTTTAAAAAAAAAGAGTTAAGCAAAAGGAGCATCAGTCAAAAAAAGTCAGAATAAGTGGGTGTCCTGCAGTACAGGGAATTTACATTAAATCAAAAACTGAAAATCAGAAAGTAGAGGAGGTTACTTAAAATAAACGTGGATGAAGAATTTAATGCAACTAAATGTCAAACACGTTGACTAAAACATTAAACTAGGACTAAACATTTTGCTGTTGCATGCAAATGTAATTGCCCCATGCTAGTCACAATCATATATGCAATCAGTTAAACAGGAATAGCCGGCAGGACTTGGGCTGGTCTTGAAAAGATCAACAGTAATAGAAAGAGCAACACCCTGCCAACCTCACTCACCTTTTTATCCCTGATGTGTGCTCTACAGTGATGATCGCAAACAACATGAGCATGTTAGAAATGGCCAACAACCGTGCCAGACGTTGTTAGTAAGTGATTTGGGAGCTGTAAGTAAAGCTGTCTGCAAGAGTGGGGCTCCGATCTGCAAGCTTTCCTGTATCACTTCAATGATACGCTTCCAAATTTTATCACTGCTTCTCCACTTTATTACCCCAACATGATGTCCGCAAATATCCTGCTGAAGCTTATATTAACCTACACTTGGTTTTACAAGTGTTAATATAACCAGAGTTGTTGGAGTAATGTTGGAAGACTGTTAACAAATCCGTTACTAGTTGGGAGATCAGGAAATGCAGGAAGATGCTTGTAAATAGCTCTTTCTACCAGGCTTACTGGGTGGGCCACACTGTTACTTCCTCTGGCTTCAAAGTCTGGCCTATCAACTGATATACACAAGCTTCAGCTATTTATCTGCACTTACGATGCCTCATATCTCTGGGTCTTGACACACATACCACACCAGAAACTGGCTGTAATCAAGGTAGCAGAGAAGTGCTGGTGACAGGAAGAGCAGTCCGGGTATAAAGTCAGTCCTGAGAGAAGGTTAAAGCTAACAATGTGCAGACTTGCTGTTGCACCACAAACACTTAAACCAAAATGTTACAGGTAGAAAAGTCCATTTGGATCATTTACAGATTTCTGAATAAACTGCTACTCTTCTACTCATCGACAGCAATAAAAATATCAGAACAATAGAAGTGTTAATTTTACCGTTTTCCCCCCACTTAGGACAAAATAAGACTTCAAGCTCCGCCCAGATTCGCCAGAATCATGTCATATCCCTGAAAAGCATGTTTTCTGATATTCATGTTATGATTACAGTCCATTTCTGCTATAAATTCCACAATCTAGAGTAGATATGTATTCAATGATGGTGTATTTTCTATTTATTTTTTAAATCTAACATGGGGAAATACTGATCTATTGTTTTAAACAATTGACCCTGTTCACGTGTAGTGTCTTGCTTTAGACTGCTTCATAACTTGCAGCGTGTAAACTGAGTCACGTTCCATCTGCAGTCGATTAGCACCTACTCTTCTCAGTACATCATATTTCCTTGAAGCATGATCTGAGACTTACAAAAGATACACAAATCCAATCTCTTACTAATACATTGCACTTACCCCTCCTGATGTGCATGCTTGTGCTATGTTCTGCCTAAAATTAGATGTGGTTTTGAATTAAGGAGTAATTTTGCCATTGTTTATAGGTAAATGCAGTCCGCACAGCAGATGATGTCAATTATAAAACCAAAAAAAAATATTAACAAAAATATTGATAATTACTTATTGCAGCTGACTATAAACATTCAGGGCTAATGTCAGTCTAATGTTGTGTTTATTATATTAAAAAAAATGCGGTGGGAAAGAATAGCGTGACATTTTTCATAAGCAGTAAAAGCACAGATTGAGAAACAAATAAAAGGAAATAAACTTAAGTCAAGAGCAAGCTGTTCTTACCCAGCATGTGACCTCTTCTCTTGAACCTAAACTTGGACCAGCATTTAACCACAGTTCCTGACAATACAGCAGTCTGAACTAATTGATTTAGGAACATGTTTAGAATGGGGCAGATGGGAATACAACATAAAGCACCATTCTATCTGGGCCTCTGCTGAAAATTCTCTCTAGTCTATAGGAATAGGTATAAATCTATAATCATGCCTAATGGAAGCCATCTGAAAAAGTTATTGAACAATTGAACAGAGATGCATGTGTTTCATTTTCACTGCAATCTGAAGCTGGGATCTATAAGTGGTCAAAAAGCAAAATGATTGGGGAACAATTATTTTGACTTGTAAATATGATCAAATGTGGTGCCGGATCGTCAGCTCACAGTGAAAACAGCTTTGACCCAAAGGCAAATTACAGAGCTCTGCAAAGACCATTGGATCTGGCCCTGTCTTTGGTCCATATGGCCCCGAGCCAAGCTGTCTGTCCGCCTGCCGACCCCACCGCCTTCCTCATCCAGCAGCAGAGGGCCAGTGTTTGTGCAAAACACACTTCCTCTAAACATGAGTCGAGTGACCCAGCTGTCAAAACCAACTGCCCACAGCAGTTGAGAACATGATTCATGCTTGGCATTCCCAATGCCAAGACGAAGCTGCCTCACGAGAACCAAGCAGGAGAAAAAGCTTTAGTGTCTTTGTTCCCGTAACCACTCTAATGAAACTTCAATGCCAGGGAAAAGTAGTGCTAGGGAAAAATGAAACAAAACGTATTATGTTTCCTCACTGAGACGAGCCATAAGCCAGACATTTCACCCTTTACTGCAAAACAGAAGCGTGTTTCCACTGCGATTGCGAGCCTGTATTTCCCGCTGTGTTGTTCTAGACAAGCATCTGGCACGGAGTCCAGCTTGTTAAATAAATACAGTCAAGCCAAAGAGCCAACGTAAGGGAGGGGTGGGAGTGGTGGTACTTTCGGCCCTGTATCAGAAATCAGTCATGTCATTTTTTAAGCCACTGAGTCACTCATTCCACAGTGTCCTGCCTGACAACAGTGAGACCTGCCCTACTTGTTCAGGCTTGTTGGAGTCTTGGCTATTTTTTGGGCCACCAAGATATTGGACCCTGTCAACAACACCTAAAGATAAACCCAACGGTGTTGAAATTCCACCAATAAACATGGCGTCTAGACCCCTTCCTCCATTTCCAGCATTAGAAATACACAAAGGAAAATTAAGCATGGTTGGGGAAAAAAAGTCAAGTAGCAAAAAAAAACTGGGGAGTTGGCAGCATAACAGGAAGACCAGTGCCAGTATCTGAGAAATTTATTCTGAAAATGAGGCCAAAATAAAGCTGGGTGGTGCCTCCATGTTGAGAGACTGATCAGAGCAGCGATAGAGCACGAAAAGGTCAAGCGTAATCAAAGGGATTTTTATTACTGAAAGTGTTTACAGCGATATCTAAATGAGAGCGACCTGCAGGAAATGACAGAGCCGAGAAGCACAAGGTGTCTAAAAGAGGGGGTGATGGGGTTTAGTATGTTTTTCCTTATGTATGTGCCTGCTGACTCTTACAGAAGCTGTTGTGCAGTGGCTCCCTGCTGAAGAGCGGCATGTGTGAGCGAACTTCAAACAGGAGACCTCTACTTTCCCTTTCCATTATTTATATGCTGTATTCTCTCTTCCCATCGTTCGCCTCGAAGGAAACTCTGTTGCTGTCAAAACTGCAAAATCTTGTTGGAAATTGTGTGTTTGCATACTGCAAAATCATCCAAACATCCAAAATGTATATTTCTGACATTTTCTTGTCACTCGTCTTTGTAAAATAAAATCTTTAAAAAAAATATAAATAAATAAATAAATAAATAAATAAAAAATTGCCACTGAGTGAAAATCTTTTCTCGCTCACCATTTACAAAGAATTCCAGGACCTCCACAAGCCTTGAATCCAGCAATTCAATCTTTTTGCTCATAAGAAAACATGAGAAATTTGAACCGTGTGACATGGTGAGCAGAAAGAAGGTGCAGATGAGTTGAGATGAATACAATTTCTCTGAGTTTAATTGAAAAATAGGATTCAAGAGAGTTAAGATTTAGAACTCAACAGGAAGCCAGCTGTGAAGGGGAATGGTGGGGGATTTTTCCTGCCATTTGTCTTGGACACTAGGGAAAGAAAAGCCCCTCACCCTTTCCCTTTTGCCGCTGAAAGCTTAAGCTTAAGCTTACTGTACCCTGAACCATAAAGAATCCAGACCAGTGAGGTCCAGGGGTCCGGTGGTATGTGAAAATGAGCAAAGCCAAATGTTGCCACCTAGTGTTGATAAGATCAAGATTGAGATTTTAACACCAAACATTTTTTTTTTCAGTAAACACTCAAAAGGGTGTTAATTTGCTTTGGGTCAAGGGGGACACACTTAGAAAAAGGAAACTATTTGAATAGGAAAATAACAGTGTGCTTGATCCAGACTGGGTTTCACACTGTTTTGTTCCATGACAATTGAGCAGGGTTTTCCTCCAAACCCAGGTAGAACATTGTGATCTGATCCGAAAGGTAGCCTGGTTACCAGCTGGGCCAGCCTGAAACACTCCCCCAATAAAAACTCTGGGTTCTGGAGACGAGGCAATGAGATCTCTAACAAACAACCGACAATTAGCAGCAGCAATAGCTGATGGGTACTGCCAAATACTAGGAGGCACAATAAGACCCCTGCAGAACAACAATATGGGGGACGGGGCTGTTTGTGCAGAGCTACACCATGGTCTCCTGAATCATTACACGCATGTGTGATGAGAAAAGTATGAGAGAGGAGACTGTTTTTTTTTTAATGGAAAAAAAAAATCACTAATCTGATATTTAAGCCTTCAACGTTTCTAACGTGGGTTAAAAGGGGCTAATTAGACAAAAAAACAAGTCCCCAAGTCCCCCTGCCTTCCATTCACAAGGTAACTGTACACTAAGTTGGTTTATTGGGTACCTACTTTGTATCTATAGCCACTGGCCACTATATCCTGTAGGTATATAATTATTGATGGTAGGAATTTCCAATAGTTTCCAAATTTTCCACATGAACACAGTTAAGCCCAGAATGCTTTTAAACCGCAACTCAGCACGTTGTTTTTGGCACGGCTAACTAACCATACTCAGTGCGATAAAACCATGCGGGTGGGATAGCTTGATGTAGGTGTTCACTCATTCTCTTTCAGTATGTGGTAAAAAAATGGAGACAATTGTGCTAATTAGCATCTGGGACGACAGTTAAAAAAAAAAAAAATTCAAGCATAATTAAAAGGACAAACTAGAAGGGGGAAAAATGTTTGCTAGGTCAGACACAGCATTCTTGAGTAAATTGTTTGGTTTTACTGTAAATGATGACCATTAGAGTCCAATCATTCAGTCATTCAGACGAACACTGCTTTGAAAGGATCGTTTTACTGCTGGCCATTTAAGGCGAACCTTACGAATAAACAGGAATGACATAAATAATCTTTTTTTTATCTTTGTATAATTAATTATTGCTTAATAAAAATGTTATTAAACTGTCAGGTCCTCAGGTTGGTTGGTTGGTTAAGTTTATGTACAGAGTCATCTGATACATCATAACTGCATGGGCATACCACGACCTGCTGCTCTATAAACATCGGTCCAGGATAAAATAGGCTGTTTTTTACTAGGATATTAAACAGATTAATAAATGTTAAATATTGATAAACTAATATAAACATTAATTAGTGTGCAAAGGCGACAGATGATACTTGAAGAATGAAGAAACCGTAACCCAGGTGCCATAAAGCCTAATTATTCGTTGATTCCATTGTTATTTATAGAAATGGGCAAGTAAGAGGCCACGTTGGCAAGGGAAAAAACTCCCTGAGACGACATGAGGAAGAAACCCCGAGAGAAACCAGACAGCAAAGGAAACCCATCCTCTTCTGGGTGACAGCAGTGATTATGAGTCATTACTCATCCACAACTGTACACTATAAAGACAAAGCTGGTATACATTCATTCTTTCTGTAAATAACAGTCACTTTTTGGTTAAACGTATCAAGAGAAAATAAAACACTAGCCAGACACATCAGACTTTGCAATGCAAATTGCACAGCACAGCCAAAACATTGGCCAGCAGCTTGCTAGAGTTTTGGTTAAGGGCTCAATCATGAAATTTTACATAGAATTGTTTGTCTTATAGTCTGTAGTAATGCGGGTTACTAGCTCGCAATCCATTATTACATTAATTTTCCAGGTTAACCAAAACATGGCCAGCAAATTGTAGCTTTGACTCGTCTGGTGGGATAAGGAATTTATTACTTGTCCAATCATGCATCCACTCTCTCTTCTGGTACACATATCTACTAAAAAATGTAGAACAATTTCAGCTCACTGGATGGGTAACGCACCTAATACCTATTAACCACAAGTACCTGGGACCTTTGCAAAACAAATTAGCAATTTTGGAAAAAAACAAATCATATCCTAATGAGATGATGTTTTCAGGCTTTCGGCACATGTTTCAAATATGTTTCTCCAGATACGTTTAAAAAAGAATTTGCCTGCTTTGTCTTTCTTAACTCAGAGAGGCCAAAACAGCATCAGCTTTGATAAACAATGATTGTTTTGACCCTTTACTTCTGCCATTCTCTTGGTCTTGCTTAAGGCCAACATCTGCAGTTGTTCTACAAGTGTCTGGTCTAACAAAAGTCGATTTGTTATGCAGGAGATCTTAAACCAGCGAGTCCATATTTGATAAAAATTCTAAGTTAGAACTAAGTTAAGTTATTATTGTGAATATAGAAGCATAATCGTACATTCTTAACTGGTCGGTCACAATTTTTTACCATGCTTTTATTTCATGTAATTCCTGCTTTAAAGCTATAATAGTTTTACACATTATCCTAGGGTCTGAAAAAATGGAAGGTTTAAAAACATGTAATTTAACTATAATAAAAATATAAATAAATAATCATAATCATAATAATCAACAGTCTTCTCCTATTTCTTAACCACTACCACATTTTGAAAAATCGCTAAACTGTCAAAAATCACTGCTCTAAATGTTCATTCAAAAGCTGTGCATCTTGGTAATGATCTTTAGTGAAAACACTGAAATGTACCAAGACTTTACTCACTGCACATGTACATAACAGACTTGCACAGTTTACCGCGGAACCTAGATATTCTCTTTTCTGTCGCTCAAGACCTCCCTGCCCTGTCTCTGGACCTCCCTGTTTTGGCACAGCAACACTATGCGCTCAGTCGTCTCCCCGGTTTCACCCGTCAACCCCATTCACCACCCTCTTCCTCCATCGCCTCCTACAGCTCACAGCACCCACAGTCCCGTCTCACGTCTGTTAGCTGGAACCCTGTGCCTCACTCCAATCCTGGAGTTTGTAAAACGGGGGGATAGAAAGGGAAATAGAGCTGGAATATTAGCTCATGGAGCGTGTATGAGGAGGAGTTGGACGGGGGGAACCACTGTGGGTATCAGACCACAAAACACTCCCCCACATGTGGTGTCAATTAGGAACAATCTTGTTTTTTTACCCACCACTGAAAGGAAATGAGTTTTTTTTCCTTGTGCAGTGTTTTTTTCTCTGCAAACGCACCAGACTTAAAAAAAAAAAAGAAAAAAAAAAAAAAAAAAGAAAAAAAAAGAGAATCGGAAATTCGTTTTCATATCTATGCCTTTGTCAGCTCCAGATTTTTACGTCTACGATTCAAACCTAAATGAGGATGTCAAACAAATAGTTAGTTTTGTGTAACAATTCACAACAATAACATTTCATTTTTAAATTGCTGATGTGTATATTTAGTGCAGTTATGAAGTACAGCGGGAGTAATGCAGGCAACCTGATGCTGGATTTGAGAAGATTAAATTGACTGCACAAAGGCAGCAAAGGAAGTGATTCAGCTTTTCATAAGAGGAAGTTCCTCTTTAAAATATTGATATACGCTGATCCCATTACAGAAGGCTGTGTTTTAACAACTTTAATTATTTATTCATCTTCAGATTGAGGCTTAAAAGGGAGGATAAACAATCCGATATCTCTTTGACAACTTGAAAACTTCTGAAAACAAAGAACCTTTGCTAGAGAGATCAGAGGAGACCACCGAAGATATTTTCCTCCCTTTCAAAGCGGTGAACTTAAAACGCCAGGTTCCAACAATGGCCCTGGATTCACCCCAAGCGCAGGTGTGAACCCTGCAGCTGGCGATGCCTCTGGACCAAAACCAACGTTAACATTCTGGTGCCCACAGAAACAAAACTCTGAGCTGCCTGTGATAATAACCATACTTTGCCTGGAACTTTATACTATACTTCCTGCACAAGGCCTTGCACGTAACCAAAGACGACCTCTTGCCCCCTTCAGCCCATGTGAGAATCTGGCTTCTCTCTCAGGAGAGAAGGGCCAAGTGTGTGAGAGAGACAGACAGCAAACAAACAGCACAGGGATGCTGGGAGTAGACCACAATAAGATGAGGATTTCACATTAAAGGCCACCTTTGCCTCAGGGTTCTCTAAAGAAAAATAAGCTGTAACAAGCCCTCAAAAAGGAGACAAAAGCTCATAATGCCAACTTAATAAAACATTCTCATGAACAGATGATTGGGACTCTGTTGGAGGTTGTTTTACAATAGGCTCCCTCTGGTTTAAACTGTGTAATACTCATGTTTCTGAACATCGAGGTGGTCAGCAAGGTCAGTAATTCAAGATGCAAGCTGTTCCCCAGACAAGTCCAGGCTTTTTATTTTCCCCACGAGATCACACTCACCAGCTGAACGTATGCCACTTTGTAATCTGGCCTCTTCACTCGCTGGTTTAAGTGGTTCCTTTTCTTGTTTGTACCTGAAATGGAGAAAAAGCTCATTAATGACTTAGTCACCAGCTTTTAACAATTTTAATCATTGCTAACAAATGAAAATGGGAACATGGTTTTGACCGCTTCCTAATAACCGGCATCCTATGAGCCTCTTAAAAAACTGGACAATGTTCAACAGTTGTAAAAGTCGAAAAAATGCAGGAAATACTACCTTGCATCTCCAAACAAAGTGAAAGAGGGGGGAAAAAATCCATCCTGAACAACATACCTATTAATCTGTTTAATTAGCATTAACTATCATTTACTTTATAATGAAATTCTGAGCTGATTTTTATTTTCAATTTGCTGCTATATTTTCACACGGTTAACAATAGTGAAAAAAACTAGTGATGCAGCGGCGCTTTAGTCCTTTAGTCACTCCAGCTCCCATCAATATGACAGTGAATGTTGCTGGAAAACAGTAAATAAGAGAACAAGCTCTTGTTCTATTGCTTTTCAGATCAAACAGTGAAATTTGATTATCATATATCTTTGAGCTTTTTTTTTTTCCCTCTAAATGTGCTAGCAATGTCTTGCTTTTACATCAGAGAGCCAGACAACCGCTAAAGTTCTCATGGGAATAACAAAAATACAGCAACCAACCAACTAAACATGTTTCAGGTTGGACTTTCCCTTTAAGAGAGTGTATCTGACCCCGAATCTGATTTTGTGGGTAGAATTTGTGCATTTGCACAGTCACACACACAAAAAGGCAATTATTCTGCCTTCTTTAAAACAATAAATGTTTTCACAGACAGAAACGGGGTGGGTTTTGCCTGTAAGAAGGCTCAGGTCCATTGACTGTGAATAGCATGTTAACCTTTTACCAGATGCGCATGATGTCATTTTAAAAAGCCTGGACAATTTACCTAAAAAAGACGGCAAAAAAAACCCTTTTCCAATTTCTCAACCGCTGCCACATTTTCAAGAAAGGAACAACCGTTCCTTAATAAAAAAAAAAAAAAAAAAAAAAAAAAGACTGATGACTTCATTTTGAACCAAAAACCCAAAAAATGATCCTTAGAGAGCTTGGTTTTGCAGGGAGTACATTACATTGACATGTGATTAGAGCAGCGTTCTTGAACAGCCTCAGTGATTTAATGAGTGATAGTTCAATAGAGGTGGGGAAAAAAAGATGGTGGAAACCTCAGTTTAAGGTCAGCTGGTTCACTCACGTAAACCAGATGAAAAACATACTTTAGTTCATGTGTACCAACACGCTGTGCTCTACTCCAGCAGCATCCCACCCCGCGCTCTGTACCCCCTTCAAAAAAAAATTACATATTCCCCTTGTTTTGGGATTGTGGTTTGGCTACTGCAACATTACAAATCCCACGACAGAGGGGTAGCCATGGCAACTGCTTCCAAAATACCCCACCACACTCAGGGAGGGAAGAATGGATCCCTTGAGCGCTGGGGCGCTGGGGCGCAGGCCGAACCCTTCGGCCCACTCACACATCCTTTACGTCGCCAATGGAGTGGAACCCATGACGCAGACTGGGATACCTGCTCTGACGCACAAATGGATCACTTTGCCTTTGTTGTTGTGGGTGAATTTTTTTTTCCTTTTTTTTCCCTTTTTAATTGGTGTTCCACTATTTTTTTTTGTGTGTGTTTTATGTGGCACTCGTAAAAAAGGCAGCAGCCTGCTTGCCGGCTCCCCACAACATTATCGCAAAGAGCTGCTCGCAGGGAAATGGGACTCCCGGTGGCTAAAACCCAACAGGGCACTCATAAAAGTGATTCCCTCTTGTATTCAACAAATCGGTCTTGTTGCAATTTTCTGGGATGATAAACCTTGTAATAAGCATCATTTGCTCGTCCATAAAATCTTTTACATACAGAAAAGCCTTTTCGCTTTCACCCCCTCCATCCAAACACCACTATAAAATAAAAATCTAGCTGTGTAACTCCTTGGCTGCTGTGTTTAACAGGGCATCCCAGGACAGCTGATGGCCAGAATGCTGGAGCAGCAGATTTAAAGATAAGTGGCTGTGGAGAAAAAAAAAATCCATCTGATCACGCAAACTAGTGCTTGATGTCTAACTCTTATTGTTGTCCTCTACACCTCGACTGCTGTTATCAGAGAACACGGTTTCTGTGTAATATGAGAAGTCTAAAATATGCTCTGCTTGGTGGCTTAGGCCAATTTTTTGGCAGAAAAAGGATGGAGACAAAGCTTTATAGTGGAGTAGAGTGTCAATGGACTTTTTTTCCCCTTCTCTTATCACTGCATACCACAACATTTATGGCAGGGCAAAAGCTAAGCTGGTCTCAAATGCCTCAACAAATGATCAAAAGGTGCACAGTACATCAGTGCACAGGCTCCATCAGTGAAATGCAGTTCTGAAGACGTGTTAATAATGACCTTAGTAAAGTGTACAATCAATTATGTGGTAGCTTAGAGGTTAAGCAAGGACCTTAACCCTAAAATGCTCAATCGTATAAAATGAGATAAATTGTAAGTCGCTTGGGATAAAGGTGTCTGCCAAATGCCAGAAATGTAAATGTGATCAATTAGATAATACGAGAGCTCTGACTGGAGCAATCGTAAAATGGGCGTATGCTGTGAAATGTTTGGCTGTCCGGGAAAAACCATCGAACGTAACTGCAACTGAGTTCTGGGAAAAACAAAAAATTTTTACTAAAATGATTTTTCTTCTGCCCAACATGCTTGAACAGTTCAACTTTGAGAAAACAATATTTAATGTTGCCTTGGATTTTGAATAAGATCACATTAGGTAAATAAGTGGCCAGTGTCACCGCTAAGCGTGCTTCCCTAATGCAGTGAAGGTCATGCTTTGATCAAGCTTTTGGTTAAGTGCCATAGTCATATGTGTAAAACTATTTAAGTCTTGTCTTTGAGACGGACACAGACAAAGAATAAATATTTGAATGAATTTGGAATTTGAAAGCTAATGAAAAAATAGAAATTTGGAAACACAAAAAAAATCAGTGATGATTATAAAAGCACTGCTGCATTAGGGGCGGTGGTGGCTCAAGTGGTTAAGGCTCTGGGTCGTTGACCGTAAGATCAGGGGGTTCAAGCCCCAGCACCGCCAAGCTGCAACTGTTGGGCCCTTGAGCAAGGCCCTTAACCCTCTCTGCTCCAGGGGCGCTGTATCATGGCTGATCCTGCACTCTGACCCCAACCTCCAAGGATGGTATATGCGAAGAAAGAATTTCACTGTGCAGTAATGTATATGTGACAAATAAAGGCTATTTCTATTTCTACAGTGATCAGCAATCATAAGGATCCAACTCATCAAATTCTACAACTTTTGTCAGCAGATAAGACTAGAAAGACTAATGTGGAAGATTATGAATAAAGAGATTAGTCTACGTTTTCTAATGTAACGGGTCACTAATTGAATTTTTTCCTATCAGGTAAAAAATGTAGAGAGATAGATGAGGAATTTTTCACACCTGCCAGCTAAGAATAATATTTAGTTGATGACAGAAGAATTATCGTTGACTAGAAAGCTAGTTTATAATGGACATTATAATAAATAGTAATGGTCTATAAAAGATATTTGCTTCTTTATTTAATAAAATGAAGGCTCTTATTAAACATGAAAGGACTGATGAATGGAAGGATGGATGGGACTTCTGTCTAGTCTATGAATCTTCTGTCTGACCTCTCTGAAAGTATTGGAACAGCAGGGCCAATTCTTTTGCTTTTGCTATACACTGAAGAGATCAAAAGATGAATATGAATGAATCCAAATTTTAGATTTTATTTCCTGATATTTTCTTCTAGATGTGTTAAGGGGCCGATTTCTCAAGTGGTGAAAAATAATGGAACCTCTGACTGACCAGTGTTTCTTTTGATTGATTGTTTAAACAATTAATAGCTCTTAATGTCTATGGTTTGAGCACTGGGTTTCGTCTGTGAAGACTGCATTTGCGGTTAAAATGGATAAACAAACATATAGACCAGAGAGCTGTCTATGGGAGAAAAGTAAGCCATTTTGAAACTGAGAAAAGATGGAAAATCAAGTCAAGTCATTGTAGAATTATGGGGCATGGCCAACACAACAATCTGGAATGTCCTGGAAAACAGAGACTTCTGACTAGTACACTAACAACCAGACATCAACCAGGTCAAGCCAAAGAAAACAATGGAAACATCCAAAAACAACAGACACTGACATCACCAACAACCTCCAAAGGACAGGAGTGAACCTATCACAATCCACTGTTTGAAGAAGACTACAAGAGCAAAAATACAGAGGTCATACCACAAGATAAAAACCTCTCAACAGCAGTAAGAAAAACAGACTGGAATTCAGAAAGAAATACAGAGATGAGCCAAAAAAGTTGGGGAATCAAGATGAACTTCTACCAAAGTGGTGGAAAGGCCAAAGTGTGGAGAAAGAAAAGGATCTGCTCATGATCCAAAACATACAAGCTCATCGGTCAGGCACTGGAGGTGAAGGCTGGATCATGACTTGGGTTTCAATGGCTGCTTCTGGAACAGACTCACTAATCATTATTGATGATGTAATTCATGATGGTAGCAGCAGAATGAAGTCAGAAGTCTACAGAAACATTCTGTCTTTTAATTTACAGAGAAATGCATCAAATCTAATTGACAGGGACTTCATCATGCAGCAAGATAATGGCCCAAATCACACTGACTTCATCAGGGGGAAAAGTGTATGATGTGAAGACTGGCCATGTTAAGTCAATCACCACACCTTAACCCAACTGAGCACCTCCTGGAGAGGAGACTGAAGGGAGAAACCCCCTAAAACAAAGAAAAACTGAAAGAAACTGTGTTATAAGCCTAAAAAAACCCCCAGTGCAACAGTTAAATGATTTACAAATTAGGATTAAGCATTATTTAGACCGTCTGTTCCTATACTTTTGCTCACCTAAAAATATAGTCTTCTGCCATTTTCCAGCAGACCTACAGGTAATTATCAGGAAGTGGAAACTGTAAATATTCATATTATTCATCTTTTGATCTTTAACCCAAAAACGGTGTCCTTCAAAAACAAAATAAAACTGGCCTTGCTGATTCAAAGCTTTAAGATGAGTCTTTGTTTCAGTTTAGTGAATTGTGTACTTTTCACAATTTCACCTTGTGAATGGTTTTCCCAAGGAAAGAGTGGCACAGGCAACTCATTGCTTATACCTTCACGTGAAACAGTTCTCTTTTAATAATTACTGCTAAACAGTGGGAATGGAACTAAAACCGCCTGGTATCTGCGCTGAAAAAAAAAAAAGTTACACTGTTAAACAGTATGTTTTATACAGAAACCCATAAAAAATGAACAAAATGGTTCTGGCAAAAAGAGTTTCCCATTGTGTTATGGGAAAGTTTTGAAGGGTTCACCAACACCATTTCATTCAGGTTAATGTAATTCAGCCCAGATAAAGATAGGAGGGAAGACGGTGATCTAACGTGTAGCAGGAATCTACTCACAATACTGAATCCTTGTGCGCACCGAAGCAACAGGAACATTGTAAATCTTCTCCATGTAGTTCCTCACATCAAATTTGGTCATTCTGGGAAATAAAGAACAAACAAAACACAACAAAAAGTTTTGTTCAATGAGTTGTGCCAAGCACACAGATTGATCTGGTCTTGGTATTGTCAAGACACATGATTGTGTTTACGGGGAGATGTCAAACATTAGCGGTGAGTTCATTTAAAAAAAATCTAGACTCCTTCATCAAAAGACTATTCACTAGTTCATCCATAAACGGCTTGTAATTACGCCATGTTAATTAATGAATTACTGAAAAACTGAAACTTCTTGGATCATCACAGTTAGAGAATGCAATGCATTTCTTTCTTTCTTTTTTTAAAAAAAAACAAAAAAAAAACAAACCAACAAACAGGCACACTCGTGGGCACAGTTCCCTGAGCATGAATCATCAAAGCCAAACATTTCTAAGATTACCCGGCTTAGTCAGACTAACTCAGCTTTTCAGACGCTCCGCAAAAAGCTTTTTTCGAGCATAGCGCAAAAACAGACCTAACTATTGTCCTACACAGCGAAAGAACAAAGCCTCACAGAAATTCAACGTAAAACTAACCACCTCGGGTCACACAAGGAATCTGCGAGAACGTAACATTAAACCACACAGCAGTTTCGATACTGAGAGTCGAGTGATGTGTCACTTCGAAGGAATCGAAGACAACACACCTGCAAAAAAAAAAACTTTTATTTATTTACTTTTTTAAATCTAACCTCAGATCAGGTCTAGGGTGTGAGGAGAAGAGGACAATGCAGTAAGCGGGATCCTGTAATTTATGTGAGACAGGAACTGTGTACGTGTGCGTGTGTGTATATATGTGTGTGAGTGAGAGAGAGAGAGAGAGATTGAGTGAGCGAGAGAGCGAATGAGAGATGATTCCTAGAAAGCAAAATACTCAGCAGGCAGTGAGTGGAATGGTAATCAGGACAAACTGCTTTCCGAGTCATTTGAGTGGAAAAACTGCGCCTGATTAGAGGGCAGGAATACACTTCAGATCCTGGCCCATAACTATCTCTAAACCTCCACCACAAAGTCTGACCCTCAGCCTGCCCACCCATTATATGTCGTGTGTGTATGTGTTGTTTTCTTAACGGTAGTTACCATCAGCCTTCAAACAGATGACAAATTTCTAGGAAAGTGTGTTAGAATGGGGGCAAATGGGGCCATCCTTAACTACCACTGTGGTACCAGTCATGGGGGGGCCCATTACCACTAACTTTGTAGCCATGCTTCATAGAGCATAGACAATACAAGAGGACAGGGGAGACGTGTGTAATTTTGCATAAGGACCAGGGTTCAAGGAGTTCACAGCATCATAGGGGTCGATGGCGCTCACTCCATTAGGCTAGGGATATAACTACAAAAGCCTTTTTTTTTTTTTTTTTTTTTTTTAAATAAACAGATCACAAAAAGGTTTTGAAAAATGTAATCAAGCTTCAGATATAAACAATGTAAAAATAAACAAACATTCTCGGGAGTATTACACTTGGGGTCATTAAAAAAGATGTGACCATGATTTCACGCAAGAAATGTAAATCATGGTGAAGGTGAAGGAGCTTCTCATGGACGACATTATTAACCAGCACTTAAATGAAGAAAGCGTAAATATCCCTGTCAGTACAACCGGTTCAATAATATGCAGGTGGAAAGTTCTTCGAGCCTCAAATAATCCTCCGGCATGCAGGATTTCACAACACGCTCTCAGATTAACGATAAGGAAGGTAAGAGAGACGACAACAGTCAGTGGAAGAGAATTGCAGGACAACCTAAAAGCAGCAGGCAGAAGAGGGGGAAAAAGTAGTTGTGCATTTAAAAAGCATTTAGACAAATCTAAGATCATTTGGAATAAAATATTCTAGTCAAAGAAACAAATACTTCTTAGCAAGAATTCAGCTTATCCGGTTTAGTTAAAAAAACCTTATGCGTATGTCAACACACCATCATGATACAATCTCAAGATTTCACAATTTTGCTATCACAAAAATAAGTGCAAGATCAGAGAAACTCTCGCGATATTCCGAGTTTAAAATTTTTCTACATTGCCAAAGGTTTTCCACAGATTCGGCCTGCGATACGTCGCGAAATCACAACTCACACTCGAACAAAGCTCAATTCAATTCACGAGAGTTCAGCTATCGTAGAAACCAACTGCACGCGTCTTTAATGGTAGGAGTTTAAAAAAAGTATCCTGTTCAAACACAATGGGTTGCAAACAGTACTGGGGTATATTACGCATTATTAAAGGAAATATGAATGGAGCAATGCTCTGGGGCATGATAGAGGAGAATTTTAATCTCACAGGCCATGAAAATGAATCTGGGGAGAAGACTTCAACAAGACAAGAACTCCAAACATAGAGCTAAAATAACTCAAGGTCTCGCATTGGCCTAGGATTAGAATGAGAGAGAAAATAAGAAATCCTTGTAACCCTTAGGGTAATAAAGATGATTTGGCAAAAGAGGCCAGAATCGAGCCATAATGCTTTAAAAATCCTACATTATAACACACGTTTTGAAGTTCTAATATTGCTTATCTATAGTGCCTGAATATCTTTCCCCCCCCACATGTATACATTATTTTTGGTCACAATAATAAAAACAATATTGAATAAACATTGTGCTTGTATACAGCTGAAGTAGATGTGTGTGTAGATGTAATTAAATTAACAGTTGAAAGCACATCTCTAGTTGAGACCAGTGATGAACTCGAGACTGAGGAACGGTCAGATTTCACGAACCATACTGACATACTGGGAATTTCTACCTCTGTGTTTTCCAGTGATTCTGACAGATTTTATATTTAAGCAGGTTTCCAGTTTAGCTTAAATGGTCCAGATAGTGTTCATCGCTCAGGTTAAACCCCTACAGCAGACACGTAGGAGTAAGAAATAAAAGACGTAGTCGTTACACGGCACGGATCTGTCTGACTCCCTCATGGTTTCATATACACAGTAGCCCTTCTCCCTGTTGTTCCATCTTCTCTCCTGTTCGGTGTTTCAAAAGGGACCCCACCCTTCACACATAAAAGGTATTCAAAACAACACAGCTCATCCCTCGCTCTTTCACATACACCCACGTGCACACATCCTGCTTCTCTTAAACTCTTTCAAGCAGCCGGTTCATCAAAGAGGTGAAAAAACACGCCACTGAATGATGAACCTTTCCAGAATCGAATGAAAAGCATAAAATTACTACAGATGTTCAATGCATTTGAACAAACTAGACATTTAAAAAAATAAAAAATAAAAAAACAGAGTGCAGGGCAAAAACTAGAGTACTGCTAGAGAACAAAACATTGAAAAGTCATTGACATGGGGACTGTTGCAACAGCCTATAGTCTCAAAGACAGATAAAGCCAGAATGATAAAATGGCAAGGAAGTCTGTGGTTAAAGTGAGATAAGAGAGGGGGTTACACCGTTTTCAAAACCTTGTTTTTACTTCTTCAACTTTCGGTACATAAGGACAGACGGCATTCAGGCCAAATTTGAAGACTCAAAAGAGTTTTAGTGCAGTTAAGCACCTCTGCGTTTCGGCTCAGCCGATGGCTCAGACGGCACTGGCACTGTTCTACAGGTGAGGAGGATGCTGGATGCACAATAATGTACTCAAACATAACAAAAACCTGAAAACAAAAACCTGAAATCCTTCCAAGTGAAGAAAAATAAAATCCCCCCACCCCACCCCTTCCTCAGTGCTTAAGCGAGCACTAACACATAGAATGATTATGAACTTGTGCACTTTGGAACGCTTACCAACAGGATAAGTAAGATGTACGCCCTCAGGTTTAACTGAAAACAAAGCAGACTTTGTCCTCTTTGCATGTGAGCTCCACTATTAGAGCCCTCATTTACTGTTTGACTGCCTGTTTCATATTACAACGCTGCAACGAAATAACAAATGCTTGGACACGACTGACGATGAACACACGTCATCGGCGGACTCTGCTTTGTTGTATTAGAGGGTTGGCAAGATGTAAACAAGCCTGAATGAAGTAATGTCATTGATCGGGAACCTTTTCAAGCTATGTCTCACCAAGGGCTCTGGATAAAATGAAAGGCTAGCCTAGGACACACAAAAAAAAGCCCACACATCTGTAAAACATGTTTATCTTTAACTCGTTTCTGCTGTGTTCGTCTCTTTAGTTTTTTTAGTCAAGGCTTGAAATGTTCAAGACATCAGAATATAACCTACAATATTGTTATCCTCCTTATCACGCAGCATGGGTATGTACTTAATGCAAACCAGGTATGTTATGACAACATTTTTTTTTTTAAGTATTAATTTAAGAGAAGACTGAGGTTTTGTTCAGTAATTCAGGTACATTAGTTTGTTCTATATTCTTTACTATACTAAAAATACTAAAGATTTTTTTTAAAAAAGCAGCAAAAACATAAACAACAAGAAAGCCTGCCCAGTGCTGTGGTTTAATCCAGATCCTTGAAGCAGAGCCAGCTTTCTTTATTGAGGCTTTACTGCAACCTAGTGGTCACAATCTACACACACTCACAGGAACTTATACACACCTACCTGTACACAGAGGCACTGTATATATATATATCTATAATTACTGACTGCAACCTCTCTGTTATTGTGAACACTGTCACCACCTGCAAGTCTCACTGCTGTGCTATAAATAACCACACAGTGCTGTGAAAAGGTATTTGCCCCTTTCTTGATTTTTTATATTTATATAAAATATATTTATAACAGAGTAAATACAAGTTTTTAAATGATAATTTCATTTGTTAAGGGAAAAAAAAGATGTCCAAACCTGCCAGGCCCTATGTGAAAAAGTAACCCCCCCCACACACACCCTTGCTATATTATTATTATTATTATTATTATTATTATTATTATTATTATTATTATTATTATTATTATTATACTGTTGCACGTTGATAGACAAGTTGATTAATAAATAAATAAATAAATAGCAAATAAACATGTAAATAAAAACTAGTTATATACTGAGGGTTTTAACTCCCAACAACAGCTTTGCAAAAGCAACAACAATAATAAAAATATATACAAGTAACACATTTAGTTTTATTATATAAGAATTATTATTAAAATATATAAGAATTATTCTTATTGATCATATTAACAGAGTAATAATCCTCATTATTATTATAATTATTACTCAAAATAAAATAATTCAAATAGCCTGCATTTAATAAGCTACAACGATAACAGATTTACAATAACATTTAATCGTTCTCTGTATTGCACCCACTTACAACCTTTTCGAGTACGCAGAAGACAGAAAAGTTTAGATCTGTGTTATCATCCATTCTATCCATATTCAAGCTTTTTTTCCACCAAACAAAAAACAGATTTGTTCATGTGGGAAAAAAATGATTTTGGATTCTGAATTATAACATTTATTACAATAATTAAGTGGAAGTCTACAGAAGGTACATTTTTTTTCCACATGGAAAGAAAGATTAGGTGTGAGATATGAGAATAAGAAGGTGGGGGAAATAGAGATAAGAGGTCAGGAAGATGGTGTTATTGGAGAATGGATAGTTAAAATGTTTGAAGTCTAAAAGATGCATGTCAATATGTGTGCTAATGTGGCTCAAATCAGTGTATGGGAAAGCTCAGCCAGGAATGTCAGGTTTAGCCAAGAGAAGGAAAGAACAAGAGGACGGTGTATTGCTTGCTATGTAGACACCATGTGAGTGTGGCAGAAAAGGTTGAGTCTCAGGCAACCATCATTGTCTTAAGTTTCTCTATTTTGACACTTAAGACCAAAAATGCTCTGATATACTGTACATACTGCCACTGGTCCCTTCTTGTTGAAGGCTGTTCCATTGAGTAGAGGCAACAAAAACTGTTATAGGTATGTGCACACGGAGAAGGCCAGTGTCAGAAAGACTTCAGTGTGTGTATCTAATAAACTGGCCTGAGTGAGAACAATACTTACTCCATGGATATGCGAAACTGCACAGTGTCTGGAGGCTGAGGTTTCCCCGGTCTGACCAGCGTCATGTTGAAGGTGGGCCGGAATATCCTTATCTGAGGGTTACCCAACTGGTAAAGAGGATAACTACACAAGACAAAACAACGTAATTCATCATTCATACTGCACATGAAGTACTCAGAGGGCTGTGTTCTAATCCACCAGGAACAACTTGAACTTGAACACAGAACTTCATCATTAACATGAATAAAAATAAAAACAGTAACTTTAATCTTCTTGTATCATACAGAACCATATAGCACAGTTATTTCAGTGTGTGATTATTATTTCAGTTTGTGACTATTTTAGATTGTGACTATTACAGTGTGTGATTATTTCAGTGTGTGATTATTATTTTAGATTGTTACTATTTCAGTGTGTGATTATTATTTCAGTGTGTGATTATTATTTTAGATTGTGACTATTTCAGTGTGTGATTATTATTTTAGGTTGTGACTATTTCAGTGTGTGATTATTATTTCAGTGTGTGATTATTTCAGTGTGTGATTATTATTTTAGATTGTGACTATTTCAGTGTGTGATTATTATTTCAGTGTGTGATTATTATTTTAGATTGTGACTTTTAGATTGTGACTAATACAGTGTGTGATTATTATTTCAGTTTGTGACTATTTTAGATTGTGACTAATACAGTGTGTGATTATTATTTCAGTGTGTGATTATTATTTTAGATTGTGACTATTACAGTGTGTGATTATTATTTCAGTGTGTGATTATTATTTTAGATTGTTACTATTTCAGTGTGTGATTATTATTTCAGTGTGTGATTATTATTTTAGATTGTGACTATTTCAGTGTGTGATTATTATTTTAGGTTGTGACTATTTCAGTGTGTGATTATTATTTCAGTGTGTGATTATTTCAGTGTGTGATTATTATTTTAGATTGTGACTATTTCAGTGTGTGATTATTATTTCAGTGTGTGATTATTATTTCAGTGTGTGATTATTATTTCAGTGTGATTATTATTTTAGATTGTTACTATTTCAGTGTGTGATTATTATTTCAGTGTGTGATTATTATTTTAGATTGTGACTATTTCAGTGTGTGATTATTATTTTAGATTGTGACTATTTCAGTGTGTGATTATTATTTCAGTGTGTGATTATTATTTTAGATTGTGACTATTTCAGTGTGTGATTATTATTTCAGTGTGTGATTATTATTTCAGTGTGTGATTATTATTTCAGTGTGTATTATTTCAGTGTGTGATTATTATTTCAGTGTGTGATTATTATTTCAGTGTGACTATTATTTTAGATTGTGGCTATTTCAGTGTGTGATTATTATTTCAGTGTGTGATTATTATTTTAGATTGTGACTATTTCAGTGTGTGATTATTATTTCAGTGTGTGATTATTATTTCAGTGTGTGATTATTATTTCAGTGTGTGATTATTTCAGTGTGTGATTATTATTTTAGATTGTGACTATTTCAGTGTGTGATTATTATTTCAGTGTGTGATTATTATTTCAGTGTGTGATTATTATTTCAGTGTGATTATTATTTTAGATTGTGACTTTCAGTGTGTGATTATTTCAGTGTGTGATTATTATTTCAGTGTGATTATTATTTTAGATTGTGACTATTTCAGTGTGTGATTATTATTTCAGTGTGTGATTATTATTTCAGTGTGATTATTATTTTAGATTGTTACTATTTCAGTGTGTGATTATTATTTCAGTGTGTGATTATTTCAGTGTATGATTATTATTTTAGATTGTGACTATTTCAGTGTGTATTATTTCAGTGTGTGATTATTTCAGTGTGACTATTATTTTAGATTGTGGCTATTTCAGTGTGTGATTATTATTTCAGTGTGTGATTATTATTTTAGATTGTGACTATTTCAGTGTGTGATTATTATTTCAGTGTTATTATTATTTTAGATTGTGACTATTTCAGTGTGTGATTATTATTTCAGTGTGATTATTATTTTAGATTGTGACTATTATTTCAGTGTGTGATTATTTCAGTGTGTGATTATTATTTTAGATTGTGACTATTTCAGTGTGTGATTATTATTTCAGTGTGTGATTATTATTTCAGTGTGTATTATTTCAGTGTGTGATTATTATTTCAGTGTGACTATTATTTTAGACTGTGACTATTTCAGTGTGTGATTATTATTTCAGTGTGTGATTATTATTTCAGTGTGTATTATTTCAGTGTGTGATTATTATTTCAGTGTTATTATTATTTTAGATTGTGACTATTTCAGTGTGTGATTATTATTTCAGTGTGTGATTATTATTTCAGTGTGTGATTATTTCAGTGTGTGATTATTATTTTAGACTGTGACTATTTCAGTGTGTGATTATTATTTCAGTGTGTGATTATTATTTCAGTGTGTATTATTTCAGTGTGTGATTATTATTTCAGTGTTATTATTATTTTAGATTGTGACTATTTCAGTGTGTGATTATTATTTCAGTGTGTGATTATTATTTCAGTGTGTGATTATTTCAGTGTGTGATTATTATTTTAGATTGTGACTATTTCAGTGTGTGATTATTATTTCAGTGTGTGATTATTATTTCAGTGTGTGATTATTATTTCAGTGTGTGATTATTATTTCAGTGTGACTATTATTTTAGATTGTGGCTATTTCAGTGTGTGATTATTATTTCAGTGTGTGATTATTATTTCAGTGTGTGATTATTATTTTAGATTGTGACTATTTCAGTGTGTGATTATTATTTCAGTGTGTGATTATTATTTCAGTGTGATTATTATTTTAGATTGTGGCTATTTCAGTGTGTGATTATTATTTCAGTGTGTGATTATTATTTCAGTGTTATTATTATTTTAGATTGTGACTATTTCAGTGTGTGATTATTATTTCAGTGTGTGATTATTATTTCAGTGTTATTATTATTTTAGATTGTGACTATTTCAGTGTGTGATTATTATTTCAGTGTGTGATTATTATTTCAGTGTGTGATTATTTCAGTGTGTGATTATTATTTTAGATTGTGACTATTTCAGTGTGTGATTATTATTTCAGTGTGTGATTATTATTTCAGTGTGTGATTATTTCAGTGTGTGATTATTATTTCAGTGTGATTATTATTTCAGTGTGTGATTATTATTTCAATGTGTGATTATTATTTCAATGTGTGATCATTATTTCAATGTGTGATTATTATTTCAGTGTGTGATTATTATTTTAGTGTAACAATTTCCGTGCATGACAATTTCTATTCAAGTCTATTTGTGTGAGTAATCATTCTGCTGTGTGACAATATTTTAGTGTGGGATGAGTTATGCTATTCATCAGACACCAAATATTCAATACATTTTATTGTATGGCACTTTTAACTGTAAACTGAAACTGCTAAAAACGAGCAGGTTTAGATCCCTAACAAGCAAGCCAGAGCAGCAAGGGAAAACTCCCTGAGAGAGGAGAGCGAGCGAGCGCGAGCGCGAGCGCGAGAGAGAGAGAGAGCGCGAGCGCGAGAGAAAGAGAGAAAGAGAGAAAGAAAGAAAGAAGAAAGGAGATAACATTATCGTCATTACAAAGTACAGGTATCTAGCAACATATCTACCAGAAGTGCAAATAGAGGATGACATGGAGAAAGAACACTTAAGTGGAAAGAGGTTGAAAAGGAAATCCTTTCTCTTCTGGGTGACAGCAGATTATAAACCATTACAGCATGCAGGCGTACAGAGGAAAACATGCTTAAAAGTGTTTAGTAGACAGGTAAGGATAAGTGTGTGAGTGTATATGAGTGCTTAGTATGAGGATGAGTGTATGAGTGTTCAGGATGAGGATGAGTGTATGAGTGTTCAGGATGAGGATGAGTGTATGAGTGTTCAGGATGAGTGTATGAGTGTTCAGGATGAGTGTATGAGTGTATGAGTGTTCAGGATGAGGATGAGTGTATGAGTGTTCAGGATGAGGATGAGTGTATGAGTGTTCAGGATGAGGATGAGTGTATGAGTGTTCAGTATGAGGATGAGTGTGTATGAGTGTTCAGGATGAGTGTATGAGTGTTCAGGATGAGGATGAGTGTGTATAAGGGTTCAGTATGAGGATGAGGATGTATGAGTGTTCAGTATGAGGATGGGGATGTGTATAAGGATTCAGGATGAGGATGAGTGTGTATAAGGGTTCAGTATGAGGATGAGGATGAGTGTGTATAAGGGTTCAGTATGAGGATGAGGATGAGTGTGTATAAGGGTTCAGTATGAGGATGAGTGTGTATAAGGGTTCAGTATGAAGATGAGGATGAGTGTGTATAAGGGTTCAGGATGAGGATGAGTGTGTATGAGTGTTCAGTATGAGGATGGGGATGTGTATAAGGGTTCAGTATGAGGATGAGTGTGTATAAGGGTTCAGTATGAGGATGAGGATGAGTGTGTATAAGGGTTCAGTATGAGGATGAGTGTGTATAAGGGTTCAGTATGAGGATGAGTGTGTATAAGGGTTCAGGATGAGGATGAGTGTGTATAAGGGTTCAGTATGAGGATGAGGATGAGTGTGTATAAGGGTTCAGTATGAGGATGAGTGTGTATAAGGGTTCAGGATGAGGATGAGTGTGTATAAGCGTTCAGTATGAAGATGAGGATGAGTGTGTATAAGGGTTCAGGATGAGGATGAGTGTGTATAAGGGTTCAGGATGAGGATGAGTGTGTATGAGTGTTCAGGATGAGGATGGGGATGTGTATAAGGGTTCAGTATGAGGATGAGGATGAGTGTGTATAAGGATTCAGTATGAGGATGAGTGTGTATAAGGGTTCAGGATGAGGATGAGTGTGTATAAGGGTTCAGTATGAGGATGATGAGGAGTGTGTATAAGGGTTCAGGATGAGGATGAGTGTGTATAAGGGTTCAGTATGAGGATGAGGATGAGTGTGTATAAGGATTCAGGATGAGGATGAGTGTGTATAAGGGTTCAGTATGAGGATGAGTGTGTATAAGGGTTCAGTATGAGGATGAGGATGAGTGTGTATAAGGGTTCAGTATGAGGATGAGTGTGTATAAGGGTTCAGTATGAGGATGAGTGTGTATAAGGGTTCAGTATGAGGATGAGTGTGTATAAGGGTTCAGTATGAGGATGAGTGTGTATAAGGGTTCAGTATGAGGATGAGTGTGTATAAGGGTTCAGTATGAGGATGAGGATGAGTGTGTATAAGGGTTCAGTATGAGGATGAGTGTGTATAAGGGTTCAGGATAAGGATGAGTGTGTATAAGGGTTCAGGATGAGGATGAGTGTGTATAAGCGTTCAGTATGAAGATGAGGATGAGTGTCTATAAGGGTTCAGGATGAGGATGAGTGTGTATAAGGGTTCAGTATGAGGATGAGGATGAGTGTGTATAAGGGTTCAGGATGAGGATGAGTGTGTATGAGTGTTCAGGATGAGGATGATGAGGAGTGTGTATAAGGGTTCAGTATGAGGATGAGGATGAGTGTGTATAAGGGTTCAGGATGAGGATGAGTGTGTATAAGGGTTCAGTATGAGGATGAGTGTGTATAAGGGTTCAGTATGAGGATGAGGATGAGTGTGTATAAGGGTTCAGGATGAGGATGAGTGTGTATGAGTGTTCAGGATGAGGATGATGAGGAGTGTGTATAAGGGTTCAGTATGAGGATGAGGATGAGTGTGTATAAGGGTTCAGGATGAGGATGAGTGTGTATGAGTGTTCAGGATGAGGATGATGAGGAGTGTGTATAAGGGTTCAGGATGAGGATGAGTGTGTATAAGGGTTCAGGATGAGGATGAGGATGAGTGTGTATGAGTGTTCAGGATGAGGATGAGGATGAGTGTGTATAAGGGTTCAGGATGAGGATGAGTGTGTATAAGGGTTCAGAATGAGGATGAGTGTGTATGATTGTTCAGGATGAGGATGAGGATGAGTGTGTATAAGGGTTCAGGATGAGGATGAGTGTGTATAAGGGTTCAGGATGAGGATGAGTGTGTATGAGTGTTCAGGATGAGGATGAGTGTGTATAAGGGTTCAGGATGAGGATGAGTGTGTATAAGGGTTCAGAATGAGGATGAGTGTGTATGATTGTTCAGGATGAGGATGAGTGTGTATAAGGGTTCAGGATGAGGATGAGTGTGTATGAGTGTTCAGGATGAGTGTATGAGTGTTCAGGATGAGGATGAGAGTGTATAAGCGTTCAGTATGAGGATGAGGATGAGTGTGTATAAGGGTTCAGTATGAGGATGAGTGTGTATAAGGGTTCAGTATGAGAATGAGTGTGTATAAGGGTTCAGTATGAGGATGAGGATGAGTGTGTATAAGGGTTCAGTATGAGGATGAGTGTGTATAAGGGTTCAGTATGAGGATGAGTGTGTATAAGGGTTCAGTATGAGGATGAGTGTGTATAAGGGTTCAGTATGAGAATGAGTGTGTATAAGGGTTCAGTATGAGGATGAGTGTGTATGAGTGTTCGATATGAGGATGAGTGTGTACGATTGTTCAGTAAGAGGGTGTGTGTGTGTGTGTATAAGGGTTCAGTATGAGGATGAGTGTGTATAAGGGTTCAGTATGAGGATGAGTGTGTATAAGGGTTCAGTATGAGGATGAGTGTGTATAAGGGTTCAGGATGAGGATGAGTGTGTATAAGGGTTCAGAATGAGGATGAGTGTGTATGATTGTTCAGGATGAGGATGAGTGTGTATAAGGGTTCAGGATGAGGATGAGTGTGTATGAGTGTTCAGGATGAGTGTATGAGTGTTCAGGATGAGGATGAGAGTGTATAAGCGTTCAGTATGAGGATAAGGACGAGTGTGTATAAGCGTTCAGTATGAGGATGAGTGTGTATAAGGGTTCAGTATGAGGATGAGTGTGTATAAGGGTTCAGTATGAGGATGAGGATGAGTGTGTATAAGGGTTCAGTATGAGGATGAGTGTGTATAAGGGTTCAGTATGAGGATGAGTGTGTATAAGGGTTCAGTATGAGGATGAGTGTGTATAAGGGTTCAGTATGAGGATGAGTGTGTATAAGGGTTCAGTATGAGGATGAGTGTGTATGAGTGTTCGATATGAGGATGAGTGTGTACGATTGTTCAGTAAGAGGGTGTGTGTGTGTGTATAAGGGTTCAGTATGAGGATGAGTGTGTATAAGGGTTCAGTATGAGGATGAGGATGAGTGTGTATAAGGGTTCAGTATGAGGATGAGTGTGTATAAGGGTTCAGTATGAGGATGAGTGTGTATAAGGGTTCAGGATGAGGATGAGTGTGTATAAGCGTTCAGTATGAAGATGAGGATGAGTGTGTATAAGGGTTCAGGATGAGGATGAGTGTGTATGAGTGTTCAGTATGAGGATGGGGATGTGTATAAGGATTCAGTATGAGGATGAGTGTGTATAAGGGTTCAGTATGAGGATGAGTGTGTATAAGGGTTCAGGATGAGGATGAGTGTGTATAAGGGTTCAGTATGAGGATGATGAGGAGTGTGTATAAGGGTTCAGGATGAGGATGAGTGTGTATAAGGGTTCAGGATAAGGATGAGTGTGTATAAGGGTTCAGTATGAGGATGAGGATGAGTGTGTATGAGTGTTCAGGATGAGGATGAGTGTGTACGATTGTTCAGTAAGAGGGTGTGTGTGTGTGTATAAGGGTTCAGTATGAGGATGAGGATGAGTGTGTACGATTGTTCAGTAAGAGGGTGTGTGTGTGTATAAGGGTTCAGTATGAGGATGAGGATGAGTGTGTACGATTGTTCAGTAAGAGGGTGTGTGTGTGTATAAGGGTTCAGTATGAGGATGAGGATGAGTGTGTACGATTGTTCAGTAAGAGGGTGTGTGTGTGTATAAGGGTTCAGTATGAGGGTGTGTGTGTATCAGATGCATCTCAACTGCTTAGGTCGCTATGCTAGCGAGCTAACTCCTAACAGCATGCATCAACACAGCGCTTCCTACTAACGATGTTTAAAAATGTATTTATATTAAAAAGATCACAGGACAGCAATACTTACATTAATCGTCTCGCCATTTTGTAACTTCTCTCTGAGGCTGCTGCATAAGCTGTACTTAGCTTTAAACTTCAGATTCTGACAACAAATGTGCTCAAGGTCCTCTGTCGCGTCCGCTATGACTATCGGAAGTGACGACAGATTTCAAAATACAAGTCGGCGTTCGGCGACAGCGTTCGGCTGGTGTTGCTAGTAGAGCTGTAAGAATTCGTCAATGCGTCCGCCATATTTGAAAGGGCAAGAGTTCAAGTCTATGAAGAGATGTGGCTCTATCCTATCTAATGTGTGATACAATTCGTCAGTGCGTCCGCCATATTCGAAAGGGCAAGAGTTCAAGTCTATGAAGAGATGTGGATCTATCCTAAATACTGTGTTATAACTAAGCTGTACATTAGTTTAGGTTCATTTGATTTTCACAAAATCATGCTATTACATGCGTTGTTGATTTAAATTATGTACACATGATGATTAAGTCTATTTTTGACAGAAAAATAAAACATAAAACTTTAGCAAATGTTTAACTGTTATTAACATTTTTTTTCATTTATTACACTCTTATAAACACAAATAAATGAGACTAGAGATTGCAAGATTTTTAATCATATAACAGAAATAAGCAATAAATATAGACGTAAAAATCAGTGAGTGCAAATAAAATCATGGCCTAGGTTTTTAGCATTGTTGATAGCGACGTGTACAAAAAGCAGATTTGGTAAGAGGTGTAATGTGAAAATATAAAAAGTGTGAAAGGGTTAGGAATAACACTGAGAATCATAAAAACCTGTCCAGTTTTAATAGACACACCATCAGTGTCAACAGGGGAAAAAAACAGGCAGTGTGAATATTTTGGAAATGGATAAAACTCATGGGCTTTGCCTTGCTCTTGTGGAGTGTTTGCTGTGGTGTGTTACGAATAAAACCCTGCATTTGCCTCTTTGTTGTATCATTGATGTAGCGGGTTAAAGTGACTAATAGCAGAGGTGGTTTGAGATACAGCCCACCACTTAAAATATAAACAGAGCAGTGAGTAATGCTTAACATGGCAGTTGCATTATGTAAGTGTTATGTTTCCTTGTTTTAGGAAAAACACATGGCCTAGCAGATTCTTACATTGACGCCTACAGATATAGGGGTTTTAATCTAGTTATTTATCAAGAAAAAAGCATGCACAGTGGCTGGAGATATCATATTCATATTTTTTAACTTTAACTGTTTTTGTAGCTTGTCAATCCAATTTACCTTAATGAATCCCTAACCAAATAAAACTGTATGACTAAACATAACTGAATGGGAGTAATGCCAAGATGTCCATCAATGGGTATACTTTACGAGAAGTACTTTGATTATGGCAGGTGATTTCCACTCAAGGAAGGTTAATGCAGGAATAACAATGACATCTAGCCACCATCCACTCTTTCTAACTATGTGTCAAGTTCCAGGTCAAAAAATGGAGCAATCATCTGAGACTCCATCATGTTGTACTTTAGTTGTTGTTGTTGCTGCTGTTGTTATCCTTCAGCTGCTCCCTGTTCAGGGTCACCACAGCGGATTCCCTTCCTGACGCAACTCTCCCATTTTATCCAGGCTATAGACTGGCACTGAGAGATAACCCCTCCTGCTCTCCTGCAGTCAAGGACTTTGTGACAGCAACTGATAACGACATTTGTCATGCTTTACATAGATATAGGTTTACATAAAATTTGATGTGGTTTACATAGATATTTTAGCTTGCTCACTTTCGGAAAAAAAGGATGTTCAGCATTTTAAGTGTGTACTACAGAATACGAAACAGAGAAGTGGGGATTCAATTTCTCTATCACAGCTATATTAAAGTAAATAATAGCTAAGTTATGCTCAATCTACTGGCAGTTTATTAGGGGTTTTACCTCCATTGCAGCCAACATAATTTACACCTTACTTTCATCAAGGCAAACGCAAACTCTCATAAACCTGCCTATGGTTAGGCTGACCAAATTTCCCTGCAAAAGGTATTCATACCTACTGGCTTACTGAAGCATTGTGACACCTCACTCCCATTCATTGTGGAAGTGGAATCCTCAGAAATTGGGGTAGGTTCTAATGTTTCCCAGTGACAGCAAGATCCTCCTAAATTGTATCTGTTGGCCTTCCTTTCTCATAAGCTCTCCCAATCTGAATAACACAATAACTTAATCATTTTTAACAAAGAACTATTAGCAGAAGGTTCACAGTAGAGAAGTGAAAGTCTCAGTGAAAATCTCACTGAATCATGCTTTGTGGAACTCGTTACATGGGACATCAGTCAATCAAGTTCTCAGATAATTCCACAAGATCCATGTGCCTCTCAATATCAGTGATAAGCTAGTTATAGAAAGTCTGTTCTTCACTAAACATGGTACATCCCACCAACATTTCAGCATGATTGAGTGGCAGGAACCCATGCTTTCAGACATCTCATTCATTAACCCATGCTCCACCTCCACAAGCAAAAGTCTTTAGAACTCAGAAGTCAGCTTGTAACTGCTTCCACTGGCTCAACATGCCCAGGCACAAGACTTGCACACCTCTAGCCACTGATTTCATTACAGAGCTTTATGTGATAGGTTTAGCCTCCTAGTGGTCCAGTGGCAGGATCCTGCACTTTCATTGCTGCAGCCCGGGCCTGAATCCCAGGCAAGGACCTAACCCAGCCACTGAAGAGTTAACTCTGTATGCCGGTCCCAAGCCCGGATTAAATGGAAAGGTTGTGTCAGGAAGGGCATCAGGCATAAAAACCTGTGCCAAATCAATACATGCATACCCCAAAACAGGGAGCAGCCAAAAGAACAACAACAACATGTTAATTTTTTACTTTTCAACCCTTGGCCCTTGTTATCTTAGACAGCTCTGTGTCTTTATGCAACACCAGGGTTCTAGAGAAATGTTGTTGCATTGTACTGTGTACCGCATCAGCTAAATATGGTCGAAATAACAATAAAAGTTTCTTGACATGACTTGAGGTCTGCCCTCCTCATGAAAAATATTCCAGCAATCGCAGTCCAAATCACTGTGTTTAATAGCCCTTCCAGTTTTTTTCCAACAGCTTTCAGTCCAGAAGAAATCATGCTAAAATCATATCCAGGTATTTTGGCATGCTTGAACATTTTATCGTTATCCAACAGAACCTCAATTCACATATTAAGTCTTAAGAGCGATCACAGGAAACTTTGGGTATCACACACAAGCTAATGGCTTCACAGAAAATATGCTGGAGAGATTTCCAAATATATTATGTTAGATCCACCTTTAATATGATACAGCAACCAATCACATGAAAAGCCAAGAGAAATTACTTAGGGAAAAAAGAAGAAAGAAAGTTACAATAACCTGAGTGGGCACATTGTTTGTAATGGGCCATGTGACTGCTCAGAAAACCCTGCTGAAGCTCTTTAATGAGCTTACAAAGCATGTATGGGATATATTTCAGAAAAGAGTCATCAAGGGAGGTATACATAAGAATTTCCAAAACATTAGGTACCATGGAACGCTATGGAAGATGTCACTAACAAGAGAAAATGGACAAATGGGGCACTACGGTGACTACCAAGAACAGGACATCACTACAAAAAGACAACAATCTTTTGTATTCTACAAATGTTTTGGATATAAGATAGAAGCCCACACACCTGGGTATCCATGTGGCAAAATGTGTTGTGGTCTAGGGTAGAAATTTTGGGGCATAATTTTAAAAGCCATGTTTGGAGAAAAAAAACAAGAGTTCTTTTCACTTAAGCTAAAAAATTATGTATATCTGCAGTAAAGCATGGTGGTGGCAGCATCATGCTATAGGGCTGCTTCTCTTCAGCTTGTGCTGTTGGCTCAGGTCAACATAGCAGAAATCATGTATAACTCCAAACACCAAACTATTTTGACGCAAACCTTGCATGTGAAATGACTCAATAAGGACTAGAAAAGGGACATCACACAATTGCTAATTTACAATAGAATATAGAATATATTACATAACACCACATGGAGCTGAGATCCGCTTTAACTATTTAAAGCAACCCTCTTTCAGTAAGGCTTCTTATAAAACCCTTTTTAACAGTAGAGGGAAACCTTGATCCTTCCGTTTCCACATACCACATACTGGGAGCTGATCCACATATCTGACCCAACACTTAATCCGATGTTGCAGTGGGTGTAAAAATGACTAACTGTCTCATGAAAGGAACACTTGTCAGGGCTTCAATCCCATGCAGGCCTCAGTAGGTAGAACTGCTTTCCCAGCCTGTGATCAGTCATGTGCGTAAACTGCAGAGGGAAAAATATCTCGCCCTAGAATTGGTATTTATAAATGATTCTCATCTATCCATCTAACATACCCAATATTATCTGATCTGTAATCTTATTTACTTGTACCAAAGACCAAAGTGAGGTAAGGCTAGAATATGAAGCAGAATTGAACACTAGAACTGGAAATATCACCAAAGCAGATCAGTTGTTGGTCTTTTGGCTGCTCCCTTACATGCGTGAGGGGTTGCCACAGTGGACCAACTGGTCCGCACAACAACTGGGCACAGGTTTTACACCAGATGCCCTTCCTGACACAACCCTCCCATTTTTATCTGGGCTTGGGACCAGCACTCCATCCAGTGGCTGGGGTTTGGGCACTGGCTGGGAATCAAACCCTGGCGTTCTGCGTGGTAGGCGAGAAACCTACCAGTGAGCTACCAAAGCATGTAGTCATGTAATGAAAAGGGTCGTCTGATTTCGTTTTGAATTACAGGCCATGATTAGACTGTGGTCAGAAGTTGTTCACCTCCTGAGAATATGACACAGTATGACATCACTGACTGCTGCAATGACACTACGACATCACTGACAGTGACAGTGACAATGATAGTATGACATTACTGATTGCTGCAATAACAGTATGTCATCACTGACTGTGGCAATGACAGTATGACATCACTGACAGTTGCAATGACAGTATGATATCACTGACTGTGGCAATAACAGTATGACATCACTGACTGTGGCAATGGCAGTATGACATCACTGACTGTGGCAGTGACAGTATGACATCACTGACTGTGGCAATGACAGTATGATATCACTGACTGTGGCAATAACAGTGTGCTATCACTGACTGTGGCAATGACAGTATGACATCACTGACTGTGGCAATGACAGTATGATGTCACTGACTGTGGCAATGACAGTATGACATCACTGACAGTTGCAATGACAATATGATGTCACTGACTGTGGCAATGACAGTAATTACAGGCCATGATTAGACTGTGATCACAAGTTGTTCACCTCCTGAGAATATTACACAGTATGACATCACTGACTGCTGCAATGACACTACGACATCACTGACAGTGACAGTGACAATGATAGTATGACATTACTGATTGCTGCAATAACAGTATGTCCTCACTGACTGTGGCAATGACAGTATGACATCACTGACTGTGGCAATGACAGTATGATATCACTGACTGTGGCAATAACAGTGTGCTATCACTGACTGTGGCAATGACAGTATGACATCACTGATAGTTGCAATGACAGTATGACATCACTGATAGTTGCAATGACAGTATGACATCACTGACTGTGGCAATGACAGTATGACATCACTGATAGTTGCAATGACAGTATGATATCACTGACTGTGGCAATGACAGTATGACATCACTGACTGTGGCAATGACAGTATGACATCACTGATAGTTGCAATGACAGTATGACATCACTGACTGTGGCAATGACAGTATGACATCACTGATAGTTGCAATGACAGTATGATATCACTGACTGTGGAAATGGCAGTATGACATCACTGACTGTGGAAATGGCAGTATGACATCACTGACTGTGGCAATGACAGTATGACATCACTGACTGTGGCAATAACTGTATGATGTCACTGACTGTGGCAATGATGATATGATGTCACTGACTGTGGAAATGACAGTATGACATCAGTGTAAAAGTCATGCAATTTCAGTCACTGTGTGACCTTGGTTTTATAAGATTCTGAGATATAGGAAATCAAAGGTATAAATTTACATTTACAGTTCAAACAGGCCTGCATTTTAAGGATGCTTTATATTTATGTTAAAAAATTCTGAGATACTGTAATTAAAAAGCACTTTTTCATCACTAGACTAGAATAGAACCATAACATGCCTTGCAAGACTACTAACTTGCATTCAGTTAGTTTACACTGGAAATGTTGGTTTATAAAAACTAAAATTTATTTTTCTTGCTGCATGTAGGTAACATTTACTGATAAATATATCTGGTGTTAGTGAGAATATAGTTACGGCATTTGGCAGACACTCTTTTCCAGAGCAACTTACAATTTATCTCGTTTTATACAACTGAGCAAGGGCCCAACAGTAGCAGCTTTGTGGACACAGGATTCAAGCTCACTAACTTCTGATCAATTCCGTAACCACTACGCTAACAGATCCCCAATATTAGCTTTTGGTTGAGCTGAAAACATCCTTATTCATCCTTATTCATTTTGAATGATTACTGGCTTGCAGCTTTATCTGTACAATCTGTACAAACCCAGAGGAAACCCCCAGAAACTCCTCAAGCACAGCAGAGGCAGGAATCAATCCCTCACCCTGGAGCTGTGACATAAACCATGCTAACCACCAAGCCACTGTGACTCCCAGAAGTCAAGGTAAAAAATAGACACACTGAGAGGAATAAATTCTAAAGAGATGCACTCTTGATCTGTACCCTTTGAGGGAAAGGTACCTTTTAGTACTTTTTCTGAATCCAACTGCATAGGTTTTTCCTTTCAAAAAAGGTATCAAGTGGAACTTCTTTAAATGATAAATCCATGAACTATACAAAAAACAACAAACTTTTTCCTCAAAGATGTATATACAAATGTATTGTATATTGCAGTAGGTAATATGATCTGATTTCTAAAACATTGACTGGCTGCTGGAATTTAGTTTGAAATCTAAATTAATAGTGCTGGTTGGTACTGATGGCACTCAAAACTTCTCAGACAACAGAAAGTCGTACATGCCAAAGCTTTTCAACTATACAAATACTTTGTCCCTTGAATACATTTGCCTTTTATTGTTTAAGAGATATTAGCCCTGAAGCACGCCAGGCTTATTAAATTGACCCAATAAAATGCTGATTTTCAAAACCATGTGTACAAAAGTGTTAAATTCGTTGAAAATCATGCCACAAAAGATGCTAGCTTAATGTTGTGTTTCCCTCTACAGTATTAGAGGACATTAGAGTGTCTGTTGTTTTTTTTTCCAGGTCTCACAGTTAGCTCTTGTTTCCTGAACAATGGCTTGGCTAAATGTTTGACAGTCAGAGAGCACCAATGGTCTCAGATGCCATGCGGTTGTTGGATTGGGTCCCTGCAGTGGACTCATGGTGCATGAGTCTCCTGACAAGTTGCCAATGTTTTGCAAAGGGTGTGCAAAGAGAAGATGTCCGCATGCAACTCGACTCCACTCAACCTTCATCCAAAGGTCTGGTCTCACACTGTTCTCCAACTCTTCCATTTATAGATTCGACCAAGCAGTTTGTTTGTGACCGAAGTTGTCCCCTAATGCAATAACATACTTTTCCAAACTTATGCCATACAACTTGTTGCATTGTAAGACTTTTTTGTTTCCTAATTTCAAGTATTGTTCTCGCACAAAAACAATTTCTTGACCTTACTGTACTTTTTTTTTTAAATATATTTGTCACTAATATGTATGCACAATATAAACTAACATCTTATGGTGAGCTCCTATTATTAGATTATTTCTGGTTGTTTGCATATTTAAAATGGACCTACAATGCTTAGTTTATCATTTACAGTTCCTTTAGTTACAGTAAATATCATTCTGTGTGCACTTTCTCCAGACTTGCTGTGTAAACAGTGTCTTAGTCATAACTTATAAATTATGAGTTTTAGATTGTGTAATTATCCTGACATTTAAATAATGCTATTGTCTGTGAAGCACATAATAATTTAGAAGGATAAAAATAGATTGTAAAAAGAAAATGTCTGAGAGAAAAATACTCTCACTTTGGTTTGACCTGTGGCTAAGACTCCGGTTGCAAGAGCAAAGAAAAAGCTATGGAAACTTTTCTGACTAGGCTCATATTAAATGTCTAAAAGGAAGGGGAAATTGTAAATTGAAGATCCAGACGGGAAGATGGAAAACCTCTTTAGCTGAAACGAATATTTTTTTTCTTGTAAAGGGCTGCAGTTTTATTACTTTTGTCAAACACCATTTTACAGTCCCTCAAGGTAAGTCGGTGCCATTTACATTTTCCCACAATGCACTGATTGGGATATCAGTTTTCATGAATACACATGAAAAAAGTTCTGCAGCCATCTATGTCATGGTCGGTGGTCCACAACATTCCATGTGGAAACAGTTGACTGGTATTCATTATATACTAATTAAACAATTATCCTTGTATTTCAATTCAAATACAACTAATAATTCCACATTATGAATTATACAGGCATTCTGAAATTCCAAAATAATCTATTACTGATCGATTCAAGGCATATCTCAAGTTTTCTAACACTCTCCTCAGGTTATGGAAACTAGGGCATGGCAGCAATCAGTCAAACTTTTATTTATAGTAGTCTACTGCTCAATGGAGTCATATAGTTGACACCTGTAAAGTGACACCTGGTCACTGGAGGTGGCCCCAGAGCAACTTTGACACTGGACCATCACTGCAGTTGAACTTGACTTTAGCAACACATGCTGACCTCTGCGCATGCATTCACACACACACACACACAAACACACACACACACCTACTTACTTTTAAAGCATAAATTGTATTTTTTTTATAGTGATAAAGTGATCAGGAAATTTGCAACACACATTGACTCCCTTCTCTCAGAGTTCTTTCAACTGATTTTATGCTTTTAAAGGCCTTATGTTACCTAATCCAGTGGCCAGCCATGCCTACAGCAGCATACGACTTAATTCCACTCTCTGTCCTATTGTAATCATTTCCTTATTAAATTGCATTAAATAGTTATTAATAGTCATTAATAGTTAACTTTCATCACTGTCAAAAACATTTTTTTGTTTTTCACACCACTCTTATTTTTGCACATGATCGTTGGTTTCTGAAATAGCCAGTGTAGACCTAATAATAATGCTGTGGTAAAAATCACTAAGATATCAATTTCTGAAATTGGTGTGAACATTAACTGTAGCTCTTGACTGAAGACCTGCATGATTGGCTGAGTAGATAACTGCATGAAAGTGGAAATGTACATGTTTTCCTAATAAAGTGGATGTGTGTGAGCGCGCTCGCGTGTGTGTGTGTGTGTGTGTGTGTGTGTGTGAGAGAGAGAGAGAGAGAGACCAAATAGTCCTGTATTAGAAAGGGATATAAATAGCTATATTATCCTCAACAGCAGAGAAAGTCTCCTCTGGGTGTGTTTAATTGCAATGTATGGTTTGGTGCGTTGTTTAAGAGAGTCTTCCAACTCCATCTGTGTATTTCCATAAACAAAACAAGCCTACTCGGAAACTATTCCATTAACCCAGACTTTTCCCTTTCTAGACTTTAATCTATAGTTAATTCTGCAGGAAACTAGTTTTACTATGCTTTATAGAGCCATATTGTGCATATAAATCCATTAAAGTATCAACCGGCTTTAATGAAACACGTTAAAGTAGTTGATTGGTGCTGGAATTCCATTGTGCAGAGTTACAAAAAAAGTCCACATTAAAAGTGCCAAGGTTAAAACAGTCGTCGCGCAGAAAAAAGCATCTGGAGGATCCATCAGTGAACCCACAACATGCCTACAGTCACTTAGAGTCCAGAGTGACAAGCTTTCTAATATTAGAAAGTAGTTTAATTAATAAACGTGTAAAAAAGATGTATGGGAAAGAGCCACGCGCGCCTTAACCAAATGCGTTTTGGAGAGAGCGCAATGTGGGCTTCCTGCATGGGACAGTCATTTCTGCTCCCCAGTGCTGTCAACTGGGAATATGAAGCTTCCAACTCTCTCGGCACCCTCATCCCCCTCTCTCTTCTCCACCTTTCTGAATCTGAAGAAGAGCTTGGCGGTTACGTCAGACTCCGGAGCGAAAAGTGCTGGGCAAGCAAATAACGCGGCTAAGGAGCTGCTCTCAGACTCTGCTTCCAAAAGCACAGACTGCTCACTCTTGTGTGATCAGTCCTGTCAGTAAGACTACTGCTAAGAGCAATTCTGTAAGTCAGGGTCTCTTTTTTTCCTTACGCGCGCTTTGGAAACCGATTTTCCATGGTGTGACTAATACGCAACCAGGGACGATATCCAGAGCACACTGAGACGGCACGCTTTTTTTCTGTGACACGATGAGGCGTGTGAGGATTTCTCCAAGACTCCACGACTGATTAGGTTTGTTTATCCACCCGAGAGCGACCGAAATGCCGCACGCGCGAACCAGGAACCCGAGCCCTATCCCGGAGGTAACGTGGGACACAGGGCACAAGGAGATGAACGAGACGTGGAAGGGGGCAGTGGCGTGTCTCGGCGTGGCCGTGTTCTTTGTGATGACCATTGGCATCATTTACTGGCAAGTGGTGGACCAGCCCAACAAGAACTGGATCCTGAAGGGCAGTTTCAGCGGGCTGGTGTGGGAGCGCAGGGCGCATTCGCTTGTGTTGCAGACGCTCACTGAGGACAAGACGTTCGTGCAGATCGACCTGGGACACGCGGGCGGCGCTGAGGCTGATGTGCCTTTCGTGCGCAATCTTTGTTGGCTTAACAAGACCGAGTTCTGCTACACGTGGGACTCGGTGGCCGATGTGAGGATTTCTCTGGACGCCGGCGACGAGGCCGGAACAGAGTGCTACACCGTGACCTGGACCCCGGTGCACTGCCATGTGGAGCTCAAGGTAGAAACGGCGTGCGTGTTGCACATTATTGCATAAAACACATCATCTTCAACTGACAAATAATCTTATAGCCAAAAACCTCTGATATAGCGGAATTGATTATAAATTTAATCTACCTTTTATTTGACCAGACACAAGCAGCACAGACTCCCCATCTATAGACCAATAAAAACAGTGACATTAGTGACACTGGCAATAATTATTATACATATTAATTCATTCATGTTTTTAAAAAACAAACAAACAGACAAACAAAGCATTGTTTAGATCACAATTTGGAATTCACAGCGACAGAGGATCCAGATTTATCTTTGTCATGCAACAACTAAATCCTAAAGCGGTTCAAAGATTTTCAGAGCTTAATCCCTTCCGTTTGTACATTCCCTGCCCGCATAATACCCTGTCATGTGCCCAGGCTTGAACTACACAGAAGCCTGGAGATCAAAAAATCTAAATGTTTATACCTCTAATTATTAATGCCACCTTTTACAAAAATCCACCAACTGATCTTAGGTTTTTAACTTTGTCTTTGTTTCTTACTCTGCCTTTATATCTCTCTTTCCCAGGACTGCTTCTCCATGGATAATGTATCATGGTATGGTGGGGCCAGTGTCCAAGCACTGCGATGGCCAATAAATGATGTGGATATTTCAATGCAGCCCTTCACTGTCAGTGACCTGAGGGACAACCCCTCTGGCTTCGGTTCAGTCCTCGAGCGCTACTTCCTGGGATCATCAGGTGAGAAATGATGAAGGGGGGGGGACCTCATCAGCATCAATCCTGTTTGTATTGCACATCCATTCCACACTCTATCTCCATTCCTTGAGTGTGTCCTGTAGTGAATAAGTAAATGATACACACAGTCTTATAACTCAATTTTCAAGGTCCAGTTCTGATTATTATGTAGAAAATTAGCAGGCATTAGTGTTCTTAGAGTCTTGTCAGAATTCCTTAACAGTTATCTTTTGATGCTATAAAAAGAGATACAAGGCTAGAATCACAGTGATTATAATAGCTTGTGCGCTTATTTTCGGGTGTGAGCTCGATTGTGCGGACAGATGCCATGCAGATAGATGCAAATGGTTAATGTTATTCATTGAAGGGCTATTGCAGAGACCCACGGGACTCCAGACTACTAAGCCGACTATGAAAGGCATGTATGGCAGAGCAGCTGAAGTCCAAATGTAATGCACACACAACATTCTTTCCCTCTTTCACACTCACACACACCACAACATTATACGTATGTTTTCTTGCGCGTTTCTATCCGTTTATGTGCCTGTGTGTGTCCAAGTGTGATAAACATCAGCAGCTAAAAGTTGAGCACGATAATTGTGTTCGACGCAGCTGAAGAGAATTTGATTACAACAAAGGGCACAACATTAACTAAAGGACATCATTAATATCATGTGATACCACCAACAGTCTATTATGATTAAGGGTTTCTAACTTCATGTAACAGTGTTACAAGCTGAAAGGGTCGCCTGATTTTAATTCCAACATGCTAAAGAACATGCTGGATTAGTAAGCTGCCTAAAAGCCTCTTTAATTGACCCACTTTAAAACAGAAAAAAGGTTGAGCCGGTAGCCAGAGCAGTGGCAGAAAAAAAACCCAAACAAAACCCGCACACAGACAATAGATGTGTATGCACTGCAGTCTATTCTAGTTATTATGGCTGTGTACTCTAGCATGTTGGATTTGAAATGAAGATAACTATCAGGTTAAAGTGGAAATTGTCAGCTTTAATTTGAGGTTATGTCCGTCTATATCTGACTTAAATTACTGTCAGAAATTACTGTTATTTCAGACGACCAGTAGAAAGTGAACAGTTTAACATAATCTTAAATATAACTCTTGTGTTTAGTGCTTGGGTCAGTTATAAATCAATGACTGTTTGACTGTCCATGCGTCGCTGCACTGTCGCTGTTGTGTCATGCAACCTTTATCATGCTTGTATCAACTTTTTATTTCTATTTTTTTGTTTTTGTCATGTCTTCAATAAGTGAAACTCATGTTTTCCATGCTTCCTGCTGGTTGATTGATTTAACCAGTCAAGAACATTTCACTTTCTGGCCCTGGAGAAAACGTTTCAGAAGTGCTTCAGTGTTTCAGATTAGTGTTTGGTGCAGTCAGTTGTTTTAATGTTGTAGATTTAAAGTCAGTTGAAACGGTTCCCTTGGCAGACACACATGACCATGCAGCCATATTTGACAGAGAAAGTGATTACTCTGGAACAGGTTCACCTTTATCACGTTTTTCCATGAGATAATGTCTTAAATAAGACTATCAGCTGATCCGTGCTTCATATTAATGAAGCGAGTGGTTGATTTTGGCTCACCAAGTGTTTATCGTTGCGTTATCTTCACTGCGCCTGTGATTAATTGATTCTCATTTTTCATCTTCATGACAGGATGGGGGTTACTTGCTCTGACATTTCTCTTACTTCAGTCAACTTTACATCTTTGTTCGCATTCTTCTGATTAAACTAATGAACTCATTATTCTCTGAAGGACTATTTATTAAAAAAAAGTGCTACAGTTACTGTCTGCTTCGTACAAAATGGACAATAAGTACTTATGTGTATTTTTAAGTTAAATGCAGAATGATGTTTAGAGCAAAAATAAAAAGAAATTATTTAATTTTTTTATTTAAATGATTATTATTTAATTTCAGCCTCCAATCAATTTTGTGCCGTGAAAATGTGTGACATTGTAACCCACCTTTTGCCTAATTACGTTTTCACTTTACAGTTATTTACTTTATATGCATACTCTGTTTCTGTTGAGCAGATGAATGGATGATAAACATTTGACACATTTTCTTTACACACCCAACAATATTAATTTGGTAAGATGCACACATATGTGAACCTAAGGCTGAATATGAATCTATTTCAGTTTGTTTCTGTTGGTATTAATCTGCTTCCTAGAGCTTCCTTGCTCTAGAGCGACTTTATCGAAAGTATGTTTACTTCTAAATGGCAGGTTTTTATTTATTTATCTATTTATTTATTTGAATGATTCTATTGTACTATCATAAGATGCCATAATGTAAGCATAATTCTGTCCCGAGGTATAGTGCCTTTAATGCAGGTTTCACTGATTTGGATGGTAATAACAGCAATGTCATATTTTGTTTCATCTGTCTTTATCTGTTTCTATTTACGTTTGGTAACCACAGTAACCTTTTGTTCTCCATCAAACATTAGTATCTTATTATTTTCCATTTTCATTTAATAAAAGATATGTGAGTCTCACAAAGAAGCCTTTCTTAAATAAGATGAATTCTTTGGCATACTTTGAAGTTTCCTCAATTTATCACAGCAGATTAGACTTGGATGAGATAACTGAAGTTTGTTATCATGGCTAGTGTGTATGAATGATGGTGTGCAGGGTCCACTAAGTAGTGCACCTGCCACTAAACCAGCCAGGCTCCATGAAAAGAAATCAGACTGTCTCGCTGGCTGTGCCTAAATGCGCTTTCTCAAGCCTAGGGAAGGGATTTTAGATCAAATAATCCTCTATGGCCAAGTACAGATTTGTGCACATGTCTACAGGATTGGTTCTGTAGCAAATAGTACTTCTTACTAATGTCATAATCTTGATAGAAACCTTTTGTGAAACTCTAAAGAAGACTTATGGAAAAACAAGTAGAATTGATGTCCATGTCATAAGGGTTGATTTACAGAAGGATGACATACAAAAGGAAAAACAACTTCTGGCCACCGTCAGCCACCAGAACAGCTTGGCATAGATTTTTTTCTTTCTAAAAGTCTCTGGAACTACACTGGAGACATGAACATCATTCTTCTAGAAGATATTCCCTCAGGTGATGCTTAATAATGGTGATGGACCAAAAAGTTCTTTAGGTGTTTAGTTGGGTCAGGGGTGGAGTTATCCTGGATGAGACCATAAAAAATGTTTCATTATAGGATAAAGAGAATTTATCCCGGTAGTAGAACTGTTATTAATTTGCAGTAACTCTGCTCTAAGGGGGCACATGAAAATGCCTCCCTCTGTGTAAGAGAGCCATGGTTTTATTTTTCATTTGTCACCTGTCGGTAGCTTTAGATTTTTTGCTGAATGCTCATGGTATGAGGTTTGTTTTTAATTGTATTTCTAATGTAAGCAAAAACGACATAAATATTTTTCAACTGTCGTCACATCCAAGCTATATTCTCACCTCATGCTCAATGTTTCCTGGACTTGTTTGAGATCTGACCAGGATTAAATGCTTACTAAAGACAAATAATTATCTAGAACTGATGTAAAGACATGAGGACATAAGGCCAAATATTGTTGTCCCTTTAAGTACCCAGTCAGTATCCACTCTACTACACTCTCAGCTGCCTTGATATTTACTTACTACTTATTTGTAGGAAAGCTCTGACTGAATGTGAAAATAATTGAACCGTAATTGATTCTTGTTTCTTGTTTACTATTTACACAACACAGCAATACTTTTAAATCAAGCTATTCTCAGAGAACCATCAACACATTTATATTCGTATTGCTTTTCCATTTCTTTCTCTTCGACTCTGTCTACACTTTTTGAATCACAAACAGATACTATGATATATTTTATAACTGAATATCATTTTCATAGTTCACTGAGCCCTCGCAAAGCTTCCAGGCATATTTAGCCTCCACAAATCACACCTTCAGCACTCCTGTGCATGCACTTGAGTCGTAAATAAGTGTGTGTATATGGCAGGTGTGGAGGCTGAGCCCATGTGGCAGACAGCAGGATGTCTGCCTACATCGTTCTTTAATTCACCGTCTCATCTTCACAGCCCATACCGGATCCACAGGGGTGTACTTCTGACCTCACACAGTGCAGGACATGGAAGACAAATAGTTTTAAAATCCCTTAAGTCTTTATGGTCTCAGTTTGTTTGAAGTGCCTACCTAATGGACCTACAACATAAAGCATTTGGTTAATTAATCATTTCATAAATAGTAATAAATTGCTATTATGTCTTTCGGAGGACTCTGGAAGTCTTTTAGGGAAAAGAGAAAGGACAACACCATTAGGCATTCATCTTAGCCATAAAGTTCTAGTGGAAAATATTTCAGGAAAGCTGGTAGTATTTACTGTAGAGAATTGTTCTAAAAATAAGACGCTGCTCACTTAAGAACCCACCTTGGTCATAACTCAGACTAAAAGTCTCTTAAATTTCCCCAAATGACAGTTATTGATTCCCTCCTGTGCAAATTCCTGTATGTTGCACGCACCTTGAGAAAGCGCCTCAGAGCTTTTGAAGGCTCCTAGTTAAAAAATAAAAAAAATATAAGAGAGAGACTTAGTGTGCAATTGATACCAAAAATAGAACCATACGCAGGTCTACACAACTTCACACATGTACATTCTGCAGCTCTAAGTTTTCCACTTGATCTCCGTCCCATTTTTTTTTTTTTTTCGTTTCAATCTGAAGTATACGAAGTTAAGTTTGCTATTTAAAAAAGCATCTGGCAAACTCACTGGGTATTTGAGGGATTTCAAACATTCTCTAATAGCTTGTATTTATCGTTTCCAACCTGTAAATGCCATTTGTTCTTGTTTCTCAGTTTTAAAAATTCTAATCAACAAAAAGAAAGAGTGAGACTAGTGTGAGAGTGAGACGTCTGTTAGTCTACTTAATCTTATTAGCGTACTTGATCTTGCCACAACGTAGACTTTCTACCTGAGGAAAATTATCCAGACAAGCATAGACTCTCTATAATAATGCCTTCATCATTTTAGGGATTCAGTTATGTAGAGAAAGACGTTCTCAAACATTTTGTAAAATAAATTCCAGACCCCCTCAGTACAGATTAATTCATGAGCATTATTTTAACTTATACAGTAATAATATTACAGTGTAATTTCTATCTATTTATTAAAGGAAAATTTTCTTCCTATTCTTCAATTTTAATCTTTAATATGTTTGTTATTTTTATTGTTAGCTATTAAGATAAGCAAGAGTAAATACAATGATTAATAAACAATGATTAGTACAAATAGACTAAGAACTGTAACAACTCACTATTAAATATAATAACAATGATAACGATCGGACATGATGGGACTTTTCCACCACTGTAACTAAATTAAAAGGTTATTCTTCATGGACCCCGTGGGTTCCAGGATCCACTCTGAGAATTTCTGATAACCCAGAATAGGTTTTCTAACACGTTGAGGAAATAAATAAAAGCAACTGCTTATGTAAATAATATCATAATATCATGAACTCTATTTGGATACAGTGCATGTGCTGTTACAGCTTACAGCTTCTTTTATGATTAAACAAGGTCTACTTTTTGGTATATATTTTTCTAGTGTTGCATGACAGATAATACTGCTTTAAATAAGGAGACTCCTGACGTGAGTGTAGATATTTACAGTATTGAGTATTGAGTTGTGTATGAGATGATCAGCTGTGTCTGTGTGTAGGTGTGTGTCTGTGGGTGTGTATATGGGTATGTAATGGGGAAGGGCTGGGATCATGCGTTTTTAGGAATTTGTGAGGACCACATGTTATTAGAATTGCATTGGGAGCTATTTTATTTATTTTTAATTCTTTTTTTACAACTAAAACTGAGAACAAAAACTAAAGGAGCTAAAGATTTTTGGACGGACTCTCTCTCTCTCTGAGTGTGTGTGTGTGTGTGTGTGTGTGCCTGCATAAGGGGGTACTGACATGGTGGAGAAATCTGAGAGGCAGCGGGAATTCCTGGGAGGGCAGTCACATCTGCGGACACAATTATCTGGTTCACATCATCTCATCATTTCACATGGGTGCTGAGCTGCACCACCCGAAACGAAATGTCTCAAGCTAGACTTAAGGTTGCTTTGCTAAAAACCACTCTCTTTAGATCAAATTTATGTTTATAAATATGTGAAGTTAAACTTTAGGTAAGGATTAAGAACTCATTAAAAACTCAAAAAGTCAAAATTTCTTAGTAAAAGTGGCCTAATATTAGATGACTAAATAACACATAACCAGCAATGAAACTTTATATGGTTGATTAAGTTTCCGTATTTTAGAGACTTAATCTTAATTTGTCCTGAGGGTCACAAGATAAAATAAAATTTAGAATGAGTGGACTGAAAGGTACAAAAAAAAAAAAAAAAGATATCACCATGGGGATCCTCAAACATCTGATGTTTCCATCAGTACTGTGTTTTTTTAGTATATCGTGTCTGAAAGTAAAAGCTAAAATGTGTATTTTTAAATGATAGAATTTCATTTCTACATTTGTATTGCTGACAAAGCAGAATAGATTACATGGTAGAATATATCAACGAATCAGAAGATCGAGTTAAACAAACCAGTTTGCTTGGCTGTGTCTACTTTTAAGAGTAAAAAAGCTTTGAGCAACACACCGGATTAGATATATTTTCATGATAATAGCGTAAAGTTTTTATTAATGGACATTAGACTTAAAGGGTTTGAAGTTATTTCATTAATACAGCAACACATATATATATATAAGACATGTGACTAGGTGTGCTGCTGTGAGATTCAACTCCTCTTATTAGTGGTGCATCATAAGAGCATTTTTTCTTGTGACAATTATACTTCTATATCAATTCTGTACCAATATTCCTTTTGAATAGGCTTCAGGTTTCCTATGTTATAGAAAATGGTTGGAGGGATGGATAGAATGAACGGGATGGCTTACGAAAAGTGCATCTTGTGCACATTTTAAGGGATTCACTTACATGTGTGAGCCTGCAGCATGTATTTCAGCTCAGTACATTTCAGTTAAGTAAGAAATTTGGCCATGATTTTTTAATTACTCTCTTCACTAATTATCTGTCTAGCCAATATCTTTCATCACCTCTGATTCACAGTCACATTTGTTTGTTCTAATATGTTAATGTTAGTTTCTAAAAATACAGTCAGTTATATTTAGTTAGTTTTCTAATAATGCAGACAGTTATATTTAGATTGTATTTAGTCTCTATGTGAAGTAGGCTGTTTATTTAAGGTGTAAAATAGGGAACATCAACAATACTGCGTTGTAGAAAAAAATACAGGCTTTTGGGCAAACAGAGGACTTGAAAAATTGTAAAAAAAATTTGCATTGATTTTGGATCAAAATTGGTTTAATATATTTACCACACCCCTGCTACACAGCTCTACCAGTTTTAGCATAGCATGTCCATTTCTGGCCATGAAAATAGCAACTGGGTGAGAACAATAAATAAAAAATACATGTAGCCACATAGAGGGACTGCTGGTGCCATCTTTAACCAGCAGTAATGTGCTGATCCAATTTCAGAGAGCTTGTCCCAACATCACTGACCTGGAACCGCTCTTCTAATCATGTGACCCAGACAAACCGTTTAAGATGAACAGAAGTGATGGAACTTTTTATAAATATGAATAGAGCAGAATATGGAAACACTGTGTGTTCAAATGCTTTAGACATAGAGCCAATAGAAAAAAGCTGACCAGAAATATTTCTTAAAATGGTTGAATAATTACACATACAATCAAAATTACTTTAATTACTTTTAAAAATCGTTTAAAAACATTTTGTTATTTTATAGTTATTGTAGAGGTCTAAAAAGACTAAAACAGAAAAGCTTTGGATTTATTTTCCTGCTGCTTTATTTAAGTACATTGAAACTATATAATTTTATGAATTTGAACTATACTGTGCAATACTTGGCTAGTCACAATTACTTAGCTCCTTCACTTTACAGTGTTTGTTAAGTGAAGAATTTTTTAACAAACTGTGTTTGTCTTACTTAAACCTTTTTCTTTTCAAAATGTTGATTATGTCCATGTTACTTCTAAATGTGTGGATTTGCCTTTTATGTGTAATTATTAATCATAGACCCTAAATGTAAAAGATTTATTATTGTTTAGCAGTTAAAAGCTATTTTTAATAACAAAAATGTTGATCATAATACAGGCAGAAATATAATGCATATGGTCACAGTGCTTGTGTGTGTGTGTGCATGTGGCATGTAGATAATTTTCTACAGTCAATAGGAATTTTTGGTATTTTTCTATCATTTGCCAGAGTATAAAGAGTAGTAAATAATTGTAAAAACATTTTTTTTTGCTCCAAGCATACCACACACTTGGCAAGGAGTTTAACCTTCTTTTACTGTCCGTGCACTTACTGTCCAAATTCACACTACTCCTTGCTGTACTTATAAAACACTTCCCGCAGTGATGTCTGGACTTGGAAGTTCAGCCTTTTGTGATTTTCTTTTACCAACAACATCTGTCCGCTTGAAGCGATCTTAGGGGGTTGTAAAGATAAAGATGTTTTTTAGCCTCAAAGAAAGAATTAACCAGCTAAAAAATATAGTGAGCATTCACAAAACACAGGTGTCTGAAACTGGACCATACTTGTGTTTGAAATCAGGCACAATTTCACACAATTTAATGGCTGAAATGGGGTTTGAATGTTTTTAAAAGTCATACCTCATGTTGTGGCGCTCCTTCCATCTCAGCATAATACGCTCATTTCTGTCCATGACAACTGACAGTGCCATACAGAGGTATCAAAGGTGTTTGTGGCACCTTTAATTAGCAGGAGATGTGCTGACACAGATTCAGGGTCTCTGTCCTAACATAGCTGAGTTAGAACCTCATAACCATGTGAGTCGACAGGTTGATTTATGGCAGCGGTATTTAATATGGTATAAAGATATGTGGTGGCTTTCGTATATAATATATGCTCAGTAAGGATGTAACCAACTATGAACACATTTGGATTTAGAAGCAGCAGATGATGTGATCTAAATACAGATATGAATAGGACCTGCTCTATTTTTTGTTGTTGTTTAGAATGTTTGTCAGAAAGGTTCACAGGGCATCTGGTTAAGACCAGAGTTATACATTACAAATGGGATGTGGTGTAGGGAATGGGAGGTTTTTACTTTTATGCAGGTATGATATGAAGCTTGCAGGACAAGCAAAGAACAGTATTCATCGTTAGTAACTGCCTTGTCTGGGTCACATTGTATAAATTTGTTTAGATATTTTGGGAGATGTTGGAGCCAGAATTCACAGACCATGCTGATAGAGCATTTGCTCAAAACCTTTTTCTGCTAAAGCACTTTGAATGACCTCCAAGTATACCAAAATGTTGCCTTTCCTTTCCTGGGCCTTATATTTAATGTTAAGGGGGCAAAAACCTTTCCAGTTTAAGCTCCACCCACTTTATCTGAATACAGATACAGATAATATAATTGTGTTACACCCCTAATGCGTAGATGGGACTTCCTCTAGGATGATTGTCACTTATAGACTGCCCCCGTAGAATCTGTTAGAATCCTGTTCAATCATCAATCTATGCTATTTTAAAATGAAAATTAGGGTATGATCAGTATTGCACATTTACAAGGGATTTGGGATCTTTGGTCTTTTGCAGGTGTGGCAGTACTGGTGGCCCCACACATCCCGCTGCATGTCGGGGTAGAAAGCAGGCGGCAGTTCTGTCTTCAGACGACTCCCAGTTTGGCACGACTGCCCCTGCAGTACACTGTCTGTGTGGGAGAGAACGTCAAAGCCGTTTACCAAGAGTCAATACAACAGCTCTCCACGCACTATCGAGAACTGCCCAGCATGAATGTCTTACGGTATGGATTCTTCACAAAGTGAAATGCTTACATACATTTCCTTGATTCATTACAAGACAGCAGCATCTAAACTTATATTGCACTCTCCTTCATGTATTGTCAAGGATGCCTTTCTGGAAACTTCCAGCAAGTGTGGACTCAGGCGCAAAGATTGAAAGGGAGCTGAGAACCTTCTCTAATCGGCTGAAGAGGCACCACCTAGGGGAAGGGGTCATCAGCCTGGATGAACATTCCACATCTCTCCTCTCCAACATGGTTTGTTGTTCTTTTATTCTGCTAGAATGACAGGAGTTTCTGTGAACCATTTTTAGATAACCCTGAATAAAAAAGATATATTTAACAACAAATTAACACACAACCAACACCAATAAAAATAAAAATACAAACAGCTTGATGCAGCCTTGCACTTTAACTGCCCTTATTTTATTTTTTTCTCCCTAAGTTTCCTGTGTTATAGCAAAACAATCATAAAATTTATTGCCACTTTCAAGCCACTCCATAAGAAACCACATCTTGACCCTTCTAATTGTTGCCCAATTGTTCTGTTATTCTGTAGGAATGAAAAGCATGATGCTTTTCTGCTGTCATAGTACAAACTCGGTGCTGGCTTTTGCTTGTCTCGGATGATGAATATTTCCCTACTTTGGTGCTATTAGACCTCTGCTAAAGTGCACCATTTGGCACTTTAATGGACAGGTTTGAAAACACAGTCAGAGTCAAAGGAAAGTTTCTTTCCAGCTCACCAGCCTATAAGCATAAAATGATTCAAAAGTGCAGTATTGTTCTGCAAAGTTCCCTTTTAGACTCCAGATTATTCTCCCTTTATATCAATCCACATACACATGTAATTTGCAAAGATGGGTTGGCTGATGATAGATAATTAGCAGAACGGATTTAGCAGAACAGCTATGGAGAGTGGGGAAATGACTTAAAAACTTGGGTAAATCTTTGGTAAACACCTTTCTTCTAAATTCCCTTATGAGGATGATTCCACTTTAGAGTTTGGCGACTATTATATAAAAGCAAAAAAATATAGTTTATGATCTTGGTGTGGTCAATAGTTGATTAAAAACAATTATGGGGCATTTATCTTGCTAGATATACATTAGTTCATGATTTATTGTGGCCGTAGGAAAATAAAACACAGGTTCCACAAAAAAATCCGATGGGGTTCACAATTTATTCCATGTGATTGGTTAGGAGTCTACATTTCATTTGTATTTAACTGAACAGAAAAGGGGAAAAAAAAGGAAACAAATAAACCAAAGTACAGCGTCAGAATTACTTCTGTTCTAAACAATAAATGACTCCCATTATAAATGAAGGAAAACTGTGAATATCCAGACCCCCTCTAAATATCACCTGGTTACATTCTCCCCTGCATCAGGGTAAGCGTCCTCGATTACTCAGTTACAAACATAGTACTCTTAACTTCTTTCACCGCTTCCCGGAATAAAACAGAACTCAAATCAGCTAATATCTGTGTAAGTGCTGCCGGACTTATTGCACTACGATCTACAACTGACCTTGGCTCATGGTGCACATTTGAATGCTGTCCTGCATTAGGTCTTTTACTATGTCTGTGTGGTGCAGGGACAGGAAGAGTTAACACACCAGTGGCTTTCCCCAGTCTCTCCTTAGTCCTCAAAGCCTCAGCAGGCTCTGATGGAACATTGTCACCGTCAGAGTCACCCAATTCTACACTAAGTAACCCGTCAGACTCATGCGCAATACTTTGTCGACCAACCAACTGGGGGCTTAGGTCTCTTACTGCAGGTGCATGAGAGGCCTCCTTCCTCAGAACCACAACCTCTGAATCTAAATCCTCAGACTCTACTTCACCTGGACACTCTGACTTCTCATCTTGCGCCTTACTCCTTCTCCTGGGGGCAGGAGTAGGAATACTCACACACGGCCTGATGTCAACTCGGTTAACCCTCTTTATAGGCCCTCCTTCTAAAGGCTCTACTGTGTAGGTGTTGTCCAGGACCCCTACTACCCGATATATAACTGGTCCCCAGGCATCCTGGATTTTTTTACGGCCTACTGGCCGGTTCCTCAGGTACACCAGTGCACCGATCTCGATTTTCGGGCAATAGACTTTATCCTTGTGCAAGGAAATGCGCTCAGCAGCCTTCTGTTCAGAGTATTCCCTAGCCTTGACATGTGCATCAGTCAGACGCTTTTGGTGGACCAACAGCCAGTCATGTTTCTGGTCTACACCCTGCTCTTGCCCCAGTAGGGCGTCCACTGGGAGGTAAGGATCAGTGCCAAACAATAAATAATATGGCGAATATCCAGTAGTCGCATGAGGTGTGGCATTATATGCATAAACCAACTCTGGCAGGTATTCTGGCCAATGGCGTTTCTTTTCAGGTGGCAACGTCCTCAACAGGTCATGCAGAGTCCTATTGAACCGTTCACACTGAGCATTGCCAGTAGGGTGGTATGGAGTAGTGCGGCTCTTTTTCACCCCATAAAGCTTACAAAGTTCGGCCACCACTTCACTCTCAAAGTTACGGCCTTGATCAGAATGTAGCCGTGCTGGGACACCATATCTCATGAACCATTCCCTAAGTAGCACCTTGGCAGTGGTGTCTGCTTTCTGATCTCGTGTAGGAAAGGCCTGAGTGAACTTTGTGAAAATATCAGTGATTACACCCTAAGGTGGTGTCGAACTCTGCTTGAGCAAGTTGTCTACATCTACTGATTATATTCATTCCTATAATGCAAGGTACTGTGTTTCCAGGGCTTGAGATATCTTTGACCACTAGAAAACCACAATCACCCATTTTAATCCCCATTGTCTCTACTGCAAGCTCTAAGTAACCCAGGTAGGGTATGTCAAGCCCGTTGGCTGCTGTGAGTTTGAGCCAACCAGCTGTGGAGAGGATGTCATCATCTGTACCACACAAATGCGCTCTAAAAAACTGCTCAGTTATTGTGCTCACCTGACTACCTGTGTCTAAAAGGCCTTTAGTGGTGATACCACCAATTGAAAGCTCTACCACAGGACATGTACCAACAGCACGTTGCAACAACTGGTCACAGGCTGGGAGTGCATCTTTCGAGTCTGTCCGCCCACCCTCAATCGCTCGACTCCCAACAACCTGGGGACTCTTGTTTCCTTGTGAGTCAGACGATACAGGCTTCACTGCTCTAGAGCTCTGTCTTTGTGGACAATTCTTTGCCACATGTCCAGCAACTTGACATCTGAAACATATTGGTTGCCCATCTTCAGTGAATTTTGGTTGGGACCTAGGCCTAGGGGCCTCCAAACTTGCACTATTTCTGACAGACAGACGCTTCACAACTTGAGTCAGTTCACTAATTGCCTTTCCCTGCTCGGCTACCACATCAAGAACATCCTCCAAGGTGACAGGTTTCTTTTCTTGGACTCTGAGAGCTGAACACTGTGTCATACTACCATAGCGTGACTTGCTAGTCTTTGAACTAGCTGAGGACTCTTCTGCAGCCCAAAGCTGGACTTCATCTCTCACATCCATCATTGTACACCTAGGATGGTCTCTCACAAACTTTTGAAGCTCCCTTCGGAGGGATGGATCATGGACACCTTCAACAAACTGATCCCTTAATGCTACTCTCCCATTTGCGATAGAATCTGGGGAACATTTTACAATCCAGTTGAGAGCTTGTGACAGGGCATGAGAGAAATCTTGTATACTTTCCCCCTCTAATTGTTTTCTACTATAGAAACTGTGTAGGAGCTGAGATGTGCTACGTTTGTCCCTAAAAGCCTCCCTAAGGTACTCAAACAAATCGGCATCAGTAACACTACGAAGGCGAACCTCTTCTAAGGCTGGGCCCCGTAACAAAGACATCACAAAGTCATACTGATCTTGGACAGACTGATGTCTAGCCCGCAGCACCCGCTCGACTTCCTCTATAAAATCATCAACAGACCTGCCATCTTTTTCTATATCACCACAATATGGTAGTATGTGCCTTTCTCTAGGAACATACACATAGGATGTCTGATTCAGGGAAGAAATCGCCGCCATTGCTTGTTCATGTTTACTCTGCAACTCTCTAATTTGTTCTGTTAGATTAGCCACACTGTGGTCATCATCTGGGGCATGGTGAAATCGAACAACAACATGGTGAAATCGAATAATTAATTTTTTTATTTATTTATTTTTTTTTACAAAGATCTGACACTGATAAGTGCTCAAAGACCTACTGGTCTGATGTAACAGTTGTTGAAAAGTCCATCCAGCTGATAAGATCTTGCTGTCTCTGTGATGCTTCACGATGATCCGCCCCCAGGAATCTTCCGTCCACTCTTCACCACTACCGTATCATATACTGCACTTTACATTACACACACAACAACACTGACTCTCCTAACTCTGTTGGAATACCCCACTCCTGGTACCAAAATGTGGCCGTAGGAAAATAAAACACAGGTTCCACAAAAAAATCTGATGGGGTTCACAATTTATTCCATGTGATTGGTTAAGAGTCTACATTTCATTTGTATTTAACTGAACAGAAAAGGGGAAAAAAGGGAAACAAATAAACCAAAGTACAGCGTCAGAATTACTTCTGTTCTAAACAATAAATGTCTCCATTATAAATGAAGGAAAACACAAATTTGTCCTTGTTTCCTTACCATAATTAAACAGAAAGAGCAATAATTCCAACACTAACAATACTAACAATAGGGTAGTGGCACTCTAGGAAGAAAACAAAACATCTTAGAAGTGCACTAATAGTTACATTACAATGACACTCACACAATACACTTACATCACCAAAATATTATAATGGTTAACATTACTCACTTTTCCCGATGTTCCTAACGGTGTACACTAATATAATCACCCCTGCGCTACCAGGCCTCGTCTAAACGCGTGGCGCATCAACTTAGCCACACTCGCTAATCAACACAATCCTGTGTCAACATCCAGCTCCCTGGATAGTGTTAGAATAAACTCGTAAAAGAAACCGCGACCACCTGTAGCTTACTCTATAACTTCTTAATTGCGCGATTGCGCATGTGCACGTACACGCGATGACGTCACCCACCAACTCTTAAAGGGGCTCTCTTATTTGTCTGCAGCTATATACACATCAGTAATATTGTGAATATCCAGACCCCCTCTAAATATCACCTGGTTACATATAGTCATTCTTATTAATAGTTTGTTAATGGCAACCATGGTCACTATTTATACTCTGTTAATTGTTGACATTACACTGGTAATTTCTTTGTCTTCATAAGATTTTCTAGCATAAAAATGTTAAAACAGGCATTTTAATCTGATCAGAATTTGTTAAAGCTTGTAAATGTAAAGCATTTATTGTTGGCAATCTCTCAGTTGTCTGATTAAACTCACTGTATAGACAACAGAAGAATAACTGGCATCTTTGATGAAAATGTATTTGTTCGTGTGTGTGTGTGTGTGTGTGTGTGTCTGTGTGTGTGTGTGTGTGTGTTATCTGGGTTCAAGGTAGGAAGGACAGGTCACAATTTATTTCCATTTCTTTAAAATATATTCAAATTGAAGTATATTTACTGAAGACATGAAGAAATGAACAAAAGTATAATAAATTGATATATTCAAGGGGATGGAAAACTTTATAAAATGGCCTATATATAAATAAATTTGTCTACAGTTGTTACACTCAGATAAACCATATGAAATACATGTTGTACTACAGTGCAATGGACATTGCTTCTTGATTTAATAGGAATTTATTTTTAAGATTTAAGAGGTGTTTTGCATGTTTAGTACATACATCTTTGTATGGGAGAAATGTTAAGCCTGGATTTGGTCACTCTGGTAGTTTTACATGAGAAATGGGAATGTGTGAAAGCAGTCTTGACATTCTCTGTGGTCAGTTTATGAAGTTCCCCGAACCTAATCAGTGCCACAGGCGGGGGTGCCTGATGACAGGCATTCTGCTTTCACAGTTGGAGGAATCAGCCCAGGACTTGGGATCATGGAGTGTCAGAGTATAAGCCTCTGATATTAAAAACTTCAAGTTTGGTGCTAGTTAATGTCTATAAACTTGAAAGGCATTATTTTTTAAAGCGGATCTGTGGAACCTGAGCAGAGGTCAGTGAGGTGCAGGACTGGTTCTCTTGAGATGGAGAGACATTTCTCAGGTTCAACAAAATGTCAACAGGAGGGGAAATGGTTTCCACTGAGTTTGCTATGCTGAGAAGGGCTGTGAATATGCATGCCATTTTAATGCAGCTTCACTACAGCTGCTGTAGGAAATTTACAGAAACACTAATATTGATCATATTCTATTTGTATATATAGAGTTATACATGGTGAATCATCTTATTCTTTATGGATATAATGTCATAGTGACATTAAACAGGACAAAAATTGGATATTTTTTTATTCTACAAATATGGACACATCCACTGGCACTCTTTAAAGCTTTTATTAATACTGTAACCAAACACATGAATTAGTCAGACATTAGTCTGGCTTTTATATTCAATTGCATATATTTAAATTCAAACAAAATTTGATAGAATAGCAACAATTCAACACCAAATTTATTGGGTAAATGTGATATTGAAGTTTTGAAATTTACTAGTCCTATACAAGTAAAGGTTTCTAAAGGTCGCTGGCTGTGGCTTAGATTTCTTTCAATGTTCCTGAATGCCCCAGATAGAAAAAAAAAATGAAAGGAAAAGAGCTAAGATCCTACTCTTTCCCAAGAAGGGAATGTTCTCTATGAGTAATATACTTCATGTAGAAATATTCAGTGGCTTGTCAGATAATTTACAGGCTACTGTTACAGTAATTTTCTTCGATTTTTATTTTGCATTTTGATTGAAGATCCCAAGTTAGACTGAACTTAACTAGCTAGAGGTTTATGCTTAGTAACAAACGTAATACTTGTTATTGAGAGCTTAATACGTAATTCTTGTTTATCAAGCAGCTTAGAGCTTAATACTTGTTATTGAGAATTGATTGAGTCTCAGCAACCTATTTGTGAAATTTAGAATTTTTTTTTTTTTCAGGAGAAACCTCATCTGAACAAATTTGTTTTAACTGAGGAAAACCTTTCATTGTCTGATAGTTTTATGAGACTTCATGAAAGATACTGTTCTAGTGCTAAGTTTTATTAGTCTTTTTTAGTTTCCATGTTAGCTTAAAATAACATTCATAAGCACAACCAAGAGCTTGACTTGGAATGAATCTGGTTATAAACTTGCTTGCCAGTATTCTCTTTTTATTGCCCAGATCCTTCATAGCACACCATAGATTGTAGCATGGCAGAATGATTACTTTAAGCATACTCTATTCTTTTATTTTCACAGACACTGTGCTCCAGTTATAGTTTGAGTCATGGTGAATCCATTAATGGGTCCTATTAAAGAGATTATTTTCCACGTTGTAAAAGTAACAATCAAAACTTAATGATATTCACGGAGGAAGTTGATCCTTTGTTGAAGGAACAGAGGCATGTGGTTAACCTATGCGAAGAAGGAAGCCTATTCAACTGCAGAGGTACCAGGACATTGAAGCAGTGAGGTTTTTTCATACAAACATGCTCAGATCTAAGAGAAGGACATGTCAGTCAGCCCTAAGGTTGAATATCTGAGCTGGCATGCATGAGTATAGGTTTGCACCAGGGTTTGTATATAGTTTGGTCCATAGCCCATTGATTCCTGGCATGCAAGGACAGGAGTTTTGAATTTGATTCTTGCTGGAACAGGAAGCCAGTCTAGTCAGGAGTCACCCTCGATAGCGGAGTCACATGAGAGACATTAGCAGGAAACCGGCAAACATTTTAAATGCTCAGAGTAGATACAGTATACCAAGTAAAATGCAATCAGGAATTAACAAGAGCTTGTATATGATTATATGATTGTTTTGAATAGTCCTTTTACTGAAGTTGCAAAGAACAAATATGTAGGATCTGGAAGCTGTGATGCCGGATATAGTAGATGTCACGTGTTTTGAGAAGTTTGATCTGAGATTTTGTTTGTGAGGTTCAGCAAATCCTTCCAGCTCTGTTTTATTAGGGTTGAGTTTCAGAATATGGGTCTTCATCCAGAAAGAGATGTCAGAAAGGCAGTCTTATACCTTCGAGAGACATGATGGGTGGATGGAGGAAAAGAAGTTGTGTGTAAGGAGCAGTAATAGGAGAAGCCAATGGATCTAGTTACCAAGCCCAGGTATTTATTATATAAGGAGAACCAGAGCTCCAAAATTATTTTTGAGGAGATGAACCTGAATCTATCCATGTATGTATGTATGTGTATATGTATGTATGAGGCCAACCAGGTAAAAACATAGCCCTGGATGTCTATGTGTGCATGAGTAAATCTGCAGTTGGTGACACTGGTTTGGTCAAATTAGGGCATCCAAAACAGAGTACTGTACATCTCAAGCAAATTTAAAAAAAGAAAGAACCAGGCAGCTTCATAGTGATGCATTAATCACAGTAGTCAGTGATGGGATGCAGTATCACTTCAGATGGTAAAGCTATTACTTTAATAGCTTCACCAGCAGAGAAATGGCAGCAGTGATACTTTTAGAAAGAAGTAGCTGGCATAAAACTACAAGAAAATACATCATTTAACTGGTAAAAAAATAAATATTGTTTTTGTTATGAAAATTAAATTAATTAGCATTTATTATTTGTACTTTTTTTTATACTACAAATGCAACATATATTTTAACCAGTTAAATGATGTATTCTTGCAGGTTAGGGGAAGGCACAGTGGGTAGATTTGCTTAAACCTGAGTTATTTCTACCTGAGTTGTTCATGTGAGGTTCCTCTGCATGTTCTTCTAGTGTCTTTGTCTTTAGTGTCTAGTGGCAGTAGATGGGCTGGCTAAGATAAATTTCTCCATGGTGTATTCTTACCGCATGCCTAGTAAGTATAAGAGAGTGAGCTGCTTGTTGGAAGAACAAATATGCCTCAAAAATGGAATAGTAATTAGTATTTTGAAAACAAATGCATGTGGGGTTTAATAAAACCTTTTTACCTCATCATCTCCATACAAACTGTTGCATGTAGACTGGATAATAATAATTGGAGAACTGTTTTCTTTTAGAATTATTACCCGGAATCAGTGCCGTAGGGGCTATGTAGCCATGTTCTTTTACTTAAATTTTGTGAATTTTGTTTAAAAAGAGAAATTATTATGGATGCAGAATTGATCTAGCTAAAACACTTTTCCCATGTAGTGTGTGTGTGTGTGTGTCTGTGTGTGTGTGTGAGTGTGTGTGTGTTATCTGGGTTCAAGGTAGAAAGGACAGGCCATAATTTATTTCCATTTCTTTAAAATATAATTCAAATTGAAATACTGAAGACAGGAAGAAATGGAGAAATGAGCAAACGAATAATAAATAATTATATTCAAGGGGATGGGGAAATTGTATAAAATGGCCTATATATAAATACATTTGTCTACAGTTCTTACACCCGGATAAACCATATGAATTACATTTTGTACTACCATGCATGCTTCTTGATTTAATTGGAATTTATTTTTAAGATTTAAGAGGTGTTTTGCATGTTTAGTATATACATCTTTGTATGGTCTGGGAGAAATGTTAAGCCTGGATTTGCTCAGTCTGGTAGTTTTACATGAGAAATGGGAATGTGTTAAAGCAATCTTGACATTCCCTGTGGTCAGCATAGATCATGACTTTCTCCAGGAAAACCTGACCGTAGTACATACAGCATACATCTTTACCTTAAATTGTAGGTTAGATAACCATAGCTTTAAAGTATTCATGCCCAAAATCTTAAAATATGATTTTCAAGGTGATGTGTACTTTTGACATAACTAGCACCTAGAAAAGCAATACACATATGGTGTTATACTGAATCTTTCAACATTGTAAAGGGAGAAAGCATTGGTTCTGTGCTTAGTAAACTGAAGGTAAGGCTGCTATTCCAAGCATAGTGTCACATGTCACCATTACACTAACACTAGTAACCTGTAATACTTTATAAGCTCACGCAGTAACCCATATACTCACCCAGACTTAGACGGAAACCAGAGCTTTAAAATCTTGAATGAGAAAAAAAAAAATGCAGCCATTTGTAGGGTCAGTATGAACCATTTTACTTTGCTTAAATTGATATTTTTATACCTGTATAAAAGTCCGCTGTAGTTTACTTTAATTTTTTTTTCTTTGAAAATAACTATCTCTATCAAACTATAACCCGTGATACTGTCATGATTCTTCTGTAATAAGTCATGTTTTTTTCATGGTACCTTAAGTAACATTGGCAGTTAAACACTATTTGGTTTTACTGCGGTAATTATGTTAGCTATCAGTAAAACTATGGTTGCCCAACCTGAGGTTTTTTCACAGTAACAAAGTTCATCTTTTTTAATGTAGCCAATTATTACCTTAGATATTGGTTCTGTGATTATTAACCATTAGTCTGAGGTGAAATAATGAAAAAGTGTTTGTAAGAGTGTTTGTAAATGTGGGGTGATGTGAGAAAACCCACAGGCTGAATTCTGGTTAGCAGACAAAGAAGACAAAAAGAAAATCAAATATGCAAATATATCATTAGGTATAAAGATATTGTACTCAGAAATTAATTGAATTCCTTCATGCATCTATTAACAACCCAAACCATGTTATCCTTAAAATCCATGTAAACATTTTTATCCTTATCCTTTCTTGTCTTCAGGACCATGAGTACCACAATGGCAGGAGAAGGGCGTCTAAGAGACAGATCAGGGACCTCCCTTTTGTGAAGCTTCTGAACATTTCCGTAACCCTGTCCCCATATTTAAGTGTGGACTCACGGCAGTTTCAGACCTCCATACAAGACAAGATGCAGGATTACTGGCTCAGCCTGCCTACTGGTCCACAGGCTCAATTGGTACATGTTTATCAGTTCTGCATGTCCATGATACATGGACAAACCCATAGATGCCATATATCCATTGTCTGTCTCCCTCATTGTCTTTGTTCCTCAATAGGTTCCGTTATTAACTCAGTGGAGAGGAAAGTACTGCGTCAAGTTGAACATCACAAATCCAGAAGCCACCAACTGGTTCTTGGAGAGAGTGAGCAGCCTGCACAGTCGTTTGGACATGGAGTATGTGATGTTAGAGGGTGGGGAAGGAAACCCATTTGAAGAGAAGACTATGCGACTTTCTCCTTTCCTCAAAGGAGATGAATACATCAGGCTCCTGGCAGACCTTGCTGAGAGTATAGGGGGGAATACTATTGTTAGCGCAGGGACAAGGTTAGTTAACTATAATTCCTCAACTACAGTGCTTCTTTGAATTTGTAAAATATCAATGTTCCTCTCTTTTGTTCATATTAATGATTATTCACAACCAAAAAACCAGGATTCACTTCACTCATGCTAAACCTCTTCCAATCTAATCAAATATTAACATCACTCATTACAAGGAGTTGTTGCTAACGTTATCCTTTTCTGCCTTGGTGTCTGGGTTTAGGTCCAGCCATAAGCCTTTGTTCATCCGTATGAGTGCACTGCAGTCTGACTGGAGCTATGCTGGCCTCAAGGGTATCATTCCATCCCTGCTGCATTACAGCCTGTTGGGCTACAATTTCTTCATTCCCGATGCAGTAGGTAATAGACTTCTGTACATCGTTAATATCACTTCCAACCCCTTTACTTCTGCGTTCTTTTTATCTGTTGAACCCAGATACTATACAGTAAAAAAAAACTCATTCATAGGGTAACCTTGATAGCAATATGGCATTTGAAATGTGCGTTTTATTCCTCTGGGCCACAGGAGGCTCTTTATCCTATGAGCTGGTCACAGACGATGAACTCTTCATTCGCTGGCTGGAGATTGTGGCCTTTCTTCCTGTGCTCAGTTTTCAGACACCTCCATGGGCATCTGACAAGGTAGACAAGGTGACTTCCCTCACTCACATGACATAAACATTGTTTTACTAACAGAAAATTGTGTCTCAGAAAATGTGTGTTGTGCAGCAGAAGGCAGAGTTCACTGGCTCTATAATTACAGCATCACTGTGTTATATGACCATAAATTATGTTTACACATAGTTACTTAGCAAATGAAAACTGCTGGGTTTTCCTAAAGTGGTTGAAGTTGACTTTTAAAAACTACATTTTAAAAACGAATAACCTAGACATGGAATCTGCTTGCCTCAGGTACCAAGGATACTGATTTGTCCACCTCTTTCTTGCTTCTTCCTCCTTACATAAAGCAGGAACATAATATTCACTCTCTCTGTGTGAGACTATGAGAAACACATCTTAACCATGGTTAGAAAAATATCTGCGCTTCTCTTTTCAGCGTTTTTGCTCACAGGTATTGGTATGTTTGAGCCTGCGGAGAACAGTTCAAGTTTCGGACAAGTGTAGAGGATCCTACAGGCTGCTATTTTTCTTGCATTTGGCGGAATAATTGCTTGGCCTTTCCCCAACGTTACCTGTGGTTAAGGGTCCATCTGGTTCACATTAAATTTCTTTTCAAATTTGTGGCCCTCAGTCTTGACCATAATGACAGTCACTGCAACTCTCAGGAATGACAATGAATTGAAAGATGTAGAGATTATGCAGAGACAAGTAACAGTTTCCATTTTGAATGTCATGAGAAAACAAGTATGTTGTTTATTTCTGTGGGATTGTGGGATAATAAAACATAGGTGGACAATACTTTTATGACCCGTGTTGTTTTGCTGCATATTAAACTGTGTTCTATTCATACTTGTTAAAGTATTATTGAACAACGTTTAGTCTGATTTTAATTTTTGGAATTTTTCTCTGCCCTGTGTGATGACTCATTAACTTGTGTGTGTGTGTGTGTGTGTGTGTGTCTAGCACCCATTAGAGACCTGTTAAATCAATGGCCATATTCAGCCTGAATAGAAACATAACCAAAATGGTAACCACAGGTCTGTTTACTCAATTTGAAATTAAGTTGAACTCAGGCAGTGATTCGAGTCATCACACTTTCTCACAATGCATTTTCTTTTAAATAAATGTGCTTTTACTTGGTTCCTGTCATGGGTGGGATGTTAGCTTAAAGAGAAAGAATTCACATCTTTTTTCCATCTAAAATAGAAAAGAGCATAAATCTTGATAATGTTAAGCATTTTAGGCATTCTGATAGTTAAACTGTTTATGTATAGGGAAGCTGCATCAATAAGAATTATTTATGAGACATTTTACCATCATAAGTCATATTTTTTAGACTTCCCCTGCCATTAATACCAGCCATATTCATTGGAATTTTGCAAAATCATGAAAATGCGTTGTGGTTCCTCTATTCATTAACAATGTCATTTAGATACTAGATACTCCATACTGCTATCATAAGAACCATGAAAAAGCATACACAAATTCCACCAACAGTTTGCTTATTGGTTTCATCTTTGACTTGCCTGTAATATCAAACTTAGGTCTGGTCAGAGCTAAGCTTCAGCTCACATCCACACAGCTTAAGGTGATTCCTGATTGGTGTAAACAAGTTAATATCTTTTGCCATGTCTTGGGATGCTAATTGTTTGGTCTTCTCCAATTTTTACAGGTCCTTAATGTAACCAGACTCTATATCACTAAACGCCAGGAGTTTGTAGTGCCTCTGATCGAGAAATATGCACAGGAGTGGCAAGCAACTGGAAATCCCATCTATCGCCCTCTGTGGTGGATCAGCCCTAATGATTCAGACACATTCACTATTGATGATGAATTTCTCATTGGAGATGAGGTGAGTTTCCACTACACACGCACAAAGCCATGATAAAAAATGCATTGACTGGATGTCTTATGGCTTAAAAAATCTTATTGGTTATTCATAACCAACAAATATAAGAAAATGGTACTAAAATGCATGAAATTGTGATAAAAACCTGTGGCTGAAAATCGGTGAAGTAGACAGCTACAATGTAGAACATCCTGACTGATTGATTGATTGATAAATTGATAAATTGATTGGTCATTAAATTGATAGATCTATCTATCTATCTATCTATCTATCTATCTATCTATCTATCTATCTATCTATCTATCTATCTATCTATCTATCTGTCTGTCTGTCTGTCTGTCTGTCTGTCTATCTATCTATCTATTTATTTACTTAACAACAAAGAAATGGGGGTCATAAAATAAAATTTCATACAATATCCCATAGTAATATAGTTGTATAGTAGTATCCCACCAACTTCTAATGCCAAATGCTTTTCAGGTACTTGTTGCACCAGTGACAGAAAAAGGGGCGTTGCAGAGAGACATTTATCTGCCAGGGAGTAACTTTCAGTGGCAAGACACCAACAACGCTAAAGTATTTGATGGCGGGACGCTCCTACAAAGTTACCACGTTGGCCTTGAGGAGGTGCCTGTATTCATCCGAAAGACGTCTTGAGGCCAACTGTCTGACTATCACAAGGCCGATTTTCTATTTTTGACTTTTTATTTTTCAGTTGTGCAGATCTCGAGTTGCACTTTCCACAAAGACCATTTTCTGTGTTCTAAGGCACAGTCTTGAGATCATGTACAAGATCATTTTCTATTTGCACTTTACAAACGAAGGTTATTTATATTATCTTTAATATTCTGAAATCATTTGGTTTCATTTATCTGCTTGATTTAATTGTGATAATTCAATGTTTTCTACTTCTATTTTGTTTCTGGTAGAACTGTGGTTTACATTTGATAAATACTCACAGCCTTAAAAAGTTGATCTGCTTCCATCGGCCGTAACATGGAGTTGAGCATCAAGCGCGTAATTTACTTAAAATCATATTTTTTTTTTCTTTAAAGAAGACCAAACAATCAGTGAAAAGATACTTCTTGTCGAGGAATAAACTGTAAAGATGGAGCCTCGCGGTGACACCAGAGTGGACACGTCGTTAAAAGTCTCTTAATTTCACTGAGCAGGCTTTTCGCTCAGACTGTTGGCTATTTTGTTATTCTACATGTACCTCAAGTTTTTTGTTATCTTTGTTAAATGTGAAAAAAATTCAACCAGCATAACACATAAGAGGATGATGCACAGAGCAACTATATGTAGCATAGTGCAGTGATTTGACCCACTGTGAGCAAAGCGCAAAGAAATGGTGATCACCTTCTATGCAACAAAATGGTCCACCGTCATTATTTACAGCTGCAAGTCTTATTCTAGAGTACTGGTAAATGTCCAATCAATCCTTTTTTCTTTTTTTTTAATTATTATTATTTCGTTAAAGTGATTCGTAACATTTTCAATCTAAAATAAGTGGAATTATTAAGAGAATATAATGGTGATGGTAATAGAATCTTTATTATTTCTTAAATTACCTAATTGATAGATATTACAAAAGCTGTCTTGTCCTTCCATAGACATTAATATTCATTAAAACACAAATCAGATGCACTTAATATAATGTAATTTGAAGTGAAAAATGTGTGAAAAGTGCAAAATGACATTGCATTAAGGGTGCTATGTCTCCTCAATATTCACAATTCAGTGCAAGCGAGACATCAGCACCTGTATTTATGAGTTTATGAAACCTGAATCACTGTCAAATGATGTTCCAGTACAGAGAGAACTTGACCAGTGTGGCATATTGCCTTCTGCGATCTTAATTAATCCTGATAGAGTAGTCAATGTTTACTGTAACAGCAGGGCTCTTGGGTCGAAGATATCAAATGCAATCAAAGAATGTCTTATTGAAGCCCTGTGTTGAAATGTCTTAATCTCTTTTTTTTTCATATATAAACACATAGTTTTCAAGCAAGACAAACTGTGATGTTTTTCTTCCTGTATTCATGGAACCTATATTCTGATAATTCTGATATAAAGTAGTTTTTGCTAATGTCTGTCTAAAAGCTTTAGTTATTTCATGTCTTTCAAGTTCCGACTCAATTTGAGCCAGAAGTGCCTCACACAAAACAAATCAGTACAGCAATGTAGTAGATCTCTGACTGTGCCATGCATTTGATCTGTGAATTAGAAAACTAGAAATGTCAGTATACAATAAAGTTTACACTTTTATGCTATAGAAATAGACAGAAGGTTCCTGTGTCATACTTTCTGTGAAAGAAAAAGATGTACTGTATACGAAGTTGGTAAAGGAAATTATGTAAGACCAATCTGAAAGCCGCTGAAAAGCCACTAAGGCTTCATCTAAGATCGCTGAATGAAAATGCATAGATGTTAATATATGTGTGTGTCTATGTTTGTGTGTGTGTGTGACCTTACCATGCACTCTGTCACAGTATATCAGTAGCCACACTGATAGCAAATATCTACGCTAATTCCACTTAAACCCAATAAAAGGTATTTATAGCTACAGTGTGCATGCAGAGGGAATCATATGGAAACACCATTAAGGGACTCTCTCTCACCCTCTCTCAGGAATATCTTCTCCTATATAGTAAATATCTCTAGGCTACATTTTTTTAAAGGCACTTTTTGTTTTATGGTAAGGAAAACACCATAATGTTGGTGTATATGTGGTTGTAGAACATACATCACAGCAACGCTATCAGAAATGAAGTAGAATGTTATATTTTCTCTGCTTTGCCAGTGCAGCAGGGGCAACTTCTTTGAAAGATGAATTTAACCGGTGACATGTTATGGGACGAGCCACTGCTCGCTGGGCTACTTTTAGAAAGTGCAAGTCAAGGTGTAATATTTCACTGCATGGTAGAGTGAATAGGTTTCCCAGCTTGCCAGGCAGAAAAAACAACTAAAAAAGTCCATATGCATAACTGATATGTAGAAGGTGGCAAAATTATGATTATAAACAGAGCAAATGATATTGAGTGTAACGTTCCATTTTAGCATCTATGCATACTCTGGGTAGGCATGTCAACGAATAAAACTGATACTGTGAAAGTTATTAGCCACCCACTTAATGATCCGAAGATAATAAAAAACAACAAAACATTTGCGGTTCTGTGCGCCGTTACAGGGCTTGGGCTAACTAGGAATGCAGCTTTGAAATCAAAGCTGGCTAGCGGAAACACCGCCGGGTAATTTGGACGTACCATTGTGGTCAGAGTCATATAGCAACTTCCTGTTGCTCCCTCCTGAGACATCTGTCACCCTGTGATAGCTTTAAGCATCTCCCCATCATCTCTAGCTTAAACAAGATTCTCAGCAGTATACGTTTATCTCACAACTAGAGTATATTTAACTGTAGGTAGAACTGTTTAGACTGACTTGGTAACTAAAGGCAAGGTTTTTGAAATTATAACTGAAATTACTGTAGTAGATATTACACATGGAGTCTCTGGTCACTGTTTGATGCCCCTCAAAAATAGTTTAGAACAGATTCATTTGAAGTGTGCTGATGCCGGTCTGCAGCTGAGAAACCAGAGAACAATGTTGTTTTTGTTACTTTGCATTACTTTTAATGTAAATCAATATCAGGAACTTCACCTTCACAGTACTTTTTGAAATATGTATGTGTGAAATGTGCTCAAACTCAAGCCTGGAGGTCACTGACCCATTAACCAATAACAAAGTAGCCTTGGGTGGGCCTCCATTAGGTGGCAGAATCAATATGGAACAACCTCTGAGTATTGAAGTGCTATAGAACGCAGAAAATACTCTCTAACCCTCAGCCTACATCCTTCTCAGCTTGTCTGCAGCATTTGATACTAATCACAAGATCATTGGGATCTACACCTTGAGCCGGGATTTTCTTCTATCTTTCCTAAGCTACTATATAGCACAGAGAGATACAGTTTCATCTCCTCCTCACTACTGGAGTTCTCCAGAGTTCAGCTTGTTGTTTTCATTTCATACACAATGTCTGATCAGATCTTGTAAATTCTCCTGTGCCTCAATTTCTCTATGCCACTTTTTTGTTTTTGTTTTTCCTTAATATGTTTTATCTCCTCTTCACGTTTCACATTATTTACATTACCTGATCAACATTATTAATGACAGTAGGTACAAAGTGAATGCACTCAATCGATTGGTAACTGAGTATATTTAATAGGTAGCACATAGATATGAAGAAGCCAGATAAATAAAATGTGATAGCATTATTCATACAACAAAACTAAATCTGATCCTGGTCAGAATGGTGTTGAATTGCAGGTGTAAATTTAAATTAATGCTCTTGCTTTGATTTATTATTATTTTTAAAGGAACTAACACACAGATGCTTCACACAAACGGTTTCTAAAATGTATGTACTTGCTGATATGGTTAGCCTTTCTGCTGGGAGACATTTACTTAGCATCAAGTATCAGTCCTAGTAACAGTCAGAGGCAAGGCTGTAAGAGACACCTAAGAGAGTCTTAAGGCCAGTTTCTCAGTAACATGACAAGCTGCATTCTCTGCCTTATTTCAGGACGAGAGAAAAAAAAGAGAGGGGTTATAGCTGAGCTGTTATAATGTAAATGATAACAGAAACTAACTTGGGTCCTTGAATGTTCCACATCATCTATAATAATAATAATAATAATAATAATAATAATAATAATAATAATAATAATAATAATAATAATAGGATATCCCAGATGAAGACAGAGCAAAAAGTCACAACATGAAAAACAACATAAGGCTATAAACCAGTCAGATTTTTTAAAACTAATAATAATAATAATAATAATAATAATAATAATAATAATAATAATAATAATAATAACAACAACAACAACAACAACAACAACAACAATAATAATAATAATAATAATAATAATAATAATAATAATAATAATAATAATAATGCTGTGTTTTAATGTGCTTTAAGGGAGCATTAAAATATTTCAATTTCTAGAAAGCACATTACAGATAATCAAGATCAAATATCTGTAAAATATTCAAATGAAGGTGAGTTGATTTTAGGGGCTATATGTATTTGAGCTAACTACATTACTGACATTAATGTCCTGAAGAGTCTCCTGTGGAAGAAACCTTGACACTGAAGACTGCTTCTTTTAGAGAAAGCTTCACCATATCAACACTGATTGTAGATTTTTCTTTTTCAATTAACTACAAAATGTGTATTATTATTATTATTATTATTATTATTATTTGTGGATCATCTATAGAACACACAACAAATTTAAAAGATTTAGACATGCAGTTTATTTACATTCAGTTTTGGGAGGAAGATTTTAATAGACTTGAATTGACATTTATTCCATCAGTGTGTACATTTCCATTTTTTTTCCTTCGGATGAGATTAAGCAATATCTTGGAGATTTCAGGAAGCCTTAATGAGTTGTTCTAAAATATTAACATGACAGTTGTTCATCTGACAGTGACTGCTGCTTCTGTAGATAATGCCTTATAAATACATTAATTTCCATATACAACATTGCAGTTTCACAAGTTCCATTCCAACTAATCAAGTAAAGCAAATCAGAAGAGACTCTTGGGTACAAACATTTTCATAGATCCCTTGTTCTTTGTAGACTCATTTGAAAAGAGTTGCAGTAACCTCAAGAGTTTACTTCTGGAGACTTTTTTAACGGTTCACAAAACAGCTATATGTTTTCCCTGCTTGTATTCAGAGTTAGTTGCTTTTTTACCCACATGATGCTACTTGATGTAGATTTCACCCACTATCTCATAATCAGAATCAGAAACACTGTATTGCCTGCGAGTTGTGCTCACAAGAATTGGTTTTAATGGATATTGATCTGTAATATAATATGTCGCTGTAGAGAAAATCTTGAGCCATTTAGAATTGTTGCAAAAACATGGTTGTAATTGATAACAAAACTTATTTCTATTAGAAAACTCATGCCAGTGATATATTTGAAATAATTTAATTCAAGTAAATTCTCACAGCATAAGTTCTCTAAGGATTCCCCCTAGTGGCTGTCCTTCACCATAGCCACTATTACATGAACCCCTAGGTTCAGCAGTGCAAGTAAAATAACTGCTAAAAAACATTGCATTGAATTTGCTTTGCATTGACACAGCACAGAAAGGCAGTGGTTATTTTCCCCAGAGTCTTATTTAGGTTTTGGAGTGACAACTGCCATTCAAGTTTGATATAAAATACGGGTTGTACAAGCTGAGAATTTCAGCATGTTGAGTAGAGGGGGAAAAAAAGATAGATGCAACAATCCATTTTAGATAAAGGCCCAATTGAAATGTACATACTTAAAACCTGAAAACTACATGAATAAAATTTCCTCTGTCATGCATTATTTATGATATTTAACATTCTCATTTTTGGTTTATCAATCATAAATTACAAATCGACAGTACAATTACAATCTTCTAACAAACAGAGCATTTCACTGAAATGAAGCCCCTTTAATGTACGAAGACAGAAGTACAGTTCATTTGATAGCCTTCTTGTCCAACTCGAAGAGAGCAAGGATGTCGAGCATGGCCTGCTTTATGTGGCTGCCGAAGCGGTGAGAGTCCTATAAAGACAGACAGTCAGTAATCGCTGCAAATTCAACATGCACTCAGCACATAAAAAAGTGTGATACTCACAGTCTCTGGACTGGAATGCTTGCTGGATATGTGGAAGTTGATGAGGTCTTCTCCAAGAATGATATATGACACACCATAACCATCATCTGCAACCTATTATGAGAAAACAGTCCATGTGGTCAAAAGATTTCCCACAGAAGCTGTCTAATGGGATGCTTTTACTCTGAACACTTTGTGCTGACCAAGCTATGAATATTAACCATCTATTCTCATCCATTAATTGCTTAGAATTACACAATGAACCTGGAGGAAAAGATGTCATGAGACTTACCGGTCCAAAGCCACCTCCACTGGTGACATACTCTGGGTGTTTCTTCAAATCAAAGAGATCTATCTGCTGTAGAGGAGTCTGACTGGTGGACAGTCTCCAGGGTTCAGACAGCACCTACACACATACAAAGGACAAGAATGATGTGCTATGTTGCATTTCTATCATTTTGTCTTGTAAACTATCAAACATCAGCAGTCTTATTATATATGTCATTGCCTGTTTATAGAAGGTTCATAACCATGGGATCTCACCTCTTTGAGGAAGGCTGAGTCATCTCCCAGGTACTTGGACACCACATAGAGGCAGAAAAGATGACGATCGATGCCTTTGCCAGTCATGGCCATTCTATAGAGGTCCTGGTGCTTTTCTGCTGCCATCTTCAGAAGTCTCAGCTTCTCTTCTCTCTGAATGAAGAGAATGAGATTTTATGCAGGCAGAATATCAACCACTGACTACAGTGTAATAACAAATAGCTAAGATAAAAGGACTCTCTCGCACACTCTCTCTCTCCCTCTCTCACTCTCTCTCTTTTATGCAGTGGACTACCACATGATTGAAGTGGCTGGTGAGGTGTTATTTTTTGTTAATTTTTCATACCATATAATAAAAAAAAAAATGAATAAAAATGTATATAACAGTGAAAAGATGAGTAGTCTTACTGTCTGTTTTTCATCCATCATGGCACGAACAAAATCACAAGTCTGCATGGTGCAGGAGCGAACGGTTTCGGTGCGGCCTTCACGGAACAGCCGCGTCATGGAGGCTTCGTACGTCAAGCAGAACTTTTTCTTATCCTAAGATAAGGACGTGATCATGTCACATAAAGTAGCTGAGGCATAGAATCCCAACTGAGAGCACTCTAAATAGAGGTTAGTGTTGTTACCCGGAAGTGAGCGAGCTGGAGTGCGATCTGAATAAAGGCGTCTGGGCTGGTCTTGCACTTCTTGATTAAACCTTTGCCAAAGTTGTTGAAGGGGAAGATGTGCATGTCTACATCATCGGCTAAGGCATTAGCCACTTTCAGAGAGCTGCTGATCACAGACTGACACTGGAGAGAAGAGAACAGGATCATAAAAAATATCTGTCTGTCTAATAATTAGCCAGAACAAGCAGTTAATGAAAGAATGCAAATAAGCACATTAATGGTGTCTGAATGTCAGAAGAAAATGAACTTAATCATGAGAATGCTTAGCACATAAAATAACCATGGTTAGAGTTGAAATGAAAACATATACAGGTGCTGAGAAGTTAGTAGCTGTATACCTCTTCTGAAATATCCCACTGGAGGCGCTGGGGTCCAGGCAGATTTGGATGTGGTTTGCCGCGGCAGTGGCCTTCTTCAGTGTAGCCCAGCTTTACAGGATCCATAGACAACACTTGCTGCATGCATACACACACACACACACTTTAATCCACATGATTATTCATTAATCCTTTTCATTTGTTAACATGTTGATGAACATGGGCGGACCAATCACTGTTTTGTTTTGTTTTTTTGCAGTTGAGTGGTTGACAAGTAGATTCAGCAAACATATAAAGAACAAAAAACTCCTTATTTACTTTTTTAAAACATTTTACAATGACGTGATACACCTCAGTGTTGTAACTATGCTCCCCAATCCTACACACATTCACTGAGGTGATGGTAGAATGATTTTTACTAGGCTAATTAATCAGAAATAGGATCACGCAGGGATGTGGAAATGCTGATGAAAATACATCTCTGTATGCATGACTGTAATGCTCATGCTACCAGCACAATATACCCTTAAAATATTAAATAAAAAAAAATAAAGACAAGACAAATCTTTCATGTGCAGTGGATGGACAGAACATCATACATCATGGCCAAAACTTTGGCCAACAACCTGCTGAACTTTTGTCAAAGGCTCAAACATGATGTGCTACTTGACTATATACCATTCATTCTGTTTTTATTGGTGCTTTTAACTAGCTAACTATATATTAATACATTAGATTAAATAAACATTAGATTTTATTTTAGTCAATTTCTAGGCAATGAAAATGTGGGTCTGTGCAACACACTGGAGCTACAAGTTGCTCAGCAGCTTATTTGTCTGGAATAATACATAAGATCCATGTATGTGTGTTTATGAGAATCACCTCCCACAGGTGGCCCACAATGGGGGCATCAGCCCAGGTATGCTCAGCATTCAGACCCATTGTGCCATTCTTAAATACGATCAGGTTAAAGGACTTGTCAAACCATCTGGAGGGAAAAGAAATTACATTTAGCATTTCATCTTCATAAGCAACATACTGTAGTCTTCAGACTTGAGTCTATGTACCAACATTAGGGCAAATTACATCATTTCAACTTCTGGATGGGAATTTAGTAATATCCTGACCTGTCGTGGCATTTTCCATGAAGCAGAGATTTAGCATAGCTGTCGAGGGACTGCACAGGGTTATCAGGCTCATAACGCTGCTCTGTGTCGTCCAGCGTGACAAAGAAAGCAGCCTTCTCCACTGCGTCCAGAGACTGCTTGTTCTTCCCCCTGCTGAAAAACTCAGTACGGGCCTTCGCCCAAGGGACTCTGCAAGAGAAAGAAGAAGCAAGTTGGTTATATTATGTAATAAAAATGCATATACGACAACCCTATAAAATCTTTTTTAAACTCTTATTAGTATGTTTAGCCTTCCTATTAGTATGTTTAGCCTTCCACTAGGCAGTGATCAAATAACATTGTCCTTAACCATTACATGATAACAAGCATATTGAATATTCTCTCTCTCTCTCTCTCTCTCTCTCTCTCTCTCTCTCCTCAGCTCCCAGTGATCCTGACCTCATCTTTTCCCCGGACCTGCCTGATCCATCCTGCTACCCTAATTCTGGTTAGAACCTCATCACAGGGAGATGAGATTTTTGCAGCTCTGGAACTGCAGTGTCTGGTATAGATGTCATGCAGAGAGAGGAGCGCACACCCAGAGGTATGCTCAGTTGGGCATCTTAATTAATTCATCATTATTCATTTCCAGCAAATGCTTTATTCCTGTCAGGGACACAGTGGATCTGGAGCCCATTTTTGGAATACACTTTAAATAGCTCAGGTCGCATTTATTTCAGCTAATTCACATATAAGCATATTTTAGGGGACATGGGAAGAAAACACAACCCAGAGGAAACCCACGTAGACATGGGACAATCGTGTCAAACTTCACACTGACAGTAATCTGAGCTCATCGAATCGGGGGGACTTCATTTTCTCTGTTGCTCCCTCTTCACATGTTACTGTTCATTTGGTTACATATGGTGCTGGCTTATTTATTTGGATTTTTATTTAAAGTCTAAGAAGATTTGGCATGTCTAATATCTATTTAGCTAAGGAACATTCTGATTGAAAGAGCTGAACATCTAGGCTTGTAATGTAAAAGAAAGGCCTCTTTGCTGTTAACATAAACTGATAATATGCAATTAAACAATTATGTCACCAAACTGGCTGAATAATTACATAAAATAACTCCCATACTGAGCAAAACAACACTGAGAACCAGTTTAGCCATCATCATGCAGGCCTGCCTCACCTGTCTCCTGCGGTAAGTGCAGCCAGTGTCTCCTCTCCAGACTGGGGTTTGGATGTATCTGCCAGAATCCTCTCCATCTGTTGCTCAATCTCCCTGGGCAACAGCAAGCGGCCGTCGTAAAACATCCACACCTTGTAAAAGCGGCCCTTGTGATAAACCACAATGTGCTTGCTCTCGTTCACGTGCTGGATGGTATCTACATGTGCAGATATATGGAGAAGTGTGGAGTTCTTACAGTAATGTGAATTGAATTACACTTATTAACTACCAGAGGAAAGGATTGACCACTGTGATTTAATATGACTAGAAAACTTCTCTACATTATTGGAACGTGACCATTGTTTAAGTAAGTATAAAACTTCCTCACATGGATGAGATGTACAATTATAAAAACTGCTATTTTAGATTAATCCATAGAGTCAGATATTTTCTATTATGTTTTCTATTATCTAAGAAACATAGGATATATTCTGAATTGATTAGGTCTATTTCACTGTGGCTATCCAACAACTTGATCAATGCCTGACATTCACAGTGTAAGGAAATCCCTCATAACTAACAAGGATTTAATTGACTGTTTTTACTTCTGTCATTTACAAACTTGCTCCTTAGCTAACATGACCTTTGTCAAGGTCAAGCTTAAGGTTTTGTCTCTTTTAGTTGCTTGCCAGAATTCAGCTACAACATTGTTTTTTTCCCCCCCAGACTGCCACACACAGTATAAAATCATACAATGATCTGGTTAGTGAAAATTTAAGACTGCATTTAATAATTAGCTTATTATTAAACGTTAACACCTAGTTTATAGCAATTGTATCATAATTGTACAGCAGCAAGTGTGTTAATGTATTTCAAGCAAGTATTAGTTTAAGCCAGTTCATCAAGTTTAATGGCTGTTAAGTGATGTCCATTCAATGTGAAAAAACCATACAGGCTTTCATAAAGCTACCAGGTAAACACCCTCAGGGTGGGATAATTGGTGGTTGTAAAAACAATAAAAGAATCATCATGCCTGCATCCTGCTTTTGTAAAATTCAGAGTAAACTCTTCTCTTCTTCTCTTTCCCTTTCCCACTTACAATTAAACACTAAATGTATTTTCATTGACACAGGTACTACACTGCAGCATATTACATGAACCTTGCTACCAATTCAGGCTTCATTTGTATCAAATCCTACACTCCCTAAACTCATGATAAAAATTTTACTGGAAGAAAATCACCCACGGATTAAACACACACACACACACATGCACATGGCTCACAAGATCAGACCCACGCAGGTACATGCATTATAATCCAGACCCACATGCACTGTTTGACGAAACGGCAGATTAATTCAGATTGGAAGTTGAGATGCACAAGCAAAGGACAGAGGACAGCTCTACCTTCTTCTACACCTGGGACTCGAGTAGTGTTGAACATACGCTCATACTGGGATGAGCACATGGGAATAGTGTTTTGAACCATGAGCTGTAAAGCAAAGGGAGAGTCAGACACTCACAAAGGCACAGGGGAAAACCCAAAGTCCAACTCAACCGCAGAGCCACTTGGAGAGAATGAAAAAGATGAGTGATATAGAATAAGAAGAAAAAATGATGGTGGAAAATGAATGGAGGGGTGAGGTTCACATGGAAGGAAATGAGAAGCGCATTCGGGATTATGGACACGTAGCCTCATGTCACCAGCATGACACTTTGTCACTTTATCACAAATTTGTTAGAATTTGAATCAGACTATGAATCAGAATACACCTTTTATTTTAATTGGATGTTGTTATTCTACTATGGAGCCAAATAAAATAATGCATATATTTCAGAAATACTAAAACAATTGCCAAATGCTAAAATGTGCTGACTGCTAATGATGAGAGGCGGCATGTTATTGGTCAGCCGGTAGCAGGGGATTTTAAGCACTGGTGGTAGATGGCCCTGTCTACCACTGGTGGCATCTCTTACCTGTCTCCAGGCTTGGGATGCGAGACGTGTTAAACATCCGCTCCCACTGTGCCGAACACAACGGCACTCTGTTCTCCAGCAAGTAAACCTGCGCATGTTTAACACAGCCGCATCCAATAGCAAGGAACAAAACAGAGCAGTGTTTAGGGGAGGGCTTTTTAATAATCACGCACATTTAAGGATAGTGAAGAAAAACTGAGGGATGGATAGAAGAACGAGAGGGTGACAGAATGAGAGAATGTTAGTGAGTAAGAAAAAGAGTTTAAAAAGGGTAAAATAGATAAAGGACAGGGGTGACTAGATGTGAATAAGATATAGAGAGTGAAAGAACACAGAATCAGATAGAGATAAATAGAGTGAAAGAATAGAGACTGTGATAAGGAGACAGGGAGAGTGAAAGAGAGAAAGAATGAGGAAGGCAGAGAGGGAAGTTTTGTAGAGCTTGAATGACAGATCAATGCACATCTGGTACTTGCAATCATTAAATTCTCGGATATACACTATATTGCCAAAAGTATTCGCTCACCTGCCTTGACTCGTATATGAAATTAAGTGACATCCCATTCCTAATCCATAGGGTTCAATATGACGTCGGTCCACCCTTTGCAGCTATAACAGCTTCAACTCTTCTGGGAAGGCTGTCCACAAGGTTTAGGAGTGTGTTTATGGGAATTTTTGACCATTCTTCCAGAAGCGCATTTGTGAGGTCACACACTGATGTTGGACGAGAAGGCCTGGCTCTCAGTCTCCGCTCTAATTCATCCCAAAGGTGTTCTATCGGGTTGAGGTCAGGACTCTGTGCAGGCCAGTCAAGTTCATCCACACCAGACTCTGTCATCCATGTCTTTATGGACCTTGCTTTGTGCACTGGTGCACAGTCATGTTGGAAGAGGAAGGGGCCAGCTCCAAACTGTTCCCACAAAGTTGGGAGCATGGAATTGTCCAAAATGTCTTGGTATGCTGAAGCATTCAGAGTTCCTTTCATTGGAACTAAGGGGCCAAGCCCAGCTCCTGAAAAACAACCCCACACCATAATCCCCCCTCCACCAAACTTTACACTTGGCACAATGCAGTCAGACAAGTACCGTTCTCCTGGCAACCGCCAAACCCAGACTCGTCCATCAGATTGACAGATGGAGAAGCATGATTCGTCACTCCAGAGAACGCGTCTCCACTGCTCTAGAGTCCAGTGGCGGCGTGCTTTACACCACTGCATCCGATGCTTTGCATTGCACTTGGTGATGTATGGCTTGGATGCAGCTGCTCGGCCATGGAAACCCATTCCATGAAGCTCTCTGCGCACTGTTCTTGAGCTAATCTGAAGGCCACATGAAGTTTGGAGGTCTGTAGCGATTGACTCTGCAGAAAGTTGGTGACCTCTTCGCACTATGCACCTCAGCATCCGCTGACATCTCTGTGTCAGTTTACGTGGCCTACCACTTCGTGGCTGAGTTGCTGTCGTTCCCAAACACTTCCACGTTCTTATAATACAGCTGACAGTTGACTGTGGAATATTTAGGAGCGAGGAAATTTCACGACTGGATTTGTTGCACAGGTGGCATCCTATCACAGTTTCACGCTGGAATTCACTGAGCTCCTGAGAGCGACCCATTCTTTCACAAATGTTTGTAAAAACAGTCTGCATGCCTAGGTGCTTGATTTTATACAACGGTGGCCATGGAAGTGATTGGAACACCTGATTCTGATTATTTGGATGGGTGAGCGAATACTTTTGGCAATATAGTGTATTTGACCTCATGTTATATATGAAAAGAAAGAGTATTTGTCTAAAGTCAGTAGCCTAATATTAGCTTCATGCTTGTGCCACACCTACATTCCTCACTGTATAACTAAATACATTTAGTGTTTGCTCACTGTAGATACTGACTGCTCCATAGTACTTACTCAATAACATGCTTTACGTGAATAAAATGATAGGAACTTTGGAGGTTAAGGGATTAAGTTTCTGATATCTAAACAAACCAGTTCCTGAGTATTCTCTGTGTGTGAACTTCCACCAATGCCCAGAGTCTGTGCATTTTGTTAACAAGAAGGGTGTTTAGTTCTGCAAGACAGATAACTGTACAAATGTGAAAATATCCAGTTCTCTATTCAGTACTTAGCATGTAGTATGTGTGTAAAGAACTGTAGAGGAGTTCTTTAAGTTCTAACTAAGTACTGCTTAAAAAGACAATGTGACATTGGAGTACAAGGAAATGAGTTTAATAAAACACTCACAGGTTTGATCTGAGCTCGGTCCAATTTCCTCCTGTAAAGCATGATGGAGTGGATGGCATTCCCCGCCCGGGCAGCTTGCAAATGAGTAGGGAAGACGTACAGAAAGTCCTGCAAGTGTAAATTAAGAAAATCCATTTGTGAATAATCATTCAGAAAATTTATTTTTAAAGGGATGACATGCCACATATAAAAATGTTTCAAAATAACTCAAAGTTGTCTATTTATGTTCGTAATAGCCTTACTAGGAGACTCACGGACAGTTTAACGCACACTCGACTCGGGCAAGCGACTTCCTGTACGTTATAGAATGCAAAATGTTTAATTTTTTCTTAATATAAAACACCAACAAATAAGTCCACACTAGTAAGCACCATATCACTGATGTTTAATATTTGCCTTTTATGGCCTCACTCCTATTATTCTCACTTTCTCACATTCATTACTCACATTTCTCTCATAATGAATGAGAGAAATGTGAGTAATGAATGTGAGAAAGTGTTCTCACATTCATTACTCAAATTTTTCTCATTCATTATTGTCAGCTAGCCCAAAAATCCCACTAGAAAAAAGAAATAGCTACTTGTGGCTTTGTTGCCCGCCAATGTTAAAAGAGAATAACTAGCTAATGTGAATTAAAGACAATTTACATATTAGACCTTATATTCATTAAATATATTTTTATTTGATTTAAGACACTGTAAAGACCTTTGTAAAGACATTCTGATTAAACGTGCAAGGTGAAGGTTAGTTGATCATCCACTTGGTGTACAGCCAGTAGTAGGTTATTGTTCTGCTTTGACACACACTGTACCAACATTTCTGAGATCCAGTGTCTCAAATATGAATGGCATTTTCTTGAGTTTATACACAAAACAAATGTACTTGAAGTCTTATTCTGCTTAAAGCTTTTATATTATCTAGGCAAATTATTCACTGTATTATAAAAAATATACAGTTGGATTATCTAAATTATCCATAAACATATACATCGGGGTCCAAAGGTTTGAGACCATACTGAAAATCCTGTATGTAAATCTTTTTGGAAATAAAACAGCTTTAGAATGTTGAAAAATGAAAACAAATTGAAAATAAACGTTAGGTATTTATGACTCGGCGCTACTTCAAGGTCGAGTATTAATATTTAAGAAAACACCTTGAAACTTCCCTTCTATTAAAGCATGTGTTCTAACAACACTCCGATGGATTTGATATAACTTGAATTATCAGGTTTTACACATACTCGTGTAGTCTATGCCAGCTGACATATACACTGTCATTAGAAAAAAAGGGGCATACCAAATACTAAGAAATTCTGAAATTCATTTAAATATATCTCTATGATCCCTGCCTTTTGCCCTAGTATCCTGGGATAGGCTCCAGATTGCCCATGACCCTTTGTAGGAGAAGCGCTACAGATGACAGATGGATGGACGGATGGACAAAAGGATATCTCTAAGATTTTACTTTTCACTCATTATTGCTAAAAATTTCAGGAGAAATTTTGTATTATATTAGAAACGGATGTCTAATGCAAGCATTTCCACTGGTTGTTTCAGAATTTTGGATCTCACTGTACATTTTCATACTCCATATTTAATATAAGATACACAATTAAACAGACCTTCTTTTCTGATATACCACTAAGGAGAGAAAAATTATCTAACTAACCATGCTGAAAACAGCCCTACTGAAATCAACTGTAAACAAGAGTGTCATGGATATAGTAATGAGGCCCTAAGGATCAATGATGTAACCTTTCTCTCTCTCTCTCTCTCTCTCATATGCTGCCTAAGACTGTAAAACTGTTATACAAAATCGGTTATCATAAAGCAAATGTGTTCCTGGGAAAAACTACAATCTTTACCATTGCATAGTAGTTGCTGTTGACCATGATCGGTCCACGTCCCCGCAGGTAAACATACTCCTCCCACCAGTCACTGACCTGCCATAACACAGTAATAACAGGATTTAAACATGAATTCAGTGTCATCACACTACCCTCAAAGAGTTGCAGAAGTGCAAGTTAGTGACAACTTACATAATTTGAGGCCCAAAATGCCTTGAGCTTCAGGTACCACTGGAGTTTGGGGCCCAAGTTGTTTTCGAAGTCCTTCGCTAGTGCTTCCATACGTTTATACTGTTCATCATCCATTAGAGGACGCACTGATTCAAGGTACTACACAAATGAGAGTCATGTTTGAAGATCTTTTTTTTTTAAATACAAAATTATTTAACTATAGTAACACTGCTAGTGGAAAAATGCTAGAAGCGTGCTGAATGTGCTGAAGCTTTAGTGTGTTTTGGACCACATCATCTAGGGAAGCATAAATCTTACATTACTTTAAAGAGACTAATGTCTTCCCTAGCATTCTAATTACTCTTACAATTATATTAGAACATAAAAAGTACACTATAATGAAACTGACTTGAATGTTTCACTTACTGATACTCAAACTGTTTAACTGTTCATTAAAAAACAAAGAAATAAAAGGTTGCAACATCAAAATCCCAGTTTAGAACTGTTTCATACAAAAATAACTATTTTATGATAAGAAGACGTTAGAAAATTCATATTTCGTTTTTGTAAAGGCTACATTCTTCTCTTCTACAATAATTCAAGACTCACTCTTTTCACAGTGTGCTTCACAGGAGGCACGGGTAGGCGTGGCAACGAACTCTGGAAACTATACAGCATTGGCTTAGGTCCAGAGAACAACTTCACCAGTACCTGCAGTGATAACAGGCATCAAACAATTGGAATGAAAACACAACATGCCATAAAACAAGCTCTGAAGGACAAATACAGTACATGGCCTTTCCAGATACACACTACATGCAACAGTGTTGGAACAACAAGGTCATAGTACTGGACAAACATGTCCAGTGGACAAAAAAAGGTTTTATAAAAGCTCTTAGTAAGGCAATATAAACTCACAAGCCAAATTTTGGTTCTTATGGACAGGGACCCATGGCGACTGTACATCCAGCCATGCCAGGACAGCAGAGATTTCAGAACGTTCCTCATGACAAAGATGATGGTGATCCAAACCCCTGTCCCAATCAGCATTCCACCAATGATTTGCTGGGTGTCATCTGTTATGTATTTACTGCAGAGAAACAGAACTGCTTACATAAGGGGCCTCCCCACAGTTTCAGACCTGCAGGTGGTGATCGACCTTTTCAGACTGCTTCCAGTGAGAAAGCTTTGATTCTTTTTAACTTCACATAATAGCACAATTCACCCGAAGATTTCTATCTTCTGTCTTCTATCTAATGTTCTGGGTAGCTTTTAACCATCCCATCTGTGTTTTATATTAAACCATATGTATTCAGTGCTAACAGAATCCAAAGTGAACAATAACACATGCAGCAGTAATAATATCAAATAAATAACCATTGAAATAGGCTAGAATAAAGGAAAGTTTCATTTTTGCCTTGTGTCAGCTCCTCCAAGGTCTAAATGCACCCATAGGATTTACACCTCTTCATAAGCAGCCAGACTGCTAAACCAACTGGTCACACACTTAATTGGTACTTAAAGCAAGCATCCATTTTGAAACAGGTGTTATGTGAAATTCTTCACCATATTTATATTAACCAACCAAGCTACATAGCTAGTTTATCATAAAGGAGCATCTGTTCTGTCATATTCTGTATGATTTTTAGCAGATGGGTGCTTTTAGAGAATTTAAACAATCATCTCCAAACATCTGGATGTTGCCCAATCAACTGGATGTGTTTTTCAAAAGAGTATAAGAAGTCTTTACATGCATTTCCTACATATTCAGCAGTATGCTGTCCTTACTAATCTGATTATATTTTACTTAGTAATGCAGGCTGCTGAGCAACTGTTAGTAAATGGAAAGCTAAGATGGACTTATTTACAACTTTACATGCAATAGATTATATTATAGGTTACATATAGTATGTGAAATGAGTATATTTCAGTTACTCACCTGATTGGCAAATGAGTTGTCAGTTTATTGAAGAGTCCTAAAGTTGGGTCCAGATTAGCATACTTTGTGTAAGTCATATAACCCCCAACCACAACTAAGAGCCCAGAAGGACTTCCAGGATAAACTCCGGTCATAACACCATTCTGTGGAAAGACATGACCATGTACAGTGCTTACAGCAATTATAGTGTCACAATTTCCACATAACACAACAGACATTTATAAATAAATAAATAAATAAATAAATAAACACACAACAATTGAAAAAAATCAAACATAACAACAAAATACATTGATTTTAATGTAAATGTTCATTTATCGCCATGATATTAAATGACTATAAGATTGTGGCCATTCCTAATAGGCCATATAAAACAATAAACATTGTAATCCAACAATTCCCTTTCCCAATTCCCTTTTATTGCAAGAGGATTCTTTGAAAATACCTTGAACCTAATGAACCTCTTTTTCCAGGAGTGTAAGGCGGAAAGATAGATCTGCCGTAAGGCTTCATGACACAGGTGCAGGTCAATGCCATCTGGAGTAACAGTAAACTGAAAGGCCACTGCCTGGTGAGCTTCTGCCATGCTGCTGCTGAACACTCACTGTCTGAGAAAAAGAAAGCATCTGTAATTCACTTACTCATATTGATCAGGACTTTTGCTTACTCATTCTGTGATCTGCGAATCATGCTCTGTAAAATGAAACAATTAGCATCAACATCAATACATGGCTTTTAGTGAAAGTTACAGTTGAAATGCCACGTTCAATCTATAGGTTACATATTCAGCTACATGTTTAAATATTCAGTAGAACATCCCGTAACCAATAAAAAATGTTGAAATGCATCAAATATAGAGAAGCCACCAAACAGCTACTTTAAATAGACAGAACTTTGAAAGTGTCACAAAATGAAACAAAGACATACTGAAGGAGTGATTCATTCATTTCATCAAAAACACAAATATACTTCCTCCAAAAAATAAAAAACAGCCTAACTATCCCACCTAAATACATTCTCCTCTTATAGTGTCACAGCAAACAAAATGATTATACTTTGCGTATGCATACTTTAATGCATCCTATCTTGCTGTCATGTTGTTAGCCAGTTGTTCAGATAAGTGCTATTATTTACTAGTTTTCCATCAAAGTGCAGAAGAAATAAACACCTTACCAGTTCAGCAAAAAAGCCTAAATACATTATTTCTCTGTTATTTTCTAACCTCAGCCTCTTTCACCCTCTCTACACATTCACATGCTCTTACTCTGTCCCTTCTGAGTGGCTGTAGCTCCTGCCAGCCAGACTTCTACTGGGATGGGATTACATTTGATGTATTTTAGCTGCAGTATGACGTATGCACACAAATTTCTTGCCAATTCCCACTCAAGAACCCTGACACTACATGGACGGAATTCCAATTACAGCTTTGTAAGGACGAACCACAGCAGCTCGGGAACATCACAGCCCAGGAAAGATCACAACACATCTTTGGCTCCATATTCGTTATCATAATCATCAATAAACCAAAGTGGATACATCACACAATATGAATATGAACATGCAATATGAATTTGTTGGCAAATTATGGCCAATATAGCTTAGCAAGTGTTTACTTAGCTGTTATCTGCTTTGCAGCCAGCTAATATAGAATTAAACATGAGGTAGAGAAAAAGACAAAGGCATGGTCTTTGTTACAGGGAAATAATCCCTGAAGGGCTGGTAGGATGTGGTTTGATGCAAAGCAGAGTTGCTTTTAACACTAAAGTAGTTTCCATAAATAACACATCCCAAAGTGTTTTACAGTGTTTTAGTGGTGTACCCACACATACGTATGTTTTAGCAGTTTTATCATATGTTTAATGATGTGGAATATCCGCAAGATAGATTAGTTCCATTTATGACTTTATGACACCTATAAACAGTCATTTGCTCAACAGCCTCTCCTTTTTCCCCCTCTTCCTTGGAACAAACAAGGCAAAAAATTACTGTTTGTCATGTTACAGAGAAACTAGAGCTTGCTACATTCCCTGTCTTGAAGATTCTTTGATTAGAGTAAACTGCTACAAAGCAGTGATACAAAAGACTCCATTCATTTTCAGTGTTAAATAAATCTCTTCAACGACTACATTTTACAAATAATATCTGAAATTCTGCTTAAACTTAGGCATAGCTGATATCGAGTGTGCAACATACATTTACATTTATGGCATTTGGCAGGTGCCCTTATCTAGATTGACATACAAAAGTGCTTTGAAGTCACTATCAATAAATACGTCAATACTGGTTCACAGGCAAACACACATTTTTAAATAATAAAACTGTTTTTAGTTGAAACATTTCATGAAGAGGCAGGTCTTCACCCATCGTCAAGTGACTCGGCTGTTTTGACATCTAGGGGAAGTTCATTCCACCGTCGAGGTGCCAGAACTGAGTCTATAGCTTATTATAGATATAGATAGGTAGAATCCTACAGATAAGATAATGTATTAAAGCGAGCATATTATTATTAATATGACATACAGTATATGATTATATATGATTCACACTGCAGAACTTGAGCAATGCTGTGTCATTTGAGAAAGTTAATCAGTGTAGATTTGAGAATTCAGCACTGTGGTATAAATAACACTAAAGTTATTAGTGCCAGCTGACTGGCCAAACAAACCTACTGAGACTTGACAAACTAATTTGGAATTTTAAGAAACTGCAGCAACAGTGAAAGTGTGAAAAGGTAAAAAAAGGACAGTAATAACTTCATAACTATACAGCGTTGTGAAGAGTGAACCGAACAATTACTTCTGTAATCATACTGATTGTTTACACTAAGTTACTTTCAGTGAAAATATCACATGGTTGATAACACAATTTTATATGCCATAATTTCTCGACCTGTATATATATAAAATTTATTTAGGAGAGCCAAAGGGCAGTCGGGTGAGAAGGGCTGAGCTCAAAATGTTGTACATGGATATAAAAAATAATTTGTTAGTAAATAGCTCTGATGTATGTTCGTGATTTAAGAAGAAAGCAAATGGGAGATGTGTAAACACTGGGTTAAAATTAATATTCCATTTAATTACATTTAATTTTTTTAATTTTTAATTTAATTGCCAAGAAAGGCATAAACTAAATGTTTTATGACCAACAGCTCATCTGAGCTCTTGCAGGGGATGCAAGAAACCAAGTGGACTTTGGTTTCTTGCCTATTTGTGGATGTTTTTGTTCCCATAATATAGCCCTCATTTCTCAGAATAAATAATAAATGACAAAAGTTAATATTTCTGCTGTCAAATATCACAATGACCTTGAAATTCTGCCACATATGTTAATAAATATTTAAGCACAACTACAGAACAAAATGACACGTTATCATTGCAGAGATTGTACCTATTTATAGTCTGTTTAGTAAGTAACATATTAAGAACCTGCAACTTAACTAAGAAAGACGAGATTGCATTGCTCAACACCTTCTTGATACGTGCTTGCTGTACGTGCCATGATTTTTTACATACTATTAAGAAACAGAGCTACTGTGTGACGACTGGTCCAAATAGCCAGATGTTTTTCACTGAATTATGCCTATTGCTAACATAAAATATCAAGATGAACAGACCCCCACACACCCCACACTCCAACTAAATGCTTACACTCTCATATCCATAAATCTGGAATGATTAAAAGACTATTTCATTGGCTTAAAGAACTTTTGTGTCACTCCTCCTGAAAAGTTCAGCTTCAGCAACCAGCTGCCTAAACACACGCCATGCTGGCAAGTGTTTTTCCAACTTCCTTATTACTTGTCTAAGCTTGTTTACTTGTTTGAGATTCTTTAATTTCCTTTCTGTTGTTTCATGTTCTTAAAAACAATTTGCCTGCTATGATGCATTAATAGCAGTATTTCAGAAATTGTTTCCTTCTACCAGTTTCCCCAGCTGTGTCTGTGTTTTGCCAGCTGTTCAGGGTCAGTGATTTTTCAGCAGGGAGTTTTCATATTTTGCATCACAGCAACAATGAAAATACCAGGTACAAAATTAAGCAGTCTAATATTTTAGTAATATAGAGAGATTTCTAAAGCTAAATGGGGTATTAAACAATAGTACTAGTGTAATATATCATAGTACTTTTAAACAGGCTGATGTTTAAGCACCTTGTTAAACCTGGCAAAGTGTCATGTGATAACTCCAATGTGACCATGGAAACAGGTAGCTCTCTGTCACGTGCAAAAGCACAAGCTGCCTGTGCACAGGGTAAACACGGGGCGAGTCTGAATTTGTAAACATTATTTAAAACTAGGGAAATATAATGCTTTGGAAATATGTTGTGTACACTGTACCCCTTTTTTCTGCTTTTTGGATGCACTTTGTAATGATATTCAGCCACCTAGCATATGTAGAATGCTGTTGTTTACTTTCAAGGTTATATCATTGGCATGAGACTCAAAGGCATCTGAAGTCGTATGAAGGACACAGGAAGACGTCGGTTCTAATGAAGGCACATGTCCGTCCGTCCCCCAAACCCCTACCCCCTTCTTCTCCTCCTCCTCCCTCCCTGAGTGTGTGTGTGTGTGTGTGTGTGTGTGTGTGTGTGTGTGTGTGTTTCTGGGTCACGTGACATGCCAGTGCTATTGGAAACTAGGTGAAAGTTCGCCGCGTTGCAAGCATGAGGAAAACCACGCCAGCTCTGTGCAGTGCGATCATGTGGGTTTTGTCTAAAATAGAAAGTGCTGCATAAATACGTGGCGTTCAGTATAAAGCTTTATAACGTTTATATCCATCTTAAACATTTACTATTATAAGCGTTGCCTTATAAATTTTATAGAGGGAGGAATTAAAAACCTCGATGTTCAGTAACTTGTTACAAACCGGTCCATATGCTGGCTACACACGTGTGTGTGTGTGTGTGTGTGGGTGTGTGTGTGTGTGTGTGTTTTAATCACTGTAAATAAAGTGCACAAGGAGGCTACTGGAGTTTAAATGCAAAACTATTAAAACTGCGATGTTAATAAGGAGTCGATTTTTTTTCTCCGAATACCGGAATGAACTTGAATGAAGTATATTATACATCTATGCCGTAATTTACAAATGACCTCTGTCTGGAATCGAGCCGGACACCTACTGACCCTGTTGTGCAACATAACGCCGGTGTGCTTGTAGCCTTGTTGACAAAACAATGACAATGTCACCGCCTGCAGGAACCGTGATCTGTAATCCCACAACAAATTGATGGAAATGCATTTACATAATAATCAAAAAAGTGACATAACTGGAGCTACCGACATCCACCAGTGCCATTTCCTTGACTGCACAGTTAACTGTTATTACTATCGCCGTTGTTGTTATTATAATTATTATTATTAGCATTATGTCTTGCTGTCGTAGTTAAACTTCCTGATCTACTCAAATCTACTGTAACGGCTTGTAGGACAGGATATTTGATTGCTCGGAGTCGTGCACTTTAACCTACTTTCCGTACCGGTACTTGAACCTCACTTCAGCCTTAGTCTACGCTTCATAGACTACACCAGCAGTTTAACTCGGTGTCCTTGTTTTATTAGAAATTCATGGGTAATCTCACCTTGCCCGTGTTCTGCTGGAGTGTCTGTCTCAGGAGAAGGACTCGGCGCACTTACGCACTTTACTCCAACACACTGATGAATGAAAGTGAAGTACAACAGGAGACACCGCCCACTCTCTTACGTCACATACTTTCCCTGTAATACAGTCAATATATATATATATATATATATATATATATATATATATATATATATATATATATATATATATATATATATATATATATATATATATATATATATATATATATATATATGTATATATATACACTGATCAAGCATAACATTATGACCACCTACTTAATATTGTGCTGGTCCCCCATTTGCTACCTAAACAGCCCAGATCCATCACGAACTGTGTTCAGCTTTCTATCAGAACCAGCATTAACTACTTCAGCAACAGTAGCTCGTCTGTTTGATTGGACCACACAGACCAGCCTTCTCTCCCCACAGGCATCTACGAGCTTTGGCCGCCCATGACCACTGTTCCTGCCTCCTTCCTTGGACCACTTTTGATAGATACTGACCACGGCTGACCGGGAACACCCCACAAGAGCTGCAGTTTTGGAGGTTCTCTGATCCAGTTATCTAGCCATCACAATTTGGCCCTTGTTACAAACTCGCACAAATCCATACGCTTGCCCATTTTTTCTGCTTCTAACACATTAATGTTGAGGACAAAATATTCACTTGCTGCGTAATATATCCCACCCACTAACAGGTGCCATGATGAGGAGATAATCAGTGTTACTCACTTCACCTGTCACTGCTCATAATGTTTTGTATCCTGGTATCCTGATTGGTATCTCTCTCTCTCTCTCTCTCTCTCTCTCTCGCTCTCTCTCTCTAAACACACACACACACACACACACACACATATATACATATATACATATATATACATATATACATATACATATATATATATATATATATATATATATATACACTACTCACAAAAAGTTAAGGATATTTGGCTTTTGGGTGAAATTTATGGAAAATGTAAAAAGTTCACACTACAGTGATATTATATCATGAAAGTGGGGCATTTAAGTAGAAGCATGCAATGGTGATTTCCTCATCTCAGACAATTTATTGAAACAAAAGACAACAGTGGTGGGTATACCACAACAAAAAATGTCAATGTCTCAATAATTTGTCATGTGCTCTTGCCCATCAATTACAGCTTGACAACGACGTTGCATGCTGTTCACGAGTCGACTTACTGTCTGCTGAGGCATGGCATTCCACTCTTCTTGAAGGGCGGCCCTCAGATCATTGAGGTTCTGGGGTGCAGGGTTACGAGCCTCTACATGGCGACTCAGCTGATCCCATAGGTCTTCTATGGGATTCAGGTCTGGAGAAAGTGCAGGCCACTCCATTTGAGGTTCCCCAGCCTCCAGCAGCCATTCCCTAATGATGCGACCTCGATGAGCTGGAGCATTGTTGTCCATGAAGATGAAATTAGGCCTGTGTTGTTCATGCAGGGGCACAATGACTGGATTAATGATGTTATTCAGGTAGTATTGGCTTGTCAAGATGTAGGGCAGTTCTGTATCGAGTAGACACACACCTGCCCAGACTGTAACACCACCTCCACCTAAGGCTCGTCTGGTGACAATAGTGGCTGATGCATAGCGCTCTCCTTGACGTCTCCAATATCGTTGGCGGCCATCATTTCTGCTCAACGTGAATCGACTTTCATCAGAGAACAGCACTGAGGCCCACTGGTACCTCGTCCAGCATAAATGCTCCCTGGCCCATGCAGGTCATCTAGCACGCAGACCACGCTGATGTAAACGGTTTCGAATGGGTGCCTCTCACCTCCCTTAAATGTGCCTGGAGTTGAGTGGCATTCATCATCCGGTTCCGCAGGTCACTGTTCACAATGAAGCGGTCATCAACATGGGATGTGGCCAAAGGACGTCCACTTCTATGCCTTTCCGTGACTCTTCCAGTCTTTCTGTATCTCTGTTGCAACCTGCTGATGACACTCTGTGACACTCTAAGCTCAGTGGCCACTTCCCTCTGAGAACATCCTGGTTGAAGCCTCACGATGGTGAGGTACTGTTGATCAATGGTTAGGTGTCGTCTTGGTCTCATGATGTCAAAATGTGAACAGCATGATGAAGAGGACTGTTTAAATACCAATTCTAATTGAACCAGAAAATGTATTGGTCGATTCATGGATCAAACACCAGTTGTGAATTTTGCCGTTAAGCACCTTGTTAGAGAACAGCAAGTTATGCAAAAAGTACTGAAACACTGAACAGTTGGACATGTGCATTCAAAAGTGTAGAGAAGGTCAAATTAAGTTCACCTGTAAAGGTTATAGTGCATTTTAGGTGCATACTGAAATTTCACCAGAAAGCCGAATATCCTTAACTTTTTGTGAGTGGTGTATATATACGCATTGGTCATTCTGTACACAGGGACATTGTCAAGTTGGAACATGTTTGGGCCTCTTAGTTCCAGTGAAGGGAAATTGCAATGCTAAAACATACAAATACAGTATATTTCTTTGCAGTTGTGTGGTTGCAACCTTGTTTGGGGAAAAAGCACATATCTGTGAGCTCATCAAGTGTCCTCATAGTTCTAGTCATTTAAATAAATACATTTATGGTATCTGGGAGACGCCATATTCCAGAGCATCTTACAGAAGTGCTTTTGAAGTCTCTATAAATGAATACATCAATACTGGTTCACTAGGTCACAGACTAAGAATACCATCAGTCTAAAACTAGATATGGTATAGATAGATAGATAGATAGATAGATAGATAGATAGATAGATAGATAGATAGATAGATAGATAGATAGATAGATAGATAGATAGATAGATAGATAGATAGACCATACTGAAATATCCAATTTGGTCTGATTAGCCAGCAATATACAGCCTCAACTGTTCAATCTCTTTGCTACTATTTGGTATTTTCCTTCTTACCTGAATAAATTGTTGTATAAATATTTTAGATTTTCTTATTGCCTTATTTTCTTAAAGATAACTTGTCTATAATGTGCATTATTTGTGGCTATTCAGAAAATCTTTCTTTCTTACCAGCTGCCAGAGATGGTATACTAATTTGACCCCTTCAGTCTGTGTTTTGGAAGTTGGCAGACTAGTCCAAGGTTCACTTCCACACTGCACAGTATTTACCTTTCTTTTAAATTGCCCAATGTGCTTCATGATTCATAACACTGTAATGAAAAGTGAATAATCACAGTGAAAGGAGGCAGCACTTAATTTGGTGTGAGTTTGGTTTTTGTGTTATGTTAAGGCTATGTAGTATTAACTCATTATGGCTGTTATTTTTTTCATTGCGTGATTATAGATGTTTTTCTTCAAAAACAAGTGAAGCAAAAAAAAGTCCTGCCTTCTGCTCTCTGAAACATTAACTGAGGATTAATCATCCATTTATTAATGTCACATAGGTTATTTATACATTCTAAATAGATCTGTAGTTCAAAATTTGGAAAAGACACTTATTATGAGGGAATATTTGGCCTGGGTCAAAATCGACCTGGACCTTACTGTGAAGGCATAAAAAATATGAAAAGGTTAATGTTGTTGGATTTTGTTTTATGTTATAATATTTTGTTTAGTGTTTTAGTGTTTTATACACTATATTGCCAAAAGTTTTAGCACACACCCCCAAATCATTGAATTCAGGTGTTCCAGTCACTTCCATGGCCAGATGTGTATAAAATCAAGCCTTTAGGCATGGAGACTGCTTCTACAAACATTTGTGAAAGAATGGGTTGCTCGCAGGAGCTCAGTGAATTCAAGTGTGATAGGTTTCAACCTGTGCAATAACTACTAAATATTCCATGGTCAACTGTTAGTGGAAGCAATTAGGAACAACAGCATCTCAGCCACAAAGTGGTAGGCCATGTAAAATCGCAGAGCTGGGTCAGCGCATACTGAGGCACACAGTGCGCAGAAGTTGCCAGTGGTGTAAAGCATGCCGCCACCGGACTCTAGAGCAGTGGAGACATGTTCTCTGGAGTGAGGAATCACGCTTCTCTGTCTGGCAATCCAATGGTCGAGTCTGGGTTTGGTGGTTGCCCGGAGAACAGGCCTTGTCTGACTGCATTGTGCCAAGTATAAAGTTTGGTGGAGGAGGGAGTATGGTAAGGTGTTGTTTTTCAGGGGTTGGGCTTGGCCCCATAGTTCCAGTCAAAGGAACTCTTAATGCTTCAGCATACCAAGACATTTTGCACTTTTTCATGCTCGCAACTTTGGGGGATGACCCCTTCCTGTTCCAACATGACTGCGCAACAGTGCAAAAAGCAAGGTCCAGTAAGACAGGGATGAGCGAGTTTGGTGTGGAGGAACTTCACAGAGTCTTGACCTCAACCCGATAAAAACACCTTTGGGATGAATTAGTGCGGAGAGGGTTGGGCTCAGCCCCTTAGTTCCAGTAAAAGGAACTCTTAATGCTCCAGCTTCATACCAAGACATTTTGGACAATTTCATGTTCCCAATAGAACACCTTTGGCATGAATTAGAGCGGAGACTGCGAGCCAGGCCTTCTCATCCAACATCAGTGCCTGACCTCACGAATGCATTTCTAGAGGAATGGTCAAGAGTTTCCATAAACACACTCCTAAACCTTGTGGAAAGCCTTCCCAGAAGAGTTGAAGCTGTTAAAGCTGCCAACTCCATATTAAACCCTACGTATTAAGAATGGGATGTCATTAAAGTTCATGTGCATGTAAAGGCAGACGTCCCAAACTTTTTTTTCTTGGCCACCAATCAGGCTTTTGATTAGATACACTCTCGGAAAATGGTGCAAAATTGTAATTATACTGAACCTTTAAAACAATTTAACATATTAAAAAAAATCTAATTAACATAAATGTACCGTATTTACCTTCTAGAGCAAATATTTAAAGGTCAACTTTCTAGGTTAAAAACAAACACTTTTTGTACTACAGGCACAAATGTTGTACACATAACTACCACCCCAGATTAAGTGTTTTACCACAAACCTTGTAAACAAAGTTAAATGCCCTAAATGTTCCTCATACCCTGGACCATGATCTAATTGAGTAGGCACATAAATAACCAAAGTTATTTTACATGCACATGTAACAAACAGGCATTATACCTGTTGACCATATGAACGATAAATATAAGCAGCATACTTTAACAAGAGGAAAAAACAATATATTTAAAAGGTTATTTAAAAATGAAACTGTAATAAAATTAATTGAGCTTATATATATATATATATATATATATATATATATATATATATATATATATATATATATATATATATATATATATACACACACTATATTGCCAAAAGTATTCGCTCACCCATCCAAATAATCAGAATCAGGTGTTCCAATCACTTCCATGGCCACAGGTGTATAAAATCAAGCACCTAGGCATGCAGACTGTTTTTACAAACATTTGTGAAAGAATGGGTCGCTCTCAGGAGCTCAGTGAATTCCAGCGTGGAACTGTGATAGGATGCCACCTGTGCAACAAATCCAGTCGTGAAATTTCCTCGCTCCTAAATATTCCACAGTCAACTGTCAGCTGTATTATAAGAACGTGGAAGTGTTTGGGAACGACAGCAACTCAGCCACGAAGTGGTAGGCCACGTAAACTGACGGAGCGGGGTCAGCGGATGCTGAGGCGCATAGTGCGAAGAGGTCGCCAACTTTCTGCAGAGTCAATCGCTACAGACCTCCAAACTTCATGTGGCCTTCAGATTAGCTCAAGAACAGTGCGCAGAGAGCTTCATGGAATGGGTTTCCATGGCCGAGCAGCTGCATCCAAGCCATACATCACCAAGTGCAATGCAAAGCGTCGGATGCAGTGGTGTAAAGCCTGCTGCCACTGGACTCTAGAGCAGTGGAGACGCGTTCTCTGGAGTGACGAATTGCACTTCTCCATCTGGCAATCTGATGGACGAGTCTGGGTTTGGCGGTTGCCAGGAGAACGGTACTTGTCTGACTGCATTGTGCCAAGTGTAAAGTTTGGTGGAGGGGGGATTATGGTGTGGGGTTGTTTTTCAGGAGCTGGGCTTGGCCCCTTAGTTCCAGTGAAAGGAACTCTGAATGCTTCAGCATACCAAGACATTTTGGACAATTCCATGCTCCCAACTTTGTGGGAACAGTTTGGAGCTGGCCCCTTCCTCTTCCAACATGACTGTGCACCAGTGCACAAAGCAAGGTCCATAAAGACATGGATGACAGAGTCTGGTGTGGATGAACTTGACTGGCCTGCACAGAGTCCTGACCTCAACCCGATAGAACACCTTTGGGATGAATTAGAGCGGAGACTGAGAGCCAGGCCTTCTCGTCCAACATCAGTGTGTGACCTCACAAATGCGCTTCTGGAAGAATGGTCAAAAATTCCCATAAACACACTCCTAAACCTTGTGGACAGCCTTCCCAGAAGAGTTGAAGCTGTTATAGCTGCAAAGGGTGGACCGACGTCATATTGAACCCTATGGATTAGGAATGGGATGTCACTTAAGTTCATATGCGAGTCAAGGCAGGTGAGCGAATACTTTTGGCAATATAGTGTATGTGTGTGTGTATTATTTATACCTTGTTTAAATAATCCCTTGGCCTTGTGTTATTTATTCAAGGTATAAATAATTCAGAATGTCGTTAAGCCTGTGTTTAAGAATTGAAAAAAAAACAAAATAAATAAAATCTATATTTCTCAGCATGTAACATTTACCACGCGAACTTCTTCTACTATCTGAATCCTAAATAGTCTAGTGAACAAGTTGTACACTTATATAGGGTGTGAGAATAAATTATTTCATGCCTAATGGAGCTGTGTGATTTGGACACGCCCACAACCAATAATGTTCAGCGGCACAGAAGCTCGTCGCTGATTTGCTGGCTCTCGGAGAGCGTGACGACTATTCCACCAATGAGAGACGGCGATGGTGTGAGGCCAGTTTTTTTGCACCTTCTCAGTTTAAGAGCGTGAGGACGGCCTGAAGCCTGAGGTAAGTCAAAGGCTATCATTTTTTTAGCCTCTACGTTCACAAGCCTCTTTATACTGTATATAAACTGTGTGTTATGTAAAGGAGGAAGGTGTTGGGTTTAACGGGTGACCGAGAGCGTGGTCTGATTTCCACGCGCTGTCACACGTTCAGGCGGTCGGTGTGCACCATGTGGGACTCTCTCTCTCTCTCTCTCTCTCTCTCTCTCTCTCTCTCTAACAAAAAGAGAGTAAGGACTGAAATAACTTCACTCTGCCAAAACTTTCTCTCATGCTCCTAAGGAATAAACCGAACTAGTCTCCGCAGGTACTTACACCGGACGGTGCTCTGTCATGATCCTCGCCATGTTGTATTACCGCTAATGATGTTAATGATCATTATATGTAGTTGTGCAGCTAGTGAGGTGATCACTGTATATAGAATAAAGCGCCGTCACTTCTGCTCAATTATAGATGATCGAATCCCACGTGGTAGAAAGTAGCCTGCGGTTTGATTGACAGCTCCTTTTGGCGCCGGTGGCTTTGATCTTGTTGGCCAGTCTGTACAGGACAACTGACACTGACATGATTCTTGTCTTATTGTAAATCCTTACAAAATTATTAATGTCGTTTAAAACTTTGGGATCAATGACAAAAAGTGCGAAATGACTGTACATTGAATTACATTTCACGTGAATAGGGTATTACACAGACCAGGCATAACATTATGACCACCTGCCTGATATTTCTGTTGGTCCCCCTTGCACTGCTGAAACAGCCCTGACCCGTCATGCACTGTGTATTCTGACAGCTTTCTATCAGAACCAGCATTAACTACTTCAGCAGCAGTAGTTCTTCTGTTGGATCGGATCACACGGGCCAGCCTTTGCTCCGCACGTGCATCAGTGAGCCTTGCCTGCCCATGACACGGTCACCGGTTCACCACTGTCCCTTCCTTGGACCACTTTTGATAGATACTGACCATTGCAGAACACCCCACAAGAGCTGCAGTGTTGGAGATGCTCTGATCCAGTGGTCTAGCCATCACAATTTGGCCCTTCGTCAAACTCGCTCAAATCCTTCCCAAATCCGTTTTTCCTGCTTCTGACACATCAACTTTGAGGAAAAGATGTTCACTTGCTGCCTAATATATCCCACCCACTAACAGGTGCCACGATGAGGAGATCATCAGTGTTATTCACTTCACCTCTCAGATGTCATAACGTTATGCCTGATCGGTGTATATAAATGCTGATTTGTAGTTCGTGTTGGAATAATAATTTAATATTTTATCTTTATATTATTTTTATATTTTGTCTATCGCTTTTCTATTGACCAAGCATGAGACACAGGAAAGCAAGTAACTTTCTAGAACTACCACTCAGGCATGCTAGGGACTAATTGTTGAATCCTGCTCAGTAACATTATCTGCACACAGTTTGTTTACAGATCTATTTGTCAGTTACACTTTTGATTATAAACGTTGTGTTCCTGGGCGTTCTCACAGTTACATGAACTGGTTCCTGCAATTAAAATGGATTTCCTATATGTTATTTATTCTCCGTGCTAACAAGCAGGCCAGATTCCATGTTAGAAAAAGAAGTACGTTTTCCTGATAAACCTGTTGAAATGCTAGATAAACCTGCTGGACTAGTAGATTTTCATATGATGGTGTCAGGATTCACACTTGGGTGTGTGTGAATGAAGGCCTTTTCCATCTCTCATTTGTCCTGTTGCAAGTATAAGACAGACAGGATATGTTGTCTTTTTAAATGACATTGAATCATTAGCATGGATAATTACAGCTTTGATTACAATCTGTGAATTGAAAAGATTATAAACATATAAACCAAATACCTGCTTATTGTTTTCCTTACAGCTAAAAGGCATCTGTGATGGAGGCACGAAAAAACGAAAAGAATGAAGCCAGAGGTATACTGAAGGTTTTTAAAGTGTCATGGGCATTTCTGTAGTTTCCCTGACAGGGTGACATGTAGTACAAGTCATGCAGCATTTTTTTTTTTTTTTTTAAATCATCCCTTAAATTTGCATATTTGTGTGTTTCTGTTCATATCTTGTATAGTACAGTTACAAGATCCAGTCATACTAGTATATTTCCAAGGTGATTTCTGTTGTGAAAGAGCCAAAACAGTGCTGTTTTTGGAATGTGCTAGTGCTTTTCAGATTTTGTGATTCCCCTATATTATGATTTGATAGCATCTTGGAGCAGTACTTACTGAAAACAAACCCTTTTTTTCCTTTTCACAGGTAAGGGAGGAAGCAAAGGTTCACAGTGTGACAGACCAGAGATCATAACTCAGGTAGAAAGGTATGAGCTGTGAAGAGAGATTCAGATGATTGAGTGTCTGTATTAAAAAAAAAAACATTTAGAAAATATTCTGAATAACAAAGCAGGAAGACCTTGGGTATTAGATTATTATCCTGCATAGCTTTGCATATTGTTTGCTGTAACTTGATTACCAACACTTGGAAGATCCAGACATCTGCACTACAGTAAATAATAACCCAAATTCTCTGCAGGATACCGAATGTCAATGCCCTGCCCAAAGCAGTGAAGAGGAGAGTGTATGCTCTGAAGAGACTGCAAGGCCAGTGTGCTCATATAGAGGCCAAGTTCTATGAGGAAGTCCATGAGCTGGAGAGAAAATATGCTGGTCTCTACCAGCCCATCTTTGACAAGGTTAATATTTATCCCTGTTATATCTCATAATTTATGGAAACTCAAGTTAAATATAGCAGCACAATACTTAGTGTATGCAGCAACAAAGGCAAGTGAGAACAACAAAATCTCTAGAGGAGCTGTTCTGCCGTTTTTGGCCATTGTATACAAATGGGAAGAAATACTAGCAGTCCATCTTGTCCCATGTGCACACATAATGGTTGCAGCTCAGGCTTGTATCAGTAGCCTGTCCCAGTGCTAAATTCATCCTCCACCCAAACGAGTTGCCGACTGATCTCCCGCATGTCTGGCTGTTTCCAAGGCTGGGGACAGCTGAATAACATTCAAAACTGTAAGATTAAATCATTTCCCTCCTGTGAATTAAATGCTACGTTGCCATCAACATAATGTGTTGCTGAGTAGAGTTCAGAGAGGGTTTTCACAAGCAGCCCTGTAGGGCGTTGTGTTGGGCTGCCATATTACAACATCTAGAAGACTTTGTAATTAGCTTTTGGGTTTATGTTAGAGTAAAATGAGGCATTGTAGCTCGGTGAACACTAAATTAATTTGATATTACAGAAACCTACTCTATACAAGTGCACAAACTAATCTAGTGTGTGTTGTTCAGAGGCGGGCAGTGGTGTCTGGAGCAGTGGAGCCCACCGACGAAGAATGCGAGTGGCACAGTGAAGGCGAAGAGGAAGAGCTGTCTGTGAGTACCTGCTTATTGCATATCTGCTGCTATTTGGGTGAAATTTGCATCTTGGGATAATGTAGGGATCTAGAGGCCTTGACACACCAAACTGAGGAAAGAAAGAAAGAACTAGCTGAAAACATGTCTTCTGTGCAAAGTTAAATACGCTGCAAAGCAGACAGCTGACAGCCAAAATGCATGTATAGGAAAGAGCTCTTCATATGGTGTGTGTCATTATTTGTATTAACAAATCAAGAATTTTTTTCTTCTTAGTGCAGTTTGATTTGAAGAAAGGCTTCAAGTCTGCATTTGTGCTTAGGCAACAAGTATTATAATATAAAACACTGTCAGTATTCCCCCTTATTGGCTGTGAGCAGTGGTCACTGAGGTCATATGCCCCCGGGTTTACAGATGGAACATCAGAGGAAATGAAACAACTATTGGAAGATGAATACCTGAGTGATATTTTTTTTTTTATGTGCTAAAAAATAAATTTCCAATGAATATATAAGATGAGTGATCCACTGAATGCACATTCTCAATGTTAACTTGTCCACAATCACAAGTGACTTATGAATCACTATAGGCAGAAGAACAGAATCATTCCTATTCTTTCAAAAGGGGGACACTGATATGGAGGTTCATTTTGCTTTAATTTGCATCCAAGAATCGAGCTCACTTGAAGTGGTTTAGAAATGCAGATATGCATTAAAAATAAATAGAATTGCAGAAAAAAGTTCTTACTTTCAATTTTATCAGTCATCTATACTTGCTATGACTGTTATTAGAAAGACCCAGTGATTGCTGATGTTTTCTGCTCCGACAGGAGGATATGAAAAAGAAGGCTGCCCTGGAAGAGAAGAAAGAAGATTCAGCCACTGCCGAAGACCCTAAAGGCATCCCAGAGTTCTGGCTCACCATTTTCAAGCATGTGGACATGCTGGGGGAAATGCTCCAGGTGACTACTTAATCGGTCCACCCTTATATACAAAAAACAAACAATGTACAGGAGCTCTGGCACTGTACGGATCTTTCCATAACAGCTGAATTAGAAACCCCACAGCAAAGTAAGTTCATTTATTTTAGACACAAACATTTAAATGTGGTTTAGACAGGAAGAGGTTTTTGAAAACGGAAGTTCTTCAGACATGCAGACTTTCAGTTCTGATCTGGCTAATAAACAGGCAGCCAGTTTCATACAACATGATATTTTGGATTAACTTAATTACGTTGAAGGCGTGAATGGATAGACCAGGATCTCAACCTGTGCAGATAAGCAAACCATTGCACCAGAGCTAGAGGTAGTCGGGAAAGGTTTGCAGACATATAGGAAAAATAAGTTTAAACATTTATTTCTGCAGATTTATTTCTACCTTCCTTAGGTAGGATATTTTAAAGAGTGAGCTTTAAATGAACTGGGGGTAAAAAGGTCAGGTAGAAGAAACTGCAGGCCACTTTATTTATTACTAAATGTCCTTCTTCAAGAGTGACGGCTCTCTAAAGCACAGATGTATGTCCTGCAGTGTTTTCCCTTAATATTATTTAACACATCTCAGCTCATCAGTTTATTCCCAGGGTATTCATGGGATAAATCTGGTGCGTTAGAATGACCTGAATTTGACAATACTGACCAGCATCCCCATACTAACATCACCGACTCTGGAATGCAGTTTATTCCGAATGCTTTTATCATATTTTTTTTGCCTAATATGAAATCTATTTTTCCTACATGGAAAAGGTATGAATGTAATGAGAGTGGTCACATTTACACATGTACTTTAGATGTGACCTGCTAGACATGACCACTTTGCTCACTCAGGTTTAGCAGTTTGAAGAGTCTCCACTAGAGGAGCAGTTGCTCCAGTCATTGTTATATTCAATCAAAACTGACAGCATCTGGCTGTACATGACCCTATAGCGTACACAAACACATTTTCCATTTTAACCATGTGAAAAGTTTTTGTTTATATCAGCACATTTGAATCTGTAGGCTGCATTAGCCAAACATGCTGGTGCAGAGGGAAATGTTACTCCCTCATAGGCTCATAGGTTCAACTCTGAGCTTGAATTATTATTTGCAGAGTCTTGCAATATCTCCATGTTTCCATGCAGGTTTTGTCTCACCTCCCTAAAGCATGAATGGGTGTACTGTATGAATGTGTGTATGCAAGGTCCCCTGGGATAAACTGGCATCCCATGGAGGGTGTATTCACTCTTCACACACACTGTTTATGATCCATTACAGCCCTGACCAGGATGATGCGTTATCAGACCATCACATGATCATACTATTTACATTTTTTCTCTTTTTAGGAGCATGACGAGCCTATCCTGAAACACTTGCAGGACATTACGGTGAAATTCTCTGCACCCGGAGAGCCAATGGTCTGTACTGAATTCTCCTCCTCTTTTTTCCCCTCCTCTTTATCACAAACAGCTTTCGTGCTATTTCTGACACCGATTTATTTTGTGTCCTAAACCAGAGCTTCACTTTGGAGTTCCATTTTGAGCCTAACAGCTACTTCAGCAATACCATCCTCACTAAAACATACAAGATGAAATCAGAGCCAGATTCAGCAGACCCTTTCTCATTCGAGGGGCCAGAGATAGTGGACTGTGAGGGGTGAGGAACACTGTCACACTACACGCATTACTTTCAGGAACTGATTGAAATATGCAGGAAATGATATGTTTATTAAGATGAGAACTTTTGCTTGTTTTTTTTGTTTTTTTATCCAGCTGCAAGATAGACTGGCAGAAAGGCAAGGACATAACTGTGAAAATTATTAAGAAAAAGCAAAAGCACAAAGGTAGAGGAACAGTGAGGACCATCACCAAGGAAGTGCCACAGGATTCCTTCTTTAACTTTTTTAACCCTGTCAAAGGTAAGATAATCCTGCGAGGAAGAGTTCATTTTTCAATCCACACACCCCTGTGATTAATGCAGAACTTTTTACATTAGGGCCCTCCATTTTGTCTGTGTCTGTAATGTACAGCAGGTGGCAGCACACACCCATCTTTAGTTTTAGCTGGCTCATTGATGTAGCTTTGTAGTCTTTGCTTTCAGGCATTATGGATATAAAAACCCTTTAAATGGATTATGAACATCATCCATCTGTTTCAATATTAGGCTGATTATTTAAATATGTACAATAAAAGTTTGGCTATTGTTTGTAGCCCAAGAGATTTTTCCTTCTGATATTTCTACTAAACAGAACATTAAATCCAAAAGGCTTCTTTTTGAGTTATTGAGTTTTGGGTTCAATTTAAACCAGTTAGTAACTATAATAACAGTAACTCTGCAAATGCTGGATAATGATATCCACAACTGTAGCAAAATAAAATTTTCCTTTCAACCTTCAGTCAACCCTACAGTGTATTAAAGCATTTTGCGCTTTTTAAATATATCGTTAGCTATATTTAGCTCTTAACAGATGAGTATGAATGTCTCTCTGTTACAGTAAATATTACCGCAAGCTATATTATAGTCTCGCAAATAAGCACACTTCTAAGCATGGAACATGGAAAATCTGTTCCCATGTGGCATTTTAAACTGTTGATAATTTTGTATTGTTATACATTGCTTTTGTCAGTGTGACTGTGCTGCATGTGACGTTTCTTTGTGGCTCCACTACATTTTAGTTTTATTTATTTGAGCTAAAATGACACAGGTGCATAGATCATGTAGTCCAGAAATGTGGCTGCATGAGGCCAAAGGAGAAGCTGATGGAATTTGCTTGTACTGAGTGGGATGATGATTACTAATTTATATGCTGAGCTTTCACTAGAGAACTGCGCAGTCAGGTGTGTAGTCATGTGATGATTTTCCTCCCTATTGAGTGATCCCTGGATTAGTCTAGTCATTCATTACCTGCGGATACTGTTCTGGCCTGGTGTAATTAGTGAATAGAAACACATGACTTGTTTCCTTCTGTGCTAGCTCCTTTTCACCTCGGTTAACCAGAGTCATTTTCATTTGTCATTTTTTTTACATCCCAAGTGCCTGTGAAAGAATGCAGTCTTACCTGTAGAAAGGTTTCTGACGAAAGGCGCAGGAAGTCTTTGTGTGTGTGTGTGTGTGTGTTGGTGGGGGAAAAAGTGATTTCCTTAGAATGCTTCATAGGTGTGGCATTTGCCCTTAAGTGATGGTGGATCATGAGCAGTCACCATAGCAGAAACTAACCGACTGCATGACGTCATATTCTTTTCATAAAGGCAGCTAGAGACCATAAATGAAAAGAAAAATACTTTTGTTGGATTTTAGCTGTATTTCTTTTTATTATATCATTTGTTCTGTTCTATAGATGTTAATGCATTTTTTTTCCCCTCCTTTTTTGTTTTTTTCAGCATCTCCAGATGGAATGGTGAGTTTGACCATGAAGTTGTCCTGGCTGAGTGTTTGTCCTCCACTGTTTGTAAACATTTTGGAGATTAGTTCAGCAGACTAACCAAGCATTGTGCAATCATTACCGTAAAGACACTTTAATTGCGTCTTTTCATCCCACATACTAATCCAAGCTGTCACAGCACATGCGTCTCTTGCGCTTTAGCAATTCTAACAAAGTTAGACTTGTGCGTCACAGTTTTCCTGTCAGCACCCACTGCTGTGAGTAAATAAGCACAGCTCCATTCAAGTTAGACTGAGCAGATTCCACAAATAAGACCTTTTCAATATGACCGATTTGTTGACTCTGCTTAAAATGTTCACCCCTTGGTAATTTTTCGAAACATTAATGTAGTTATTAATAATATATCTAAACTGAAATAATGGCGTGATTTAATCAGTGCTGTATTTAGGATTTGTGTGTGTGTGTTTCAGGATGAGGATCTAGACTTCACTCTTGCCACAGACTTTGAGATTGGTCACTTTTTCCGAGAGCGGATCATCCCCAGAGCAGTGCTATATTTCACAGGAGAGGCTCTGGAAGATGATGAAAGCGTACGTCACCACTCTTAAATAAACTGCTGTAATGTTTTTTCAGTTTCATTTCATTTCCCTTACAGGATCGAACTTGCAAAAAAAAAAATAAGATAGATAGATACTTTATTCATCCCAAAGGGAAATTCACAAGTGAATAGTTGGCCAGATGAGGAAATAGATATTTGTGTCAAAGCCATCATTTAAGAGATGTCTTCGCCAGAATAAATACAGAGGGTTTACCACAATATGTAACCAAATCTAAAATCCCTGTACAGTTCAGCAACAATAAAAAGGTACTTATTTAAATAAGGATGTAATCTTGCTTTTAACATTTGATATACAGTCAAGTCCAAACATATTTAGCAGTCGATCACAGTATATTGGATTTGAAATTAAATAATAAACAATGAATACATAATTATTTATTATTTAATAATAAATAATGAATGCAGGTTTTCAGCTTTAGTTTGATGTGAATAATGAAGCAAGTACTTTCTTATTGTTGCTGAACTGTACAGGGATTTTAGATTTGGTTTACATATTGTGGTAAACCCTCTGTATTTATTCTGGCGAAGACATCTCTTAATTGATGGCTTTGACACATACATATCTATTTCCTCATCTGGCCAACTATTGCAAAAAGCTGTTCATGATTAATGATCGCTTCCTTCACTGGCAATAATGACATTTTGGGCTTGATGTTAATGACAACAGATTCCAAATGCAAATGCCAGACTCGATAAGCTCTAGGCCTTTTAATCATTTGCTTCTAATTTAAATAATGTAGGAATAACACCTAAAGCTGGAAATGGAACAGCTGAGCCCCCAATTGTCCAATTACTTTTGCCCCAGGGGACCTGCATATAAAGTGCTGTAATACCTACACTGACCCCTCAGTTTAGATGTAAATGCCATTAAATTAAAGCTGCACTGTATCACTACATTTCACCTCCAGTACACTGTGGTAGAACAATAAATTTAGTCACGATATTCAAGGACCAGGATGATAGTTGTATTATTTTCAATACTGATTTGTGCCTTGCAATTTTTTTTTCTGTCTGCGTGGGTGCAGTTTGAAGAGGAGGATGTCGAAGAAGGCGATGAGGAGGTTGGTTATATAAATCTTCATTAAGTGTTCATTTATGAAATACTGTAGGCTCGATCGGCGTGACCATAGTTTGAACTACTTTTGTGTTTTTCAGGATGCTGAGGAGGGTGAAGAGGAAGACGAAGGCGAAATCGACCCCACTGTTAGTGTTTAGATCTTTGTTTTCAGTATTCTCTGGCATCTGTCTACATATACGCTTAATGATGGGCTTTTGGATGATACTGATTCAAACACACTGATCACTGTAGCTCTGGGCTGTTCAACAGAGATGAAAAGATGCAGGCAGAAACATGAGACTGAGATCATAGTTCAGATTTAATAGTATACAGCTCCTAGGACACGCCTCCAGACTGTGAGCCAAGTGCAGCACACTAAACATGATTTGTATTTGACATGTCTGTAAAAACTACAGCTCTGTTCCCTTATTTTAACGATTGTATCCAAAAACAGAAACTCATCAGTTTTCGTTTGTCAGATACAGGATGGTTATAAGGCCTCACAGCTCTCTCTCCACCCCAGTGATGCAGTAACGTTTCTAAACTGTGTCTATCATGAAAGCATTTACCTTGACATAAAAACACAAAGTAAAATATTATACCCTGACCGATGAGCAGAAATGCCCTAATGCTATAAAACTGGGTGTGTTTGCTGCATTTTTTTGGTCTTGTTGCTATAGCAATATCGGAAAAACATCATTTAAAAGGTATTATATTTTTGATATTTTGAGCACTTTAATAAGAATACATTTTGTGTGTAATTCAAGAGCCTACATGTACATCCTTCATCATTTCTACAAGCTGTAAGGCAAATCACAGGTTTATATTAATGTGCTTGTTCTAATACGTTGTCATTTCTATAGTTATAAAATAAACGTAATGTTTATATAATGAAGCTTTCTGTAAAATGTTTAGTTCCAGTTGGCTTCTCCTTGTAAAGGTCACTAAATTTTGCGTTTTATTTTCCCAAGAGAGAAGAAAAAGAGAGGCTGCTGAGCACATGACTGTTTATAGCTTAGACGACCTCAGTGAAAACAGGAACTAACTTGCTTCATGGACATTCCACAACATAAAATGACGTTATAAACTGATGTATACCAGCTTTTACAAGTCGCTGTGTACAACAGGAATAAAACATGCTAGAAAGATTATTTAGGATTATATGAAAATGATTGTCATGTTTTATTTCTTACATATCAGCTATACAGTGTATGGTCCTGTTCTAGTATCTGACCCAATCATATAAGACGTACACTTGAACAGACATGCTGGATCTACACAAAAGTAATAAATAAAATGACTACATTGGTGAAATTGGAGTCTGATGTTGAACAGCCCAGCATGCATCTCTGCTAATCTGCTTCTGATTGGTTAATAAATGGAATGATTGACACTAAATTTATGCACGTTTCGTGTGTAATCTGATTGTTGTTCCCCGTCCCCTTTGTCCTCATTGCAGGCATGAATCATTTACACTTCCATGCATTCCTAGGTAAGGGACATTAGTTCCAGCATGTTGTCTGCTCCATGACATCTACTCTCTTTCCACTGACCTTTAATTTGCTTCCTTAATTATAAGCATTACGTTAATATAAGTCATCCACACGCTGCATTTTACAGCCGCTAGTTATTTCTGTTTCGGGTCTTGGTGTTTTTCAGTATCCCAGTCATGTAAATCTCACCTGCCGCATGCCTCTCAGCTCTTCCATCATGCTCGTCTGTTTCATGGAGTTAGTTGGACATTTGAAATGGCTTGACACATTCTCTCTGTCCGTGTCTCTCTTTATTTGTATGTGTGTGTGTAGAAAGAGCCTCAGCCAGCAGAGTGTAAGCAGCAGTAAGAACAGAGATGTCCCTCAGCGTGATCTCGTCTCCTGCTGGACCTGCCATATACCTTTCAAACAAATGCAATAGAACTCCAAACACCATGTAGGAAATGCATGATCATTTATGTTTACGTCACACAGAGATTACCTCTGTATTCAAAATAGAGCATTCAAAAGAAAAAAAGTGACTACAGTTCTACATCTCACCCTTTTTGACCTAAGGCCTCTTTTGTAAGCTTTTCCGTATTTGTCTGGAATTTTTGTTTGAAGAGATTACTGTGTGTGTGTGTGTTTCCCCCCAGTATATTTATCTTTTCTCAGTTTTTTGTCACTGTTCTATGACTGGTGACATTACAGAATCCTGAATATACCCCTGGTGGTTTTCACACTGTAGGTCACTCAGGGTGTTTTTTTTTAATATTTTCTTTCACACATGAAACTGCTGTTAGGTAACTTATAATGGAACTGTTCTCTCTGTTACAGCACAGTTAAGTCAGTGTTAATTTTGGGAGGGCATCATACCTAGCCTCATGTAGCTGGATGGAATGGAGTACAGTAACTGAAAGCAGCTAGGAATTGCCTTCAAGGCTGAGATCAGTGTCAACAGAACAGAGCAATCGCTTGCACTGGAGCGTCAGTACTATTAGAAACACAGTATATGCTTCACTGATTTACGTTGATCTTAGCCTTGCTAACCAGAACAAGCATCACTCCTGCACTGACTCTTCTACCGTTAGTCAGATTTTCAATGTATGTGGCCAATATGTTGTATTTTTTTTTTTTCTTTGGTAAGTTCTGATTTAGCACTGTTTATTCCTTTATATTTGCTTTAACAAGACTAAAGGTTGCCAATGCATAATACCTGCAACAGTACTCTGAGCGATAGGGGCTTTGTAAAGTTTTCTTCATTTTGTTTGATCAGGAGTTTTGGGTGATAAGGAGCAGGTGAATGTTAGCCCAGTGGCTTTCTTTTGCACATCGTACCATGTTAGACCTCACTAAAAAAAAAAAGATGTGGAAAATACAAAGTGCTTATCACTCATGTTAGACAACACTGACGTTAAACAAAAAGCACTTTGGTCTGGATTTTCAACCAGGTTTCTTTTGTTCTGTGAGCATAACATTCATGCATAGTATCTTTTTTTTTTTTTTTTTTTTTTTTTAAAAAGACAAGTAGCTCTTGCTTGAGAAAGGGCAGATCTTAAAGCCGCTGCCCAAGTATTAACCGTATGCTAGCAATGGCCTTAATGGGATTGTCTTGGGTTTTAATGCAATATTGTTTTCGATTTGTATAAAATAGTCAAGAGTATTCTATTAAACATTGTGTAATGTGATCTAAGCAGCACTCTGTGTGTGTACTCTGCTGTGAGTGTGTTGATTTTGTTGTATTTGCAATGCTCCTCGCTCTGTGAAGAAGAATATAATTAGGAATGTCTGCACCCATCATGCAAGGAAAATTGTGCTTGAGTTTTCCCTGAAGCTGAACTCCTGCTACAGTGTAGCACGTCAGGAATCTCAGCACTGATGGATCCGATACTGCTCTCACTTCTCGCCTCTGGTGTGATCGGAATGTGCTCCGACATTCTTTAAGATGTGTCTCAATTGCTTAATCGGGTGGCTGAGATTCCCTCACTGTTAACACTGCTGCTGTTTTAGTCAACGCTCTGAAACCAACACCTTTTTGGTCATGGGCAGCAGGACTAATGCTTTAGCTCAGCACAACACAGTCTTCCAGCGTTACAGGCAGGTGAATGTTCTACGTGGATACTGCTCTGTGTATTGTCAAGCTTTCATCGGAAAAGTGTTCTCATGCATTCCAGGCTTCAGTCTTACAGCGGCATGTGGTGACGTTTTCTTTAACAAAGGATTCAAAATCGAACCTTAAAAAGCTAAATATGATGAAGCACTCAAAAAAATTATTTTTTTCCACTGGAGTATGAAAAAGTTACATCTACAATTCTCAAGGGATCATTACTAGCTCCTTTGTAGAAGTTTAAACACTATGCAGAACCTTAATACTAAGTGTTTCACTGTCAAAAAGGATTCCAGTTAGAACCATTTTAGACAGTTGAAAGTACTTTAAAGAACATTTAAAGGCTTTTGTGGGGAAAAAAGGTTCAGTCTAGCATGCTAAAGGAGGTATTGGTTGCACCTTTGATGGAAACATTAGTTAAAGGCAGAACCTTACAACTGAGTCTTTTGCTGTCAAAGTATGGCACTTTTCTAAAGCAATCAGCCCTTAACTGTCTAAAGAATGAATGGACATCTGAACAATTTATTTCATTTATGTTTAAAAAAAAAAAAAATTATGCAGGGTTTGGTTATCCATCAGAGCAACCCTTAAAGATGCTATGTACAGGTCTACAACTAAGAAAGGATTCCAGTTCTGACCTGCTTAGGAAGCTTAAAACCTTTTGGATGTTTTTTTCCCCTATAAGTGTAAGTGAGGTATTCCATGATCGGGGTGTCATTTGTATCCCACTGTTGCATTTACAAATACACTATATTGCCAAAAGTTTGGGGGCACCCACCAAAAATCATTGAATTCAGGTGTTATTAGTTCCAGTGAAAGGAACCCTTAATGCTTTAGCATCCCGAGACGTTTTGGACATTTTCATGATCACAACTTTGTGGGAATAGTTTGGGGATGGCTCCTTCCTGTTCCAATATAAATGTGCAAGGTCCATAAAGACATGGTTGTATGAGTTTGGTGTGGAGTCTTGTTATGCTGAAGCATTAGGAGTTCCTTTCAGTGGAACTAAGGGGCCAAGCCTAACCCCTGAAATTACAACACCTGAATTCAACGATTTGGAGGGGTGTCCCAAAACTTTTGGCAATGTAGTGTAAGGGTGCAAAGTTTAAAAAAAAAGAAGAAGAATCTTTCACAAAAGATTTTTATTTGCATGTTTAAGGTAAATAAAACCTATATAAACATTTCCCCTTCCCAGCCAACTTCACCCAAGTGGCTCTTTCAAAACCTCTGTTCATCTGTATTGAGATACGAACATCTGCCCTTCTCCTGTTACATCCTCTAACAACAGCTTCCTCTGTGCAAGTCTGTCCTGTCCTCTTAATGTCCTGCAACATCAACAACCATTTCAGAGATATAAACAGCTTTGTGCCAGTGAAGCCGGGCCTGTGACTCAACTGTGCTAAAATAATAACTAATGAATTGTTCTCAAATTAATGCCTCGAGGCGTGGTTGTATAACCAGGGTGGAAAGTAACACTATTCACAGTGCTTGAGAACATGCTTCACTGTAATGGAGACTTTGGAGAGTCTAATAAAATTGTAGTAATTGAAATTAATTATGCTAAATTAATTCTTGATCTCCATTACAGAGATAATCTATAATTAATAATAGATTAATATATTATTAGAATGCATTTAACTGGAGGACTGTAAGCCAATGAAAAGACAGAATGTGCACATTTTTAGTAATACATTCAAGATCCATCCAATGCAATGTCTGAGGGAGCAATGTCTGAGACAGACGGGTATCCCTGGTCCAGTTTATCCGTTATTTTCAATTTTAAATGCCCAAAGGAAACCAGACATGCTAATAAAATTCAAGTTATGTGAGCCAAAACTCCGTAGAAATATCAGCTCAATGTCCAGCCTGCAGAAATATGGACAGGTAAGCCATTAGCTAGCTGAATGAGCTAGACTAGCTAGCCAGATTTGTTGATATTTAACAGGAAATGATCAGGATAATGTTTAAGCTTAACTATATAGCTAAAAATACACTATATTGCCAATATATTTGGGAGCTAGGCCAAAACTGAGACGTCTGCCTTTACATGCACATGAATGTAATATGGAGTTGGCCCGTCCTTTGCAGCTATAACTCTTCTGGGAAGGCTTTCCACAAGATTTAGGAGTGTGTTTATGGGAATTTTTGACCATTCCTCTAGAGGGTGCATTTGTAAGGTCAGGCACCGATGTTGGACGAGAAGGCCTGGCTCGCAGTCTCCGCTCTAATTCATGCCAAAGGTGTTCTATCGGGTTGAGATCAGGACTCTGTACAGGCCAGTCAAGTTCATCCACACCAAACTCACTCATCCATGTCTTTATGGACCTTGCTTTGTGCACTGGTGTGCAGTCATGTTGGAACAGGAAGGGGACATCCCCAAACTGTTCCCACAAAATTTGGACCATGAAATTGTCCACAATGTCTTGGTATGCTGAAGCATTAAGAGTTTCTAAAAATGGAACTAAGGGCCCTCCACCTGTCCCAAAACTTTTGGCAATAAATTGTATATGAATTAAAATAAGCTAGTTAGCCAACATCCTAACAAGCTATCTTTTTAACATGGCCCATCATGCTTTCTTTATATATTATTGTGCTCACTTCAGCATAAGTCACTTGATTAATATAAATGTTTAGAAGAGTGACTTCTCATATATATTGTCAGGTTTTGTGAAACAGATTTTCACTAAAAGACTTGTTTACTCAAATCTGTATGTTTAGTATTGTGTCTACCAGTGGCTGTAGGTTATGAGACAAATGTTCTGCTTCAGTATTCTAGGATCATCCTAAATGTATAACTCTTATTGACATTTGAAATGTTCTAGAAGTGCTTGTTATTGACCATGGGACAATCTACGGTTGTTCTTTTCCGTCTTGTAAAGATGTTATGTCTTTCCTTTACAAACACACATAGTCTCAGACCTTGATGGCTTCCTTTAGCGGTGGGAGGCAAAATTAGTTTATCATAACTATGTGGTGAGTCAGTATGACAGAAAGCAAGCTAACTAACAATAACACCAAAAAAGCACTTGATTAGCCATGTTATCACGGCAAATCTTCCCGCCGGTCAGCAATGATGTCGGCTCTGTTATTGCAACAGTAATAATTTGGATAATTTGTTTATTGCTATTTTCCCATACAGCAAGTGATTGAGTCTGCATTTAACGAGTCTTCCTTCTCCTGAAATAGACGTGTATACAAATGAGCCGTTAACATGAGCTAATGGATGGACGTCTAAGATTAGCATGGCAGTGCAATGGACCTGGGCCAAATCCCTGGTTGTGTCTCTTGCTCTGTGAGAGTCTGGGGTTTATTTTCTCAGATTGCACTCCAGTAATATCAACCTTAATTGGGTGAAACCATTTGTACAGATTTTATTTAAGCTACTGATGGATCAACCTTAAATAAGTAATACAGGTAAGATTTAAAACTGGACTGTAGGAAGGCCAGGGACTTTACATAATCACAGATATTATCTGGATTTTATTAGCCTACATATAGCTCACACCTTGTATGGTTTATGTGCTTATGTACTCTGCTGTGTTTCTGAGAAATACGTTTTATATATCCACTGCACCACAGAGCTAATGTTAGCCATGTTTTTTTTTCTATTGAGGTGAACTCTATTTCTGAAGTCAGAAGATACTTTAAATACATAATGAATTACATGGTGTACTTTAAGGACAAGCACTTTAAACAACAAATCCAATATACCTTACCTTCTGAATCCAGAAATGGACATGGAGTTCTCTTCCCAAAAACAACAACAACAACTACACCAAAAACCAGGTCTAACATGTTGCAGTAGATACACTATATATAAAACTTATTTATACTTATGTGACCTCATGTGCATCTCCCAGTATATAGCAGACAGACAAGCTAAACTAAATTCTTTGTAAACATGGATCAGTGACAGTTAGAGAAGAGGAACAAATCTGTCATGGTTTGTTGCGTGCGATATTGTTAGGTGCAGTACATTCCATCTTATCTTTAGAAGCATTGTTTTTCCTAAACATGGCAATTCAACTCAAGACAAATGATCTGGTTATTTAATTTACATTATACCAATTGTGTCTAGAAAAGTACTACCAGAAATGTCATACCAAATCATAAATATCATTCTAAATATCAGTGTAGTATTTATAGAAACTATTTAACCTTGTCATGAACAGGAAGCAGGTGTATTACACAGCTATGCGGAAAGACAATGAATTCTGACATTCCTTGTCATGGGAAAGTTGCAGCCTCTCTTGCTGGAATTTGTTGGTTTGTCTGTGACATGAATGAACAGCAGTTAGGTGAACCCTTATAATGCCTAATGGGTTGTACTTGCCAGACTTTTTTTTTGATCATCCGTCAGTCATCCATCCCCCTCTACAGTACAAGATTTGCCCAGAACAAAACAACACACCTTTTCAAATGATGTTGATAATTACGATTACCCAGGCAGATATAATTTTATTAGCACCAAAACATGTCAGTGGTTCAATTTTTCCAAAATTCCAAAAAATAGCTTTCCATTCTTCTTGGCAAAATGCCTCCAGTTCCTGTAAATGTTTTTCTTCTCCCCAAAGTGGCTCAATGACATTTTGGTCAGGATGCTTGTGATGGCCACTCCAGAACCTTCACCTTTTTTGCTGTAGCCATTGGAGGTTCAACTTGGCCTTGTGCTTTGGATCATTGTCATGTCACTATCCAAGAGCATCCCATGCACAGCTTTTGTGCTGTAGAGTGCAGATTGTCTGCCAGTATTTTCTGATAACATGCTGCAATCATCTTGCCATCAATTTTGACTAACTTCCCTGTCCCACTGGAGCTCACACAGCCCCAAACCATGAGAGATCCACCACCATGCTTTACAGTGGGGATGGTATACTTTTCACTGTAGGCCTTGCTTGACTCCTCTCCAATCATAGCGTTTATGGTTGTGAATATAAAGGGTCTCATCACTCCAAATGATTCTGCTCCAGAAGCTGTGAGGCTTGGCTAGCTGCTGTCTGGTGTACTGAAAGCGGGCCTTTTTGTGGCATGAGCGCAGTAACAGCTTTCTCCTGGCAACTCAACCATGCAGGTCATTTGTGTTCAAGTACCTCCTTATTGTGCTCCTTGAAACAACACCACTTTTTTCCAGAGCAGCCTGTATTTCTCTTGAAGTTGTTTGTGGGTTTTTCTTTGCGTCCTGAACAATTCTCCTGGAAGTGGTGGGCGAAATCTTTTCTGCTCTACCTGACCATGGCTTAGTATCAACAGAACCTCTTATTTCCCAACTCTTTATCAGAGTTTGAACAGTACTGATTGGCATTTTCAATTGTTGAGATATCTTTTTATATCCTTTTCCTGCGTTATAAAGTTCAACTACCTTATTACACAGATCTCATGGTGCAGTATCCAGTAAGTTAGTGCACCACCCCATGAGCTGAGAAACTCACTGATTATTAATGCACAGACACTAATTACAATTAGAATGAGTCACAGGTGTGGAACCTTACTTTTAATAGCCATTGTGTGAGTGTGTGTCAGCCTGTGTGTTTATAATGTGGCCAAACATTCAAGGATATGTAAACTTTTGATCAGGGTTGTTTGGGTGATTTCAGTCATCATTAGGTTTTAAAAAGGAGTCAAACATGTCTGTGATAATTAATGATTTCACGTGACTGCTATCCTTAAATAAGAAAAATGATCTTCATTATAAGTCATATTTTCCAAATAAATGGCAATGTTTAACAATTTCTTTCAGGGTATGCAGAATTTTGAGCATATACTCTGAACTGCTGGACAGTTATTTTTTTTGTGTGTAATTATGTTTTAGTTTGTACATGCCTGGAATATTTTATAACAAATTAGTTGTGTCCCAAAATAAAATCTATAAACCTAATTTAAACCACATACTTTAATCGGTAGGTGATTACTTCCATACATTCTGGCCCAGTCAGAGGTCATGGGTCAGCTATGCGAGATCCTCAACCTCAGTGTGCTCATATGCCTAGTTCAGGCTAACAAACAAAGTTCTTAAACACTTCATATTAATATAAAAAAAACCATTATCACTCACTCAAATGTACAAGAGTGTCCTCAAAGTCTCCATTCATATGGGACGTCCATTGTGCCTTCATCAGTGGATGTTCATGAACGTCCACTTCTCAGTTGATCCACAACATTTTTAATCTTTTTGAATTTGTTAAGTTTGGTAGCAGTGTCATGTCTGATGTGCTGGCCATGTTACCTCATAAATTCCACTGCAACCTTGTCACAGCTTCCTGATCCACAGCCATGAGAATGATTTCATTATGTTCTTCTTTCGTCAAAGGCATTCTAAAAGGCTAGCTGAAAAAAAAAATTACAAACTAAGTACAAAATATTTTGGAAGACATTTTTTTTTAAAAATGCTAATTTCCCCTGTGTATGAATTGAAGAAACCTGGTCTCTATTTGGTCTATATATATATATAGATACAGTTAGGGAAAAAATTTTTTGAACCCCTGCTGATTTTGTAAGTTTGCCCACTAACAAAGAAATGATCAGTCTATAATTTCAATGGTAGGTTTATTTGAACAGTGAGAGGCAGAACAATAACAAAAAAATCCAGAAAAATGCATTTCAAAAAAGTTATAAATTAATTTGCATTTTCATGAATGAAATAAGTATTTGATCCCCTATCAATCAGCAAGATTTCTGGCTCCCAGGTGTATTTTATACAGGTAACAAGCTGACATTGGGAGCCCTCTCAGCTCGTTACCTGTATAAAAGACACCTGTCCACAGAAGCAATCAATCAATCCAGATTCCAAACTCTTCACCATGGCCAAGACCAAAGAGCTTTCCAAGGATGTCAGGGACAAGATTGTGGACCTACACAAGGCTGGAATGGGCTACAAGACCATCGCCAAGCAGCTGGGTGAGAAGGTGACAACAGTTCAACTCAACTCAAATCAACTCAACTCGCCGTTTGTGGAGGAGGAGGAATGCTACCTATGACTCCAAGAACACCGTCCCCACCGTCAAACATGGAGGTGGAAATATTATGCTTTGGGGATGTTTTTCTGCCAAGGGGACAGGACAACTGCACCACATCAAAGGGAGGATGGATGGGGCCATGTACCGTCAAATCTTGGATGAGAACCTCCTTCCCTCAGCCAGGGCATTGAAAATGGGTCGTGGGTGGGTATTCCAGCATGACAATGATCCAAAACACACGGCCAAGGCAACAAAGGATTGGCTCAAGAAGAAGCATATTAAGGTCTTGGAGTGGCCTAGTCAGTCTCCAGACCTTAATCCCATAGAAAATCTGTGGAGGGAGCTGAAGGTTTGAGTTGCCAAACATCAGCCACGAAACATTAATGACTTGGAGAGGATCTGCAAAGAGGAGTGGAACAAAATCCCCCCTGAGATGTGTGCAAACCTTGTGGCCAACTACAAGAAACATCTGACCTCTGTGATTGCCAACAAAGGTTTTGCTACCAAGTACTAAAGCATGTTTTGCGAAGGGATCAAATACTTATTTCATTCATGAAAATGCAAATTAATATATAACTTTTTTGAAATGTATATATATATATATATATATATATATATATATATATATATATATATATATATATATATATATATACATATATGGCAGATGCCCTTATCCAGAGTGATTTACATTAATCTTTTTGATATAAATGAGCAGCTGAAGGTCAAGGGCCTTGCTTAAGGGCCCACCAATAGCAGCAGTGGGATTTAAATTAAAAACCTAACGATCGCTAGTCCAAGACCAGAAAACTCATAAGCAGCTTGCATTTATGTTAATTAACAGTGAACTCCCCCCACCCCATCGCACTGTTGTTTTGATAATTATTTATAAATCTTTCTGAGAAGATTTTGTAAAGAAAAAAAGCTGAGTGGCCATTTTATTTATATCTTTATATGTATCCATTTATAAAACTGTTAATGTAGAATAATGTATTCATGTTACCTCCCTTTTGAATACACATCATCACAAGCTTCTGACACTGGCTCCATGTCTCTCGTTGACTCTAATTTACTCTCATTCCCAGGGTTTAGACCTTGATATAGAGACTTGACCTTTCGACCTTTCAGGAGCTCCTCATTCCCTCTGCATTGTTTTCCAACGGTTTTGAAAGCTTGTTCAGGACATTAGCGCCATTTGTTCTTTTTCCCACGGTGCATCACCAGGCCTCTGTAGAACAAGCTTATCTGAACAATGCTTCAAATAGCTACAGAGACTCATCGGTCTTGCATTCCTGGCCCAGAGCATGACATGAGACTTTACGAGTGTGAGGTCTTTGTAGGGCAGAGTGGGTCTTAAGGACCTATATATAGGTGACCAAAACAATTGGAAAGGAGAAGAGGTGCCACAGATGGACTGTTGACATGTATGGAGGCCTGGTGGAGAGTTATCAGATAGCAGCTGTTGGGTTTGACGTGGCATCATCACACAGCTGTACTTGCACTATTGTCTCTTCTGGTTACCATAACAACCTCTCAGTGACAGTATGTGATCATCATTACTACCAGGCATACATTGATAATCCTTCACTGGTTTTGTTAGAGATTGTTGAAATACAGCCTTAACAGATTGTCATTTTTAAGCAATTTTAGCTAAATCCTTTACAGAAATTTTACACTGCCTGTATTTTTTTTTTTATTAACCAGTGTCATGATGCAGTGATCACATGTTTTTGGGATCCGCATGCATAAAATGATGTCAGTAATTCTTTTTAAAATTTGTTCACATACATAATGGAGGGTGTTGAATGCATATTCTGAGCATTTTTAATTGGACTATTCCTTTATTCATCATCAGTAAGCACTTTATCCAGGTCAGGGTTGTGGTGGATCAGGTGCTTAACCCTGGGTGTGAGATATAGGAATACACCCTGGATGGGTTGTCAGTCCCTTGCAGGGCACCCTGCACACACACTCATTCACACTTAGAGGCAATTTAAGATATCCAATCCACCTGTTGACATGTTTGGAGGTGGGAGATACCTAGAGAACCTGGAGGAACCCCCACAGACATGTGCACTGCATAGAATGCACCCACAGTTAGACACTCTTTAATCAGAAGATGATTAATGCATTCTGCCTTTGCCCTTGCATCCAGAATTTCAGTTCAGAGGTCATGGGCCAGCTATCTCAGATATTCGACCTCAGCGTCCTCATGTGCCTTGTTCAGTTTTTAGACATTTCCACATTACCGACGATGAAACATTTTAAACAACTTTATATTCATATTACTAACATCGCCAAAAAAAAAACATCTACAAACATATTGCTCAGTTGTCATTCGATAGATAGATAGATAGATAGATAGATAGATAGATAGATAGATAGATAGATAGATAGATAGATAGATAGATAGATACTTTATTCATCCCATAGGAAAATTCACAGTTTCCAGCAGTATCCACAAACACAGGTAATAGATAAAATAGTACTTCGAGCTCAACTGGTCACTCAAATGTCAAAATGTTCACAACAAAGCAGAGAAACAATATGAAATATTTTTAAGAAAAACCTGATATGATCACTTATACGCATGATAATTAACTTTGACACATTCATTCATTCATTCATTGTCTATACCCGCTTATTCCCAGGACTCCTAGGGTCACGGGGGTCTGCTGGAGCCTATCCCAGCGCACATAGGGCAAAAGGCAGTGGTACACCCTGGACAGGTTGCCAGTCCATCGCAGGGCACTTTGACACATGAAATTTTAAATATTTCATCATGAATTGCAGTGTTTGTATTTTTCGTGACCGTTTTCTGTTTGTCAGTTTGTTCTTCTTTGTGTGCCTTCCTTCCATTAACAGACAAAAGTCATATGCAGTAATGACCAGTATAGTAAACAAAATCTTCTCAATCCTTCAGAAAGAAAAAAACAAAACAAAGATGAGACTATAGTCTATGAAAGAGCTACTGTGTGTTCATATGAACTGAAGCTCAGTGCACTGACTCTACATTTTCTTGCACAGGCACATGGCAGAGTCAAAAGCATAGACATGTCCAGACTTGACTGCTTGAACTAGACCTGAAGTCAGGCTTGGAAATTCCCATCTAATTCAGTTCATAGAAATGTTTCAAAACTGTTTTGTTTCCTTATTTGGAGAGACTTGTCAAAAATGTTACACCACTGCAAAGCATTAATTATTGATTAAACACAAACGGTACCTGTATAATTCGACCCAGAAACCACAGACGCATTATTTTTTCTTCTCAACTCATCGCAATGCTTGACATCAATCCTTGTTATGACTTTTGTCCGGCTTGTTAGGAATTTACTGTCCTCAAAATACACCCACTGATTAACAGAAATAGAGTGAAATGCCATCTTCAGCACATGTGATAAGACTCAGATGTGGCACAGTGCTAGAAACACAATCTGCTGGTGCTGGTTTATACAGAGTACCTGATATTTAGATTCTACCCTCTTCTAACACCATGCCATTGACCGAGTGATCACATGTTAGATATACCAGTGAAGATAGACAATGTCTGCCAAGATCTGAATTAAGTAGGCACTTTCAGGATCCCTCCCATCAAGGCTCAAATGCTGTGGGATAGACTGACTCACAGCATAAACATGCCTGTATGTCTGTGTGCCCAAGACAACACCCCCACACACCCTGGTAACCATAATACAGCCAACAATACAACAGGCGAAGAAAGTCAGAAGACCTCTAAATTACACCCTATACAAACATAAGATGGCCTTTGAAAGTGGATATTGGTTTAATAATTAAGGAAAGGTGATACACGTGCTGTTAAAACTTGCAGCATTTTATATAGTGAATTGCTGTATAATGGGCTGTAAAATACTGTAATTGTTGTACAAATCCTGGGGCTTTTTCATGATGCTTGTCTGAAATTACAGTACAGTAAATATTTATCTATGAATGACAGCAAATAATAGTATGGGTTGGTATAAAAAAAATAAGTTTAGGTATGGTTTATTATAAACTTTAGATTCAACTACTGTATTGTGGACTGAGACTAAGAGCTGAACCTGTATTAATACAGATTTTCATGAACAAAAGAAACAGGAAGGCAAAAGAGCAACTGAGAAAATTGACCAGATTGATAATTACTGTATATACTGTACATACTAAAAATAATTTCATAATTATGTTATTTTAATATACATACAAATTGTAGTAAAGTTACTAATATTAGATTGTTTAATCATTGAACTTATAGATGAAATGTTATATACTACTGAAAAAGTCTAAAGTGTCCAAATCATGACCAATAAACTAGAGTGTTATGGATTATCTCTATTAACTATTGACTTACATTAACATCTAAGAGATTTCCTGTTTACTAAAAGTTGATCTAAAAGTTCATTAACTTTTCATATCTGCCAATATTCTTCTAGCAATTAAAGTCAGCAAATTTTAAACACGAAACTCTAAATAGTAAATAAATATTAAACTCTCTCTGTCTCTCTCTCTCTCTATCAGTATATATTATTTATATATATACACATGTAATAATTTGGAGTCATGGCATCTCTCTCTCTCTCTCTCTCTTTCTCACTCTTTTGCTCTCTCAGTATATATATATTTTTATTTCATTGTCTGTACCGCTTATCTGATCTATACTCGGGTTACGGGGAGCCTGTGCCTATCTCAGGAGTCATCGGGCATCAAGGCAGGATACACCCTGGACAGAGTGCCAACCCATCGCAGGGCACACACACACACTCATTCAGTCTCAGTATATATTATTTATATATATACGCATGTAATAATTTGGAGTCATGGCATTTGTCTCTCTCTCTCTCTCTCTCTCTCTCTCTCTCTCTCTCTCTATCTATCTATCTATCTATACATTTATATCTATACCTATATATATATTATATCTATACATTTATCTATCTATACATTTATATAATAAATAATTAATTAATCTTATCTATATATATATATACATATATATATATATATATATATATATATATATATATATATATATATATATATATATATATATACATATATGATTCATTAAGGAAAAGCAACAGGTGATTGAAAAGCTAACATTGTAAGATATGTGTAAGTTATGTGAAGTCCTTGTGCCTTGAGCATCAGATTCTACTGTACTTAGCTTATCTGCTACAAACCAAAAGGAACAATCAAATAGATAATGAAATCAGGTTAGTGAGGAGTGAGTTATTATAGTTGGGTCCTGAGAGTAACAGACTGCAGTGTTGTAATGAGGTATTTTAGGGAAGAGCTGAAGGGTGAAGGTCATTTTGAGCCACATTTCCGCCCACGTTCCGCCAATGAATTACTCAAATACCGAAAGCGCATGTGACGTGCAGGAGGCCGGGCAAAGCACACCGCTATAAACACTCCCAGTCTCATTCATTCCCAGTCACTGCCACACCAAGGAGAAGCTCCGAGACACGACAAAGACAGGAGCCTTTTATTTTATTTTATTTTTAAACCACTACATTAACGGCTTTCAGGATTCAAACCTGATCCTCCACAAAACATGAAAATGACTTCGGTAGAGAGCTCCAAGGTGCTGAAGGAGGGCGAGCTGGAGAAGAGGAGCGACAACCTGCTCCAGTTCTGGAAGAGAAAGACGTGCGTCCTCACCACGGACAGCCTGAACATCTACGCCGACACGCAGAAGAAAAGCAAAAGCAAAGAGCTCAAGCTGCAGTACATTAAGAAAGTGGACTGCGTGGAGCGCACCGGCAAGTTCGTCTACTTCACCATCGTCACCACGGACGATAAGGAGATCGACTTCCGGTGCTCAGGCGAGGATAACTGCTGGAACGCGGTGATCACCATGGCACTGATCGATTTCCAGAACAGGAGAGCCATCCAGGACTTTAAAACAAGACAGGACGCAGAAAGCTCCACTTTGGGACAGCAGGAGGCTTTACGCATGGCCCGGGCGCCGTGACACGCTCACATTCAGCACACACACTTACACTCCGGTGAGTCTGGCTTTAACACATGGAGACACTCTTTAGTGTGACACGCATATAGTGTTTAATACAGCTGTTTCATCATTATATCTCATTCAAAATACTACAGCTCTCCTTTGTACTGTATATATAACAGCAGTTTTTCTGGCTCTTTGGGTAACCATGGTTACGATTTAAGGCTATAATCTGCCATCTTGCTTAATATCTAATGTCTAATATTTGATATATCAATAATGAAATAATAATTTAAAAAAACAGTCAAGAGCCAAATATCCAATAAATCCACTCATTGTGGTCACGCATTAATTTTTCTTGTTTTTTTTTTCCTTTTTAAGGAGATGTAGAGCGATAGATGCAGAAGAAAGCTTGGACCAAAGCGGAGATATTTGCACCGTATCTGAGAAGAAGAGATGCCAGAAGAGAGGTGTAATATCTAAGATGAAGCGCTTCAGACACGCTGAAATAATTTCAACAGGCCAAACAGACACTCAAGACTGAATGCTCGAACTTTCAAAGTCAAGTTCTTCAATATGAGGGATCCTAATGCTCCCTGGATTTCACTTGTAAATTTGCTTATTTATTTGCTACGAGGAATGTAGTATGCATAAAAGTTGTTTGTTTGTCTTTAAGTTATTTACATGTCCTGTTTTTAATGTTAATTTAAATAAATTTTCATAAAAATATAGCAGTTCTTTTGGCTGTGTTATTCCGTCAAACACACTCATATCATTTTTACATATCAGATTCTCTTTCTATATACTTTATATCATATTCTGATTTTTCTTTGCGATAGTATTAAACGCATACAATTTCAAATGAAAGACGGCACGATGTAAAGAAGCTCAGCTATTTCTAAAGGCCACGGAAAGTCCCTTACTCATTCATGAACAATGTGGCGTCATACTATACGCGATAAGGGACTCAATAGACCTGTTTTATTGCATTGCTACATTGCCCTGTGATGACAGGATGCTGAAATCCTTAAGAGTGTGACGCTGGGTGTGCGTCCAACTATGTGGCTTAATAGTCTTTACATTATCAGCGTTTACGAGGGGTTTAACAAGCTTTTGCCAATAAACATGACTGAGTCTATAAGCAATCATGTCTGACTCACCCAAGGTTCAATACAAGCCGCTTCAATAACTGATAAAAATAACAGTAACCTAAATACAGAAAGCTATATTGTGTACTGTCATTTAGCACACTTAGACACACCAACTCAACCAGTTTCATTCTAATCCAACGTGAGAGCAGGTACAATCTAAGACTTGTAGATGTTAATGTATAGTAGGGATGTAGTGTGGAAGAAATGTAACATTAGTATATCAGTACGATATTTATAGTGTATATAGTATACGTTGGCACAAATATGACAAGTTTGTTCTTAATATATAATGTGGCTACTTAGCTAATAAAACACTTTTTTTGACATTTATTTCCCCTACAATGCCATTTTTAAAAACATATCCAGCCATCCAAGCAATACATTAAATAAAATCTGCACACATGGGTAGGTAATCATGTGCGAGCCGGCTGTAGAGAGCGTGTAACTCAGCGCTCTGTGTGTGGTGTTACGTTGCTGCCAGGCTTTTGATGCTGGATCAGACTACACTGTAGATCAAAGGCTATCCTGATCTAAGAAGAAATGCTGTGCTCTGATCGTGTCCCGAAATATGTCTCGCTAATTTGCCCTTCACGTCCAGTTCGCCCTCTAGCCACTTGACCATGAAGTGAAAAGTGTGTAACACCCATGACACTTTAGTCTTTATAGCATCATCATGTGCTTTTGCTTTGATAATCATGTGTTTGGCAAATACTGACTAAAATACAGCAAACATAGAAATCTTATAAAGAGTTTATAATGTAATGTCATTGAGGTGTATATGTATTTGTGGTACGGTTTAATGTCAATATTGGAGCGGACGCTGTCATTATAACTCTATCACATGAATAGAAATTAGTACCACTGTATGACTTTCATGTTTACTTTCTGGGCTTGCAGCAAAGGTATTTGGAGAAGTGGCTTGGGAATATATGACTTCAAGGTCACTCATCTGTGAGAAACAGGAAAGTGTCAGTGTTTGTGTTTGCTAAAGGTTAGGCTGTAAGCGGAAATGCCTCTCTAAGCCCATATCTAATAGATAAGCCTATCCCACAAGGCAACTCTCAGATCCTAGGAGTCATAACTTTACATGCCCTTCTGACTCATGGCAGATTATTGATACATCTCATTTTATGACTGACTTTTCGTTTTAACCTTAAAAAACAAATTGAACTGTCTGAAAGTAGATTAAAAATGAACAGAAAATTACTTAATTTATAAATTGGGTTTAAAAATAATGTTCAATCCTGAAGTTTAAAGCTGATCTGAAATAATTTAAAAACAATTTTGTTTATAATGAAGTTTTCTCACACAGAGAGAATTTACAATAATGTGTGTGTGTGTGAGAGAGAGAGAGAGAGAGAGAGAAAGAAAGAAAGAAAGAGAGAGAGAGAGAGAGAGAGAGAAAGAAAGAGAGAGAGACCTACTCTGTTGTAAAGTAAAGAGTGGATCGTTCTGGTTCTGGTTTGTTCTCCACAACTTTATGAGTCATCAAGGGGCTTTTAGGCTCTAGTAAACCAGCCAGACACGCTTCCAGACATCAGCGGTAACATAAAAACAAGCCTAGACCTACTGTTTCCTAAACACTACCACCAAACTACCATCATTCCTACATGACTCTTGGCCACAAGCAGTAATTATGACATCCGATTTCATCAGCTCACTGATCAAAAATGTGTTACAGCTATTTAAACTAGTAAACAGCCTGCGAGAGTGTTTCATTGGCTCATATACTCGTTTTGCTGCTGAGGCAGACTGCAGCTGCTGTGTCTTGTAGAGAAGCAGAAGTCTGCTGGGAGTCTAACTAACGTTCATTCATATTTCTCTTTCAGACAGAGTGGAATTTTAAGATTTCTCACGGCTTGAGAAAAATCACAGGAGAAGGTCAGGTGATCAAATACCAGTCACACCTTAACACATTCTCTTCACAATAAAGCATGAATATGACATGACAAAAATGTGACCCGCATACATGGTTCTTTTGTGGAACGACAAAGCGTAAATTGCGCTAATGCTTTACTACAAGTCATGTGACTGTATACAGTATGATTACGCAGTGTGTGTAATGGTGTAATGTGTGTGCTTTGTGCATAGTGCTTCATTTCTCTCACTTACTGCTAACTGAAGTTATTTTGAAATACTTTGCTTCGACTTGGTGCCCATCCTTCGATACACACACACACTGAATGCACAATGTTGGAATGAGGAGATATCTCATGTCTATCAGTGCCTCCATTTTAGCTGAAATTACCGATTGGAATCCAGTGAATGTGGCATCTCAGACACTGTTCACTAAGCACGAGGAGCGCTAAGACTCGTGCTGCACCCAATAAAGAAGAAAATCATGTGGTCTGAAGAATGAAGCCATCTGCAGCTGTCTATAGAAGTCGTGGAGAGAAGAAGGGAGAGGGAAGAGAGAGAGAGAGGAAGCAAAGAAAAAAGCAGAGCATATGAATAGTAAGACATATGTTTAACAGTCTGTGGGTCAATGTTAGCTGACAGAGTTGTTCACTGTCTGCTTTGTCTATTCCTGTTCCTGTCTGTTCCGTATACAGAGACAGATGGAGAGGTATGGACAGAGATGTAGTGGGTGTGATGTCATTTGTAAAAGCTTTTGCAGTTGATTTCTTCAAGGCATTTTGAAACCATACACCACAAAAGTAAAAAAAAAAAAAAAATACACCCACAGTTGAAATGAAGGATTGACAGATGCCTTTATCTGCCATGGAAATATATGGCTTCGTCAGAGAACAGACTTCCAGAGAAAGACAAAATGTAAACAGCCAAGGATGCTAACACAAATATTTATTTGTGTCTGAAAGAGGCAAGCATGTAATAGTGTACAACAAATATTAAGGTATAAATATGGTTTTGAAGAATAGAAACAATAAAGCCACAGATCCTGCCACAAAATTTGAGATAAATGTCTGCAATAAGCACCAGCTGGACTCATTTTCAGAGCATGGCACAGTTTTTAATGAGGAAGAGGTGGGGTTATTAGACCTCCAAACTCAATTTACTCCCAGACATAGGCCCATTTTTATATATTTCAGACACAACTGTTTTAGATTATAAAGCACTTAAAAAAGGGGGGTGAAAAAGAGCGAGCCAGACCATAACACTGAATATTGGTTCATAGTTGTTCTTTTAGTTATTAGTGCTATATATCAAATAACTTTCTATGTATCAAATGAATAAAACAAACATTTTTTTAGTGTCTTCTGAGCGGCAGATAAGCTTTCCCCATCCTCATAAGAGCTTTCAATTTCAAGAAGTTTGCTAGTCAGTTCAATTCAATTTTATTTCTATAGCACTTTTAACAATGGACATTGTCACAAAGCAGCTTTACATTATTATATGAATTTAGTATCTAAATTTTACATTTACAAATTTGTCCCTAATAAGCAGAAGCGATGGTGCGCAACTCCCTGAGAAAAAGAAACCTTGAGAAAACTGACTCTAACAGCAACCCGTCCTCATCTGGGTGAAATAATTTCCATTCTATAAATGTACACTACACAATCAAAAACATTTCTGATGATGCCACTGCCAACTAGAGCTGTAAGTCAAAGGGATCAAAACTGTCTGTGTTCTGTGGGTAGCATACTCTCCTGCCTGTCACATTCAACAATGTTTGCTAATTGTAGAAGACAATTGAAGAATCATATACGTAGAAGACGGTGGATTTCGCTTTTCTCTACATCCTAGCCTTCACCCTCAGCCATTGTTATGTCATATGATAGAAGAGAGCTGGCTGAGAATTGAGAACTGCATTAGTCAATACATGTACACCGTCATGCAGTTTTATAATCAGTTGGTTTTGTCTAATTTAAGCTAAAGAAGCAAATTGATTTGATTCTCACCAAAAGGAAATGGCTTGCTTTATTGTAGTGGTGCTCAAATGTGTCATTTCTGTGCATCTTCCTACATATTCTAAGGTTTGCTATTTATGTCATTGTGTGAGCTTAAGTCCCCAGTCTCGCGTCTTTACTTTCTTTCAGAAAGGTTGAAGTCATAATTAGCGGGATCAGATCCTTAAACGAGCTCTTCATTTGCTTTGGAACAATAAAAAGCATAAAAACATTTTACAAATGTATTTGAACTAAATTTCTGCCATTGAAAAGCTTCTCATGTTGTATGTGTGCAGCTGAACAGTCACATGCTGATACGGTCACATGCTGATATGTTTCACAGGCTGGCTGTGTCTGCGAGAAAAGCCTTCAAGTGGAAAGTCCCTAACAGGAGTTTCGTTATTAACTACTTGACCTCCTGTCCCTTAAGCACAAATCATTCGAACAGCATCCATCTCACAGGCAATCGATTTAGCAAACAGTCATCAGTGTTTCTCCACGTGAGGAGGGTGAAGTTGATAAATTAGTTCATTATTGGACATGGTACAGCGATTATAGGATTGTCATTAATTCCTCAGGGAAGGAAATGAGATCGACATAAGCTATACATACTCAGGTATAATGTTTCCTAACTGTATTTTCCAGGATCGCTTTGGTGGTACCATTAAGGGTGCATTTTTTTCTTTCATTAGTATGTCTCTATTACCCGGGAAGGCGAATGTGATATACCTTAGCCTTTCCTATAAGTTCCTATTATATATTCAGATACTTACTCTAGATACCAAAGGGGCATCTTTGATGATATCACCCCAGTGAGAAGAAAAAATACAGCTCAGAGTCTTTATTTCTGAGAGCGTAGCATTATGGAAAATTCCACCTACAAAAAATTAAAGTTATGCTTAGGTCATGGGACTTGTGTTACTTTTTTTTTTTTTTTTTTTTTTTTTACAACCTGCTAAATCCTACTTACTGCTGTTTGTTTCCATTTATATTTTAAGAACAAGCTCACATCATTTCTGTTCTTACACTCATACACACTCAGACATGAAGGAAAGACCCATCATTTCTTATCCACCTCAGCCTTTTGGCAGTGAAACTCCTGCACCTGTGTTCTGCTGCAGTATCTTTCCCAGGAAGCTTAGATTTACAAGGTCACTGTTCAACAGCCGCTGGCCTTAATGATTTTGGAAGCGTAGGTGTTGCTTTAAGGATCCAGGAACTGAGTACATATTCCATTGTATTCTAGACACAATGGCCGATTTTTTTTCACTCTACTATAGTCGGATGATTAAGAAGCAGGGTGCGGAAGTCAATTCTATAACATGGCTGCGATGGATATCCTAGTTCATAAAAGTTCAGACATATCCTCCGAAAGGCCATCTGTTTGGGGGCTGTATGGATGTGACTGTAATTGGGTCAGCAGCCGTATTCAGCTCGGCAGATAAGATCACAGGTTATTGTAGACACCGGTACTCCCCTGGTGGCTAGCTTTTTCATAATAATGTAACTCAATACAGGTGTTTGCATGGGAACCATATGCGCCACCTTTTTACTAGCCTACAGAAAGCAAAAAAACCCGCTTTTTAAAAAAAAAAAAAAAATCAATTTATGCCTTAACTGGGACTAATGGAGACAAATGCAACCCTTTACATGATTACACTTCACTCACACAGAGAGCTCTTTCACAGAGGATGGCTCTGCCCTATTTTGATTCTCTTAGGCTTGCTCTAAATCGTTGTTTGCTGGGCTGCAGGTTTTTGTGCGTGTCTCATGTGTATTTGTGTGTAAGAATGGGTGTGACATGCTATCCTTGAGTTTGGCTGCTTTACTCTGAGGCCATGCGGAATTCAGAGGGACTTTTAGAGAGACAGACAGACAGCAATGGAGCACAACACTGTGCTCCAAACACGCAGGACTGATGGGAACTGAGTGGGTGAAGGTGAGAAAGATTCCACAAAGTTTGTCTAAATCTGAACCTGACATATTAAATAAATAAAGAGCTGTATTCAAATCTAATGCCTACTCCAAACTGTTTAATATAGACGTAACCAAAATACAAATACATTCTTTAGACTGAACGTATAGTGTGTTCTATGCTAATAGAAGTTTTGTTTTTAGAGAAAAAGCTTCATACTGAGACTAGGTGTGTGCGTCGGAACTGGGATCTCACAGAACAAAAAGAAAAAGTTGCACAACTGCAAGGTTTTTTGCTCAGACAGAGCTTGAAAGGCATGAACATGAAGCAAGCTGACAGTTTTGGCAGGTTTCAGCAAAAAATTTACTCAAACTACAATTCAAAACCACACTAAAAGACCTAGCTCCTTTTTCAGTCTTTGCGTAGGAAACAATGGTGTGCACACATTTCTGCTTTATTTATAGAGCCTTTGCTCCATGTAGACAGGCCCATGCTGTGCACAGGGCATCATAAGTCTCTAAAATATAATCTCAGAAAAATAATTATTTATTGAAAAAAAATAATTTCTACAATCATTGCACTGTGTTCTGTATTTGTAAATAATATATCTCTATTATTATTGTAAGACAATCTTGCCACAAAACCATATAATAAAATGCCATTTTGACTCGCTACAGCACTTTAAGTACATCTCAGTTTTGTAGTAGACTCAGATCTTTCTAGAATGTAACAAATCTTAAAATCTAAAGGATATGTGATAAAATAATGATTAAATGTGTATTCCAGTCAACTATAAACAACAATAGCTGATTTGGGAAAGACATGCAGTGAAACCTAGCTTATTTACTCAGATATAGTAGACAGAAGATACTGGAAAGTTATAATGGATGCCTGGATGTGTTGTTAAATAAAATTATGTTCTATTTGTTGTGTAATTTGTGAATGAAAATGACTTCTTTCTTCAGCACCTCTTTTTGTCAGTGTTTCGCAATCTGTCCAGGGCATAGTTGTAGAGTCCACATTAAAACAAAGGCTCACCAATGGTTTAAATACCGATACTGATATTTTGAGCATTAAATAAATACAGATTTATTATGTTTAGTATTTAGTAATAACGACAATAAATCATGTGCCCATGTTTATTTATGAAGATGAGCAGAAATGTCACAATAAGTATGTAGGACTTTGAATGACAGGAAATGCATTCAGGCACACATATAAACCGGATAATACAGGCACATTGTGGCCTGCTGAAGTCCATTTCCAGCTAAACGGAGACACAATGAATGCTGTGTAACGGCAGTCAAGTCATTACACAACTTACACTTGTATAAAAGCAGAAGGAATCCCAGTTAATGTTGTAATTATTCATGGATATCTTTATGTCCAGTGATTCGAATGAATTTTGATTTAGTGTCACAATGTAATAATGAAGCAATACTTTATTCATTTTGATGCACCTTGACATGACATGATTTCTACAGCAGACATTCTGATTTATAATATTTTATATATTTTCATTTATCATAAAACATGAGACATTTTCTTTACAAAGCTTTATTACAGGCAACAGTTTGTATTTTACAAATGACGTACATGCAGAACAAACCTTTTAGATAATTTCCCTATCAATAGCTGCAGGTAACTTAAGTATTTGCATTCTTGGCAGAGAATGGGCAAAACTAATGAGACCAGATCAATAGTCAGTGTGTTTATGTTTTCAGTGCACAAGTGTATGACCTTTCTAATAACAAAAATCATTTTCATAAAAACGTTCATTCATCTTAAGTACGCTCTTTATCTTGGTGAATGGATCTAGAGCCTATCCCAGTGTATGAAGTGGGAATACACCCTGGATGGAATGCCGGAGCATCACAGGGCCACACACACACACATACACACACTTACTCACTCATGCATACCTAGCAGCAATAGTCAAATCAATAGTGAATAGTCATACACTTATCAGATTTTACAAAGTAGGGGTAAAGTCACACAGGAGAAACTGGGAGAAACTTCACATATAGAAAACCTCCTGAGAATATATTTTGTAAATTGTAAATCTCTCTAAAGCATGTATGGCAAAAGTCCTGACCACAGTAAACAATATCTAAAGCAAATAAAAAAATAAAATTTGTTGTATTGTATACACTCACACTGCAGTAGCTTATCTTTCTACATACCTTGGGAAAAAAGATGGACAGATGATTGTTGCATTGAACAATTTAACAAAATAAATACAGTATATACTGTTAGAAATACTATTAACCACCAACACGAGCAAGTTTCTACCCTCTAAACTTCTTTCAATTTTATCTGGAACTGCACGCATTAGCAAAATGCCCCTGACTTGCTCAGTGCATGTGTTCTTCGTATTATGTATAAGCCTTTATTCTTTTTCATAATGTTAGAGCTGACTGCATAGTGTTAATTTTTATAATAAAATACATAAAAAGTTGTGAAATTTACTGTTATAATATGTGCAGTGTTAGATGTTCTCTGTCTGATAATCAGTGAATTAGTGATTAGTCACATTGTTTAGTGTTAGGGTACATAGAAAGCAAATCTTTCTTAGGCGATAGTGGACTGAATTACAGACAACCACTCCAACTTCTCTAGGGCTGACATGCATTTCCTAGAATGCTTTCTCAGTGCACACACTTAAAGTCCTGTCCATGTGCCAGGATCTGGTGTCTAAGCCGTTGTCAGAGATAAAGAGCTCAGGATCGGTTTATTCTTCTTCACTGCCCCACTCAAATACCCACAGCCATCTCTCTTTTCTGCTCATACAAACAAGTCATACATGTGCACACAGACATGTATATTTATATACATCCATGTCCACAGAGAACCTCTCAGCTGTGCTGCCATTCCAAAGGAAGTTCTCATTTATCAGGGCCACGACAGCTGGTCATGACAGCAACTGCTGGCAGACACAACACGGGTGGAGAGCAGAGAAAAAGACAGGAAGAGAAATCTAGCATGAAGGAAATTGTGTTTCATGGAGTGAAAATGTCAGACTGATGACGGCTGATGGCAGGGTAAAGACTAGGAAATTAAAAATGCGGTCGAATCAGAGGTTTTGCAGTCGAGTAAGGAAAAGCAAAGGATTGACTCAAGTTATTTATTTATTTTTTATACACACACACATATATATATATATATATATATATATATATATATATATATATATATATATATATATATATATATATATATATATATATATATTAAAAAATTATATATATATATATAATATATATAGGTATATATATATATAGGGTTAGAGCTAACTGAAAAACTGCCATAATTACACTATAAAATCATTATAATGACACATGCGTAGCACCCAACATGCAGTATATTGTCTGCTTAAATGAAACAACCTATTCTGCATCATGTGTGAAATCAGGGTGTAGAATATCCACTTCATGATTTCCATAAGTCACTAAACTGTACATTTGTATGGAATAAAGTTTAATATTGCCTTCATGTGCTATCAGAATTATACTGTGTCCCACTTCTGAAGTGGTAATTATGAGCATGTCGTCGTTTACATGCTTTATTGTCATGGATGATAGCTGGCACCCAAAATAAATATCTGATTGGAGAATTCACACTGTTATCTGATCACGATGAGAAGAAAATCTCTGCACTTCCAGAATGTTTGTCCTTACACATATAGAGTAATACAGTTTCCAGGTTGAAACCAGGACAGATGTGTCATGTTTGTGTTTAAGCCCTGGGTGTGGGTTGTAGCTGTATATATGTGTGTGTGTGTGTTTGTATCTGGGCAGTGTTCGCGTCTCTCTGTGAATAAAGAAGTGAGGTCTATAACAAGACCTGACAAGCACAGCACAGCTCTAGTCACGCTTGGCCCTGCAGTTTGCACACACCGCCATCGAGACGGGTCAGAGCAGGGTGCCGAGCGTAGGTGGGCACACAGACGAGTGTGGAGTGTAGATGTGTGTGCCGCTGCTGTGTTTTGGCCCCTCTCTCACCCCGAGGGCTGCTTTGAAGTGAGCGGGGCTGACAGACAACTTCATCTCAGGCCCTGGAGCCAGTTTCAGTCATTACAGCGGACATGTGTCAGATTTGAGTTGAGGAAGTGAGACAGTGCAGATGCAGGTGTTATAGCAGACCACATAGACACTTCACTATGACTTTATCATTCAGAGGAGGGTATATAAACCCATGTGAACCCAAGCAGTAAAGTACAGCTGTAATTAGAGCACTTCATCATACAAGCAGCTCACTTCACAAACTGCACATGTGGTAGTTAAGGACCCAGTTTGAGGCCTTGACATACACTTTATCCACTCAGACACTTTAGAGGACTGCAGAGAGCAAGTGTAATTCCTTAATACTGTACATAATACTTGATAACATAAATAACTGGCGTAGATTTCATTTCATCTCACTGTGAGAGACACAGCGCTCCTGCACCACAATATGAATAAAGTTTCATACTAAACTAAACACGTATTAGCTTATATTTATATAGAATATACTGGCAACTCATTGTCTTGACACCACCAAACTACCACTGCTGAACCCTTAATCTTCTACAACCTTAAATTACTTTCAGCCAAATGAATACAAATTATATTTTATAACTCCTTCTTTTCATAACTATTTATAATTATAAGGCAGAGTGGTATTAATAACGCTAATCAAGGTCATTTAAGACCTTGACCTTAAGGTCTTTGATCTTTAACATTAACTTTTATATAACAAGTCAACCACCAAAAGACCTTTTAATGACATCCATGTCACTGTTTTAATGAACTGCGATTATTAAAATTTATTATTAACTGCTTCTAGTCATAAACCTTTATGGACAAGTGAGAGCTGCACACAGACTTGACAGATCCTGTAGATATCTGTGAATTTCATATAATAAAATAATATACAAGGTCTTAGCCAAATTCAACAACCAAAATCTCTTATGAAGTTTTATTCAGAGTGAAAATGCCGGAATGTTTCGCTCAGCTCTCGTCAGAGGACAATTCACTCTAACAAAAACATTGAAATGGACAGTCAGTTCTTTGTGCCCCAAATCTACACAAACCAACAACTTTTGATTTTTACTTAAAACAATTTGTCATATTACTTTTCCTCAGGTTTTGAGTCAACAGGTCTTAAATCAAAATCAAGTCCAAGTCATCTCACCTTCACCAAGTCATGCCTTAAGCTACTAATCAAATAGGACACAAGCCCCATCGCAGATGGAGAAAATGAAGGGTCATCCCACATAGATAATCTAAAGAGCTGCACTTCCTAAAAACAGTTCATACCAAAGTCTCACCCTTTGTCTCAGTACATAATCTCATCTGGATATTGTAGCTTTGTACCTAAAACTGCTATTGTAATCATAAAGACTGTAATAATCACACTCAGTACTGTTCAGTTTCACTGTATACAACTGTGGAAGAGTAATGAAATGCAGTCCGACTATTTGGTGCCTGATGAATTCGAAAGCTGAAAAATTCAGAAGTCTCTGACATTTTTGTCCTCCATGCATTCAGGCTTCAAAGTGGGAAAAATATGGATGCCGTGTCTTTTGTTAGCAAACATCAGGTAAGCTAACTGTGATGAGTGATGTGTATTTACCTCCTCAAATTAGTAGTCAGTGTATAGATATAGCAATCTTATATGTCTGTATTTTGACTGAACTGAAGCAAGTAAATATATACTGCGCTACTTTATTAATGGATGTGAGCAGCAGTGATTGCAGACTTTATTGACTTTTCAAGTAGTGAGGGTCACTTTCCTGCCTAGTGAGGGTCAGAAAGTCTGAGTTACACTTTCAAAGTGAATTGAAATATTCTGGTTACATTAATGAATATAGCAAAATCTTTTTGAATTTCACCTAGCTTATGAAACAATAATTCATACAGATTAAAAATCAAGGCAGGCAAAATTCCACGAAAGAGTTCTTAGTCTTAAATCTGTACTTTTAACACTTTAATTGTTTTGGTTTGGACTTTAGCTCATGAAAATTGAATTTGGACTCACTGTCTAAATACTGTACAACATTAACCAAATCAGTGCCACAGGGAGGAATATGAACAGTGTTTACTGGCACATCACTAAATAAAACACTACAGTCGCAATGTTTGTTCGTTCCAGTAAGGGTTTGTATTGACTGTAACCGAGCCAGCGTCTGCTCTTACACACAGCACATTTAACCTACTGTCTCTAGACATGCTGAAAGGGTAATGAGTGAGTAGGACTCAAACAGTGACTGTTGTTTGCCGTAAGAGTGTGTGTGTGTGTATGAGAGAGAGAACTCTGGTCTAGTCCTGCATGCCTAGGCATGTCTCCCTCACGTCTGTCTCTCACAGCGGAACTAAAAAGACTTCAGAATAGCTGTAATTACTGGGCAAACATCCGCACAAGGAACCCAACCCTATTCATTCTGACACACCTCAGTTTGCCCTCAGTGGCTCATAGATAATAAGAGGTGAAGGTAATCATTGGCAAATCACTTCTTCAAAGAAAGCCTAACATAGCAAGTGTTCCAGAGGAACATCAAACTCTTCTCTCAAAAGAGCTTTTAAATTTAGCTTCTCAATTTGAGGGGAAAAAAAAGCAGAATGAACAAGAAGGTTAAAGAAAGCTTCCACATCCTTACTTACATACTTTCACTTGAAAAGAAGTCACACAGCTGTGAATAATCACCTGATTTATGTGTAGTTTACTTATTTCCCCTGTAGTGAATGTGGGATTTCTGATTATTTATGTAATTTTCTTACATTAGTTATTTTTTTAACATGTGATCACATACTGTTTATGTTGTGTTTTGCTAGGTTTTAAAGTTCTTAATAATATCAGTGTATGAGTATTCACTGACCATTGAAACGTCTATACCAGTTCATACTTTTCTGCAGACCAGTAGACAGGTCAGAATTTTCTGCTTTTGGTCTTGCTTTCCTTACCCTTCCCACTTATTTCATGGCTTGGAAGTTAGTGTTGACTCATGCTTTAAATCATTAATAAAAGTAAATAAGTGTTAAATTATTAAGACAGCAAATAAATTAACTGGAGCATATCATCAAGGATGTGAACTTTTGAGCTTGCTGACTTAGGATCAGTTACATATATATTTAGACCATGCTTTTTCATTTATTCTGTATTGGGTGTTCATTTATTCACGCATGCACCAAGAGAGATAAAAACATCCAGTGAATATGTGAATATTTATAAAAAATAAAAAGAAAAAAGAAAAAATAATAGTGGCATAAATGCATATGCAATATGTTCCAACATGCTGAAAATACAGCATTATTATTATTATTATGATTATGATTATTATATAGGATTTTTCACTGAACTGAAGTCATCCTCTCTACAAGAGTGAGTCAACATATCCTGCTAACTTCTATTTAATGTCAGCCTCCATAGCAACAGCAAAAAAAAAAAAAAAAAAAGACAGTTTCCAAAATCTAGAAATGTATGAGAGCAGTGGATAGCCATGCAAGCAGGAAAACAAAAGTCCTGTTCAGGCTTGAAAGCTGGAGTCGTGTTGGAGAAATATGGAGGAAGCATGTCAGGGTATGCACATTAGTGGGTCAGCATAGCGCATTACAGAACAGGATTAACCCCTGACCCTATGCATGGATCCCAGCCTAAGGGCATGACATCATCCAAACACCCACAGACGAGCTTCTGCTCTGTAGGACACTCAGCAGCGCAGGGTGAAGTTCCTCACACACAAAGGAGGCACCTACAGGGTGAGTATATAAGTGAATATGAAATCACATCTGTCCGTATGTGAATAATACTCCAGGTTGACTATAAGCTGTCATTTTATAGAAGCATTCTTTGAATTCCGAATTTTTGACAAACATCGATAAATAACATAAGATAAAGCTTCAATAAAGGTGGAAAAAATCTAATTAATAATGGATTTCACACTCTATATAGGTCCATACATTTCACAAACAAAAAACAGTGGTGTATGTGATTCCCTGAATAAGAAAGCACACACAGAGCAGTGGGAGGGAGGAATTCTTTTGTGTGACGTCCAAGCACACATGTGGCCTAATTTGGCCCTGCGGTTCCACGGCGCTTCCGTCGGCCCCCGCAAGCGTCTGAACACAAAGCACCAGTGTGTGTGCGCCCACAGTCAGACATGGACGCTGTAGGCCTGGGCTTATTGCCACTGCAGCTCTGGAAAGAGGGAGGATCAAAACACGCTGAACACAGAGCGCTGTGTGAGGCGCCATGAAAGGCCAGTGTGTGGGATTTAGAACAATATGAGCAAATATACAGGTAGTCAAGTAAGAAATCCAAACATATAAAGCCTAAGGGACAGGAAAAGCTTTAATGCTGGACAACATGCGATTTAAAATATGGGGAGAGACCCAATACATCCGTAGGTTATTATAATACTTTTAGAATGGAATGCTGGAGGATTACTCACAGGAGGATCTCGAGGTTTACTCAAAGACTTCTGGTGTAAAGCCGCTTCATGTATGTGAGCTGAAATGTCCTTAAACTAAAGTGGTAATGAAAACTGTTATAAGATGCTAATATATACTACATTTCTGTTTTAATTTTAGAAGCCCAGCAGCCGAGTGAGTGAGAATGGAATTGATTTCTAATATACACAAAGTAAGGATTAAAAAGGAAAAGGATTTATTTATTGTTGTTGTTTTTTTTCATGTACTCTTCAAATAGTGTACTACAAATATTAGGAATGAATGGGTTCACAAAAAAAAAAGCCCCTTAAATTAGCCTGTCAGTGAAAGAAATGCAGTTAGACTTGACATTACAAAAAAGCACCTTAAGGCCTAATATAAAGTGCAGAAAGAGTTTTCTACAGCAGCAGTTCTAAAAGTAGTGCTGGCTTTAGGGCAAGTTTTAATGAAAGCACTTGTTCTTCATTATCATTCTTAGAGTAATAACCTACACAGGATTGTTTTTATGGAAGAAGTGTCCAGTGTAAGAGCTTTGTAACAAGCAGAGGTAAAGCTGTTCTTTTAAGAGCTCTAACGCAGAGGTTTCACTGTAACATGACCAAAAAAAGAGAGAGAGAGGCTATTGATGGAGCAATTGTTTGTAGTTGCTATAACACAAATGATAACAGGAAGTAAACTCGTCTCCCGGACTTTCTTAAAATTAAAGGTTAGTACTATTTTTCATAGGAAAATATTCCACATTGGGGTAGCACATCACACCACCTCGTTGTTGATTGCTTTCCAAAAAACACATTCCCTGCTGTATTTTATTGTCTCATTAAAGTATTCAGTCTTTCACAGTAAACCTACCCCAATCACTATAAGCCTGTGCTCTGGGAAGATATCCAAGAGATCTTACTAAATCTTAAACACACCTCTGTTTGATCAGGAAGCGATCAAAGGGACTTAAATAACATCCCTTGGGTTACACTTTGTTGGGGAACATTTGGTTTGATTAAACAGCCTATAATCTTACCCACAGACACATAAGTAACCAGTGATAAAAAAAAAAAAAAAAAAAAACTTTAAACAAATTGGCTGCGAGCAATCTCACATGAGCCGTCCTCTTATTCAACCTGGACACACCTGTGTCTGAAAAGTCTAGTGTAACGCAGGTAAAACCACATAACCACCCTCTACTGTAGTCTTCTAGGTTAATTATAGCTCCTAAGGGCTCTTTGCTTAAAGTCTAGCATCTTTTTGGTTATGTTGAGGGAGGAACCACACAGGATGGTGGAAATATGGCTGAGCTGCTATCGTGGTTTATCACATCCAGTGCATTGTGAAAATTTGCACTTATTGTCCTCACACATCTCATACTCAACTCATAGTACATGGCTAATAATACACACACACAGTTATTCTTTTGATTAAAATTGACCCATGCTCAATTTGAACCCTTTCTAGCAAGTTTAGTCAGGTCACTGTTGGGTTTCTGTGTGTAGAGTATCATGACCCTGATTAGCTGCTGGTGAACAGGTCAGTGTGATAGATAAGGGGTGCGAACTCCCTGCTGAGCAAATACTGTACAGGTACAGAGATAAAAAGGACAGCACAGATCTTTAGATAGTAAAACACTGAACAAGATGTGCAACCGCCACATTAAAATGATAACGTTAGCACACCAAGTAAAAACACTGATAAGAAGCTGCAAACTCCTAAAGCCCTGAGTGTTTACTTCATATGATCCACCATTGAAGAGGGTGACATCACGAATAAATTCAGTGTAGAACCCAGGCACAAGAAACATGTGAAAATTATACCGTTTGGATGTTGGTAATGAAATGTCTGAGCAGTGCTGCCCTCTTGTGGTGGTAAAAGAAATGAAACTGCGTTCGAAGTCAAAGATGTAGAAAGACAAAGATGAAACCAGTCAAAGTTGAAAAGTTTACTGTAGTGCTGCAATATGTAATAAGTATTGACATTCAGTGAGCTATTGGTATTTTTCTCCATTTAGAACAGTTTTACAGACTGCCATAAAATGTAAAAAAACAACAACAAAACAAAACAAAAAACAAAACAAAACAAAAAAGGCATTTATAGCCACCGGTCTCTCCACTCCTGCATTTATGGAGCCTTATGATGACTTGAGGCGTGCGTTTTTTTTTTTGTTTGTTTTTGTTTTAACAAGCGTGCTAAACTTGCATCAGCTACAATGGAAAAAAATCGTGTGCTCAAAGTCAAATCACAACAGGGCTCTACAGTTCATCTGGTGTATGTACACTACAGGCAGACGAGAGAACAGCTAGCCATCTATATCCCTGTCTCACCGTTCCACACTTTTTGCGGAAGAACAATGACCATATTGCTCCCAGAAAACCTGAATGAGTGATGCATAATATTTTTTTTTAAAATAGCATGATTACAAAAAAAAAAGGAAGAATCTAATAAATACATTCTTGATTTCATTTAAAATGGCATTGTGTTCCAAACAAATATATACACACTTGATCACAGAACCCTCATCGTATTCCTTATAAAAGACTTCATTGAAATTCAAGGCCAATATAAGCCAACAATGTACCAGTACCAACCCAAATGCTACATCAGCCTCATGGATCTGTATTCTGGACTATGGCTGATTGTTCATTTAAGTTTCATTAGGACACGTAGCATTTATTTATTCCTTCATCCGTACAATTTGTCGTTTGGCAACAGTGCATTTTTTTTTTTAAATATAGGGTACAGAAACAAACATGTAAACACAACTGAGGAATACTGTTTTGGTAAAAATGATTAATTTAAGCAAATATTGTTTGATTCGGACGTTAACACAAAAGCACGGAGAATTGCACTGATGGATGTTCTTCCACAGACTATTCTTCTGTTTTGTCTTTTCTATTTGGCTTCAGCATTAAGGCCCATCTTAATGGAGTGGGAAACGAACCGATTCACACACGTGTCGCTCACAATTAATCATTCATAACCTTACACTCACACGCCACAGCTGCCCAAGGAGCCTAGATGTGTCCAACAAACAACAAAACTGAAAACTGGTATGAAATAAGTTACACATCCATAAGCAAAGGTACAATTTTCCCTCCATCTTTCATTGGTAAAAAGAGTCTTGCGCTCTGCATGTCTGAAGTGCTGAGTGCCTGGAGCTACAGTCAGTGGGACCCTCAGGAGCTGTGTAGTGTTGGGAGTTTATTACTGTGTTTATTGCTAGGCAACAGTTGTAATGTGATGGTCTCAGAACAACTAGATGATGGTCTCTCAGCTGAAGACGTAGTTGATCAGGAGTTGAAAGAGCAGCAGGACGCACAGAACGAGGCAGTGGCGGAAGCTCAGATGCATACTCTGCTCTGTCCATCGCATCAACTCACGACTCAACACACTCAGATTTCTAGGTCAAGCAGACAAAAAAATATTTTATTGCCTGAATGTATGAAGCAATGATCAGGTTATAGTTTTCCTTTGGATTTAAAGGAGTGGCCTGTAATTGTTTTAAAAAAATCAACTGTAATATTGCTTATTATAATTATTATTATTGTTGTTTTTGATTTATTAACACTATGATTATTACAGGCATAGGAGCATGTTAAATTTTGCCAGCTGACCCTTTAGGAAGTTTGGATTTTTGAAAAACTATATTTTTGAACAGTTGTCCTATAAAAACCATACGCTTGATGTTTTTGTGATACTCACCTCTGAATGTCCTGCTGTGATTTCTGTATGGATGCTATAGATGTCTCTATTTGTGCAAGGTCTTTCATTTCCTTATTACATCTGGCACACTGGCTGTCAAAACCTAGAAACACAACACAGTGAATCTTTAACACATTACTTTACCACTACTACTGCTGCTACTATTTAGTATAGAGATAAGATAGTATAGGTCTTTAGAATTGATATATAATGGTATGTTGGGCTTGCCTTCATTATCTGAGGATTCATGTGTTGGCTCTGGTGTGCTGCTGCTGCTTTCTGTGTTCTGACTACAGCTGGATGGCTGGCTGCTTGACTTCCTGTGCTTTCCGTGAACCTGGGCCTACACATACACACAAACATACACCAAAAAGGGACATGTGAAGGCAAGCTCAAAAGTAGAAGAAAACGTTTTTAGAATGTTCTCAAAAAGCCCATCTGACCTTCTGCTGGCTGCTCCAGTTCTGGCTGTAGGTGAAGCCGTTGTGCTGACGTCGGGTCTTTTCTTTGGTCTGGATTATACCGTCTTTCTCAAACTGAACCAGGCAGCAGTTAGGATCCCATGGCTTAGTGCTGGAAGGAAGAACAGAAACACAAGGCATGATACAAAATTATGATAAAATCCAGGTCTTTTTGTTATCTTCGTTTTCAAAGCTGTGGCCTTTTGTGTGTTGAATGAACTTGGTGGGTGCATACTCCATGTGTTTGTAGTTCCACTCATTGGTGATGGGGTTCAGAGTGAAAAGGTGTGGGTTCCAGAGCCGGTCTCCTCTTTGCCGTGCCTCCTGCCTCTGTGCTTCCTCCAGAACAAACTTCTCCTGTGTAGCTTTGTTCTGGTCCTTGGTATTAATGGCACTGGTCACATGCTGCCATAACCTGAAACAAAAGGCAAACTCACTGCAACATGTGCCGTATCTTTCAAAATTCACATGTGCATAATTGTGGATAATTATAACATGCTAAACCATTCTTCTCCCCAAGTTTTTTTTTTTTTTTTAAATGTACTTGTACACTTAGTTTTGATAGAGTGTATTTTTAATCCTTTTTTTTTTTTTTTTTTTTAGAACATTTACAAAGACAAAATGTACTTTTACATCATTATTTTTGTTAAATTTCTGTGGCTGAATCTCCTTTAATATTCTCCTGGGCACAAAATGCACTAGGGCACTATACTTTATACCCTAAGCAGTGAGAATATGCAGGGAAAGAAACAAATTTTTCGGAAACATAATTGTGTGATAAACTGAAGGGAATTACTGTGAGTAAATACAAACAATTAAAACTATGATTGTGCTCAATTTCTTTGCTTAAGAAAGCAACATAATTTTGCCCTCTGTGGTTTAGGAGTGTGAAAGTGTTGTGCTAGGGCTAACGTATGTGGCAGAATAAAATAATATGCTAATTTATGACTGTGTATGAAGACTAGATGTAAACTGCAAGGCAGTCTGACAGCACTACTCCATGTCTTCATCTCTAGCTGCAATTATTAAGCCATGCTACTGAGAAAGCAGAGAATTCAATACATATTAATTATTTTAAAGATGAAAGCTGAAAGCTTCAGGCTGTATGATGTGTATTAGAAGATTCTGTAATCAGTATTTCACTGCTTGTTCCTAAAATTTCAGTGATGCATTATTATTACTATTATTATTATTACTACTACTATTATTATTATTATTATAAATACGTGGGTAACGTGAATAGCTACCTTAGGGATTTTAAATAGTTAAAACTCAAAAATCTGTTCTTATCAATTAAAAATAAAACCTTAATGAAACTTCTGTAGAATGGGACTATGAAATGTTTAAACAATGCAGTACTGTCAGTATTGGTACAATTAAATACAGCATGTGATGTTATTCTCATAAGCATAAGCGTACCGCTCTGATTCAAAGGGTCCCTGCTGATCAAACCGCACCACCTGCCTCTTCAGTCGCTGACTGCGTATGTCAGGTGTGGGGTTCCACAGCACCTCCTGGTGGCCAGTCTTCTTCTCACAGAGAAGCACCTCACCATCCTGCCAAAAGACATGTATTAAACACTTCAGGCGCCAGCAGAAGATCATTTATTCCAGCTGAAACATTAAACATGCCATCACTTGATGAAGAGCTGTGCTTTATCATTGCTGACAAGGATAACCATTTCAGTATGTGGGAAAGTGTATCTGGAGTTTGTATTAATACCCAGTGCCCTTCCACTGAGGCCCACACATCCTCTCCCAGACGGATCTTTCCAGAAACCTGGTTAACGTTATACGAGCTGCCGAGGAAAGGCTGAGGAAAAAAGGCAAGATATTGATCAAGAGTGTGCCCGACTTGAAAAAACTAGGAAATGTCATGAAGACAAGAAAGGAGTGTTTTGGTACCTTCAATTTGAATTCAAGTTCAGAAGAATACTTTGTTTTTTCACACTCGATAGTGATTTTTCCTCCGAGCTCCAGAGACATTGTACCATACAGAATGCCTAGAAAAAGCAGTCAAATTTGTAGAACATTCTAACCTTAAAAAAGTGAACAAGAATAGTTAATAATATCAGTACCTTTACAGTGAGCGTATGGCATTGTTATGACATATTCCTCATCACGACTTAGAAACAAAAGTCTGGCCTTCCCATCCAGTATTGCAGACAGAGAGTTCCCTGGGGATGGAAACAAATTATTATTATTGCCCAAACTCTCACAAAAATGCTCACGCTGTAGTAACTCCGATATCTACCATAGAATTTGGACTTGGCCAGGATGCTACCACTGATGATGAAGCCATCCTTCTTATTGCTCACATAGAAAGCAGAGATAGGAGGATGATGAGATACCTGTATATGGATAAAGTGTAGAATATTACAAAATCTGTCCTGCTGAAGGCTGAAACCAAATGGAATATATTTTCAGTGCTGTAGGTGTTATAGGTGGAGTCTCACCTGCTCAGCTATATAAAAGGTACAACTGTCAGTCTGGGGGTGCAGCCAACAGCAACGGAATGTTTCCCCGAGAATGGGGTTGTATGGCTTTTTCAGACCCTGGAAAACAAACACACACACTTCTATCATGTAGATCAAGATCAGATAACAACTAAATGTTCTCAAGAAATAGGTCCAAAAGTGAAGATCTTACCTTAGGTTTTTTGTAAAAGCCTGACAAATACCAGCGTAAGACTTGCTTCATCCTGCAGTATGGGCTTTCCTCTGCGACTGCCCTAAAACCAAGAAAACAAACAAAAAAAGTTTAGAATATCAGGAATATCATTTTCGTGTCACGCTTAATGTGATGATCGTTTTATTTGTGATCCTATTTTAATACTGTTCTATACATTTATACACATACCTATAGTAAGTGTAAGTGTTTATAGCACATCTAGCATCAAGAGCACAAGAGAAATGTTACAGACAGAGGAATAAAGACTCACTGGGACAGCAGGTTGGCGTGGTAGTAATAGTCAGACAGTTTGTCCAGGAAGGATCGCGCCTCTAGGATGAAGGTAGGCAAGACTACTTTGGATAGGTCCATGCCTGGCCTCAGCTGCTTCAGCAACGTCCAGATTAACCCTTTATTCTCATCTGACACCGTCTCCACCTGAGATGCTTCACCAGCCTACAGGAACAGCAGATCATTTACTGCTCTGGCATCGTGTTCTCTATTAAATGTCATGCTAATGTCAGGTAAGGACCCAACCCACCTCTGGTATTACTGACACACAATGTGTTTATCTCTATGTACTCTATAACTCCTTGGAGACAACTATATAATACAGCAGTGTGGGTATTTAACCCGTGAGTTCTCACCTCTCCCATCTCCTCATGGCCTTGTTCAACATACTGTGTTGCTTGGAGGCAGGGCAAAGGGTCATCTGATTGGTCCATATCGCTTTCTTCAGTTAATCTCCCACCATTTTCATTGGCTGCATTATCCGAGTCTTCATGGGCCTCTCTCTCAGATTCATTCTCCATCTGGCTGTTTTCAAGCATGGAGTCATTCAGCCTTAAAGAAAAAGAAACTACTATTTAGCCACAATTATAAATCTAATTATTTTAGTGAGATATGACTTTTTTGACTCCTTAGCAGATGCTGCAATTTATAGAGCAAGCAACATACATTATGATTATTCATTAGTACAATGCTGTGTTCTCATCTGTTATTACAAATGCATCCAAATGAAATGATACGCATTTCAACCAGTACAGGTAATGATTTCAAAGTCGCCCTGTTTGCTTTAATTAACTGCTATCCAACAAGGCCCACTAGTATTACATCACAGTCCTGGTCAGCCCAGTTTCCTAAGCAATTACACCATACTTCACCTTCATGAGCAATGACAATGTCACAAAGGCCAGTGATGGCACAAGATAAACGTGATGTCTGACATCCCCCAATTTTCAGTGAAAGCTTGACATAACCTTCACACACACACACACACACACACACACACACGCACACACACGCACACACACGCACACACACGCACACACACGCACACACACGCACACACACGCACACAACCAGAAGAAATGAACAGTGAAACTACTGATTACTTCTTGACCCCAGTTCTGGAATGTGCTTTGAAAGCTGGCTAGAAAATCTGAAAACTGACTGTTAATAGAGATAATATGCCTCGAATCCATCCATTAACAATAACCAGTAAAATCACAGCAGTCATTTGTAGTGTTAGCATTGGCTCAGACAGACAGTGAGAGACCGTCATCTCCCACTTCGTCCAGCACGCACACACACAGACACACACACAGACACACACACAGACACACACACAGACATACACACAGACATACACACACAGACATACACACACAGACATACACACACAGACATACACACAGAGACACACACAGACACACACACACAGACACACACACACAGACACACACACACAGAGACACACACACACAGACACACACACACAGACACACACACACAGACACACACACACACACAGACACACACACAAATTAGACCTGATAAAGGAACAAAAAAAAAAAAAAATCGCAAAATGACCGTCAAGAAGGAATAAACGACTAATGACTTTGTCCAAGAAAAGGCAATCAGGCAGTGTAAACATTAATCAACTTCTCTTACCTTACAGGCACAAGCAGTTACAGTTAAAAGGAAAAAATTTGACTGCTGTTAACACATAACTATCTTTCTTTCTCTTTAGCAGACAATCGTTTAATAAAAGGAGCTGTTTTTCTTGCCATACAGGCTTGCTTGCTTGCTGTGTGTGTGCGTCTGTCTGTCTCTCTGATGACGGCTCTCTTGGGGTGGTATTGACTTCATATTCTCCTTGTCGTTTCCTGCTTTGCGGAGTCACATGACCCACTAAGGCATATCTGATTGGCCAGGAAGTGTATCATGGCTCAAAAGTGCTAAAATGACCAACAGGCCATTTGGGTAGAGGTGGGGAAAGAGGCGGAGTACAGATTTGTGCTGCCAGCTGGAGAGCACCAGTGGTTTATTGCATACTGTGAGCATTAATACACGCACACACAGAGTGGTTTTACTATATCTGTGGTAGTCTTATTAAAATATGCATTACTATAGATAATCCTAACCTGCCCCTAAAATTTCAAAAGCGTGTCTCAATATGTCCGGCTTTTCAAAGTGAACCACATGATCTTAAATATTCAAATGTCTATTTTTTGCATTCAAATATGTAAATATTATGCAAATTATGGATTAGAACTCAAACAGTGAAGTTCATTCAGACCATTGTGTCTGTGCCTTGTTTTAGCAACTGTTAAAACAGAACTAAATCTAGTTTCTTGGGTATAATACATAAAGTTATATTCTGTGACTTTCTGTTAGTTATTCACTGAATGCCTCAGTATGGGAGTTAAAAAGTCAGGATTTGGGATAGAAGGCCAAAACACAGAAGCACAGCACAGCACATACTAGTTCTCTGTGATTGATTAATGACTGGACTGTAGAGGACAGCCCAGCTAAATATTTAAAATCTGGGAATATTGTGTATTCCAATCCAACATAAAATAGTTTAAACTTAATAATGTATCGTAGAATTAAAAGTCTACAATGGCACATTTTGACCTTCTCAAACTAAATTTTTATTATATTAAATAAATTTATCAAATCAAATATATATAATATATCAAACTAAACTTGTATTAAGCCAACATGGCATCACTTCCAGACAAGCATTTCAGACAGACTTAGGAAAGTAAAGCAAATGTCAAGTAACTTCTAGGTCATGGTTTGTTAGGACACAGTTCATACCATCACTTGCAATATAACTGACAACATGATGAAAAGTATGTTTCACAACACAAAAGGCCAAATCACACCAGACCCGGCATGTCATGTGCCTCGTCATGAGTCACGTTCAATCCATTTTAGTAAGACTTTTTTACCAAACCACACCTAGAACATTACAGGCACGTCTGTGAAGCATCAAATTTCGGTGGGACGGTGCCCATGTTTTCCTTTTTTCCCCCCACTTGGGTCAGGAACTAAGGACGTAATGAGCAACTGTTGAATGTATTCAGTAAACAGAAGGGTTTACTCAGCTTGCCTGAGAAGCAGCTGTGGTTATCAGTGGCACTTCCAGGAGACTGAGACAATCTAATGTGGTCGCTATCAAACTAGGCTATTATGATTTCACAAATCTTGAGCCTAAACCTGAAGGATCCAGTAAGAATGTCAGGCAAGTTAAGAACTTAAGGATATATAGTGTATTGGATGTCCTGGAGTTGCTGAGCATGTGCATATCACTCACTGTAGCAATTCCTGCTCACTCAGAGCAGTGGACTGGAGGAGCTGGAGTATATGGGAGGACTCAGAGGAGCTGCTCAGGTCCCCATCCCTGCAGCTCTTAGCAGTCAGCTTATACAGGCTGGAACAGCTGAGTGCCAACTCCAACGCATCCATCCAGCAACGGCCTGTGCGTACGAGAGACAAGGTCAGGTCTAACCATACCAAATACAGCATACTGTTCAATTATTTATCAGGCTTAGATAAACTGCTATGTAGGGTTAGGAAACTAATTTTCCACTACCAGGGTTTATATCATGACAGTTTTCCATCATCTAGTCAGCCTAATATATCACAGTACTTTGCCATCAATAAGAGTTTCAGTGATGGTCTGTAGTTACGTTTCTGTCCTGAGAACCTTGAAACAATGCTAGATATTTACAACTGTAACTTGGATTCTTTTATTTTAATGCTCTTTGATGTCATAATGGCTGTGTAGGCTATGCGACACAAACAGTAAACATTAAATCATCATTTATACATTTCTTAACAACGTTTGATGTTACTTTCATTTTCTAATCAAGTTCGACTAGCAGTCAGACATAATGGTGAAATTAAAGCGACTCCTTTGAGAAAAGCAATTGGTTACTATAGGGAATGTGGGCACACAACACAAAATCTATCTAATATTTTATCAAATGCTATGTGCAATTCCTGTAATACCTTTAACAGTGCCACTTGATGGATATGAGAACTTTGTACATTAAAAAAATGACAGCAACAGTTTCAAGCTTGCAAGAATATACAAGCTCATAATATCATTCAGAAACAAATCTATCGGAAATATTCTTCAACATTCCTCAACTGTATTCTAAGAGAAGCTACAGACTCCACCAATGATGTACTATAAAAGAATCAAATCGATCCTATTCAGATAGCACTTTTAGCAACAGATATTATCCCAAAGCATCTTTACAGAATTTCTGGTGTTGACTTGGATCCTTTAATGAACAATCTACAGGGACAAGAAACATGAGGCAGAACCCTACACAGGAATGACGTTATCGTTTTCATGGAAATAAAGGATAGTGCAATGATAAATCATTTTATAATTCATTATACAGCTGTATATTACTGTATACAGCTGTATAATGAATAAAGTATGAAATTATCCAATGAAGTGTGAGACTCAGACTATTTTTGGGAAAAACCGATAAATGCAGAAGCAACTGCAAGGTATGTTAGCCATAAAGCACTTTTAAGCAAACACACTATACTGTTAGCAGGCTTTAATATACACATTATATTATACACATGTTATACTAAATATAGGAAAGGTTCCAAACTATCGTGTCTGGTCTGAAACATAGTTACACATGCATGTGTACTCACCATCAGACTCAGATGCTGCTCTAAAAATCAGGTAATTGCTAGGCAGAGGCTGTGTGATGGAGCCAACTGTCTCTCCTTTAGGGCCCTGGGATTAATTAATCAACCAATTATTTAACTGTTTTTCAATTAACACACAGATAAAACAATCAAATTTAACGAGGCATGCAGAGACAATTTATTTCAATTGGAAAGCATTGCTCATTTTCAGGATCACCATGCAAGAGTGACATGCATGAGAACAAAGAGATTGGGGTTTATAAATCAACAGATAAAGACAGCTATGTCTAACCTTCATGGCCCAGATGGACTTCTCTAAGGGGTGGTAAAGTTTGAAGCAAAAGCCATCTTTCTTCGAGGGCCGCTCTATCAGTTTGCAGGCGTTTAGTATGATAGTTCCCACCCAGTGCTCGGAGCTTGGGGTTTTATAGATCAGGAGAACCCCAGGCTTCAGAGCGCACCACAGCTTCGTCCAGCTCTTCAGTGTCCCCCGGATCTAATGGGCAAACAGAATTATTCGCGTACTGCTATCTATCTGGGAACTGTATTTTTAAAATAACAAACATTTAGAAAAGTTTCTATACCTTTAACCAGTTAGAAATTATGACCACACTGGGGTCCTTTAGAGCACTGAATAGTTCTTTGGCTGCTCTCTTCTTTTCCTGCCGGTAATTCTTTTTTTGAACCTGCAGAGAAATATGGTAAGAAAAGACAACGTAGTGTGTGAAATATAAATTGTTGTAAGCCACCAAAGCAAAACAAAACAACCAAATACACACAACAAAAGCACGTTCAAAACCGCACCACTAGGGGGAGTCAGAGATACAGACATGGTGCTCTGAAAACTCTAGAACATATCTAAAGCTCAGCCCATCCGGTCAGGACTGTCCAGTCTTATCTGAAGGATAATTGTGTAACCAATCAAATCAAACGGATGTTTGATTTAACATGTTCAATAATAACTGATTTGCAGTGGGTTTATGCTCGTTGGAATGAAAACTTGCTGGCCCATTATAGATAAGATTGGACACCCTGCGTCATGTTTTAGTTTTTGTTGTGAAAACATGAGCATTAGAGGAACTTCCTTCACTTCCTCTTCTGTAGAATTTTGCTTGAAATGGACACCATTGTGCCCATTATCTGGTAGATCAGTTATTAGCTGAGCTGAGTCTCTGATATTACTGTGTTGTATAGCTACATTGTACATCAGATTTCCCATAAAGGTGAACATTGCTGGAAAACGGTGAGCGAAGAATTAAAGCCTTGCGCTGTTGTATTTCAAAAATACTGTGAAAATCCGAACATCAGTTCTTCATAGTTGAAGTTTTATATTAAACTCTATTCTAACTGATCCCAAAATATTTCAATTGACTTTGCCTTTAAGAAATACTTTTAGGAATGGAAATATATTCTACCTTTAGAGATTCCTTCCTGGCCAGCTTTTCAGTGGGTGAGGAGCTCTCCTTCTCCAAACCTATGAACATCTTTGATTCTGACTACACATGAGAAAAAGAGGACAAAATTGAAGAAGTAGTGAAGTGAGTGCATCAGCGATTGAGCAAGCATAAAAAAGCAATAAGATCATACACATCCACTGTACCACCACAGGCCACCATTAGTCTTACCACTACCACTTACCTCTATGTTTAGACTCACCAGCTCAGTAATTATGTTAGACTGAAAGGGAGGCCATCTTTAACAACAGCATTTTCCTTTCAATCTAACCGCAACTACAGGCAGCTAAATTCAGCAGGTCTGTGCAGTCAGCTGTGGATGTCAGCTGAAGCTCAGAGAGTGAGACGAGAAGGATGACTGCCTCCATAGCCCAAAATTAGCTTCGGAAGCTTGTGCTTTAATGCTAGAACCTGTTTTTACTCTACGCTTATGCGGATGATTTTTATAAATACTGCTTCTCAATCTTACCATACCCACAGTGTCTCATCTACTTTAATACTTCTGCTCAGACATTTTCTTTTCTCTTACTCACCATTGTCTTACAGACTCACACGTATGCCAATGATGCACGCTCTATCTAGCTGTTATTTCACTTCAGGCAAGTCAGCACCTCAACATCTATTTAAATCTGATTTACTGCAACTAACAGAGCTTTAGTGTTGCCATTGAGGAGGCTAAAAGTACACAATGACACAGATACAATGACTAAATAACCATCATTTAATTAACCACCATCTGTCTGTAACAGCAGTTCAACACAAAAACAAGAAGCAAGGCTATTAATAAATATTATTTGTTTTAAAAAAAGCATTGAATGGATGGAAATATTTTCAGACACATATAAACTGATGGGAAGAAGGAAGGGTGACTCACAGCACTGCTAGGAGACTGGCCTGGGCTGACCTCATCTCTTGGTAAAGGCAAACCATTCTTCTCCGACTCACTGCCTACAGAACATGTACACACACATACACACACGCCCACCTGAGCAAACACTTCAACTTTATTCACTGTGGATAAGGGAAAGATAAATACAAATTATATACACTGTCCTAAGCAAAATTATGGATTACAGGTTTAGAATATTTAGAATTGGGCCACATCAGTAGTGACTTCACATGCAGTGTGATGGGCAATGTAGTGTTAAAAGTTGGGACTAAATTAAATTATTTTGTTAATCCTTAGATTTAACAATTTGAAACAGTAAAAGGTGATAGCAGTGAAGAGTGAATGTCATGCTGTGTCACAAAGTGGCAGTATACACTCAGGGGAAAGAGCTGTCTACCTTCTTTCACATACAGGAGCACATAGATGCCTGTGACTGGCTAGAATACGCAGCTAATTTTGCTTTGCCGATGGCAGTGTCATTATATAGATTCATACGTGTGATGATTATGTTAATAAGATTGATGTGCTGAATCCAAACAAAGTACCGAATGTGAGTTAAACAAGGACTTACACAGTAAGAGTATTTCCCTTAGAAACTCAGTAACTAAAGCATAATGGTTCTATCAGTGCAGCACTGAGAACATTAGTGGCATGTACCTGGGCTGATCGGGTCCACTTCGTTGTCCCCGCCGTATGACAGGTTCCGGCCAAGAGCACGTGGATCTATTTTGGGTGGCGTGGTGGCTGTGGGACACAGAGAAAACCGCCGACGGAACAGGTTCTCCTCCTTCATCCCGTCTGCCAGGCTGTCGGTCTGCAGAGAAACGGATATGTGTTGAATTTTTATACTCATTCATTTCCCTCCGCCTGTGTTAATTACTTAACGACTTAATGACTTAACTAGGTAACTAGCTCACCATGTATTATTACCCTACATAAGCTAGCCTGCTCATTTAGAGTTCTGGAAATCTGGAGAGCACACTGTGATATCTAATGAATATATCATTTGTCCACCCCAGTTATGTGTCATTGCTACTACTAAAACGTCAGGGCACATTTACAAAATTAAATGCGCCGACAAAAATGGAAAGGCAAATGACTGAAAAAGAAAAAAAGAGAACAGATTTAAAAACCATCACTCTGACTGCTCCTTTTAGTAACACTTATGTCTGATATGTATCCAGTTACATGGTAATGTTTTCTTTCCATTACTATGATAATTATAAGGGTGTTTATATGACGCAGTGTTCGAGCATGGGAATCAAGTTAGTCCAAATCTCATCTCTGCTCTTGGAAGTGTGCTAAAAATAGCCCTTCTACTGCAGTGAGAGTCTGAGGAGGTGCGTGTGTGAGACTGCAAGTCTTTCAGGTGCAGTGTTACAAAACCCCACTCTGTTTCTCTCTCTCGCTTTAACTGGCACTGCAGTTCTGGCAGCACACACACACACACACACACAAAAAGATTGGCAACCCACAAGGCCAACTGCAGGTCAAGAACATTGCCGGAGGAGGGTTCGAAACGGACATCAGGGATTTGATTGGCTCAACATCTGGTTGTCATTTGCTAAGACGATTAAAAGGCTCTTAGTAGAAGGGCAGTGGAAAAAAAACGAACCAGACTAAACAAATGCAACATGCAAAAATGGCAAAACTAACAAAGCAACGTTACGTAAAAAGACGTGTGCAGGCCATGCTGCATTAGTCCCTGATGTCAGCTGCCCTACATAATGCAAGCTGGAGTTGTGTGTGTGTGTGTTGTTTATTTATTAAAAACAAAACCAGCAGAACTGTAGTTTATATCAGCATGATAAATATCATTTAAAATCTTCTTAGGGCAAGCTAATACACCTTATATGCAAGTTCATATTTTTTGTAATCTGTACATAAAAGACAGATTAATATTAACCATGCTGCTTGCATGTCGGCATGTAATCGTGTAGCACTAGCTGGCAGTCACGTTTATGTCTAACCTTTCATTCCTCTGCACAGACACACTTGAGTAGTCTTTTTCCAGGACCTGGTAAATAAATGTTAGAGATATAATACAGTGCTGACAGATCAGCAGTCATCACTGGGCAGTTCACCTACCTCTAGTGACCCCTCAGCAGTGATATAAACCACTAGCATTAACTTCCCTTACATTCATCTCCTGGAAGGGGAAAAAAAAAACAGCTTAATCCAAGCATCTGACATGTTTAGTCAGTTAACCTTTAACAAAGCCAGTGCTGAGATTTCACTTGGAGAGAATCGGTTATCCTGATGCTAACAGCTGGCTGGGTTCTGACTAAAAGGTTGAGGAAATCTGTTAAACGTCTCTAATTAACTTCTAACAGCTGCTCATAATTAATGATGATTTAAACATACATATGTTTAAGTGTCAGTCAGTCATTTAACTGGAGAAAAATTCAAGCGCATCACTTATTTCTAAGCTGCTAATAAAACCTCTGTCTCCATGCCAGCATGAAAGAGTGATGAATATTATTCTTTTTGTGACAGACCAAATATAGGGCTTTGCTTTGAATGCCATCGTGAATCATGAAATATGTGTAGGTCACTTGTATTATGTATCGTCTGTTTATTAGCATCAGCATCCACTAAGTTTACATCAAGATTTATTTGTCAGATGTGCGTTCATAGCAGGTACAAAAATGCAGTAAAATTAAATGTGGCAGCTCTGAAGACTGCAGAAAAAAACAAGAAATAGACTATACAGAGAATACAGCAATGGATAAAAGGTAAAGAAGAGTGCAAGATGACACATGCTAATGGATGTTAATGTTGGAGCCTTTTTCTACAAATGCATGACATTTGACAGATGCACAATATCAGTATCAATACTGATGCACCCCTAACTACTAATAACGGGCAAATAAACTAAGTAACAAAGAAACAAAGAAACAAAGATGGGAAATGTGACATGGGAGATATATTTCTAAATGTCTTTAAAAATCACTCTTGCAGCTGCATCAGTCCCTTTATCTGTTCCCAACTATAAACCACACCCAACTGCGTCATAGGAACATCCACTTGAGAAATACATTCACGATGAATCCTCTTTAAAATGAAAACAGAGCTTAAACACAGTGTGACAGAACAGGGAGTGTCTACAGGAAGCCAGCTTCCGGTTTGGGATACAAGCTTGGCCCTGCTGACCGGGAGTTTCATGAACTGCCTTAAATTTTCCTTCGTGGATTAGATGCTCACATTGGATCTGCAGACTGATCAGCTGCCCCTGGCAATGCTATGGTGAACAAGCACACTTGAAGCTCGTAAGATGACCTACATGACCGTGTCTTTTCTATTCTGAGCGTGCACAAGACCACTTAAGTATTGAGTATGTGCAATATGAACTGAAGCCAAGTCACATGAAAATCAAGTCAAGCTCAGTTAAGGCGAGTTAAAGAATCACAGACTTACAGTGACCTTAAAGTTAAATGTTAAACAGTAAAAAAACAAGGACAAAGCTTTCGGAATCTTCAAGCATTGTTAGAAATTAACTGGGTAAAACTAGCTAGAAATCATATTTTAGAAACTAATATATGAAAGAACAGACATGTGCCTTTGCACAACTGTCAAGCCAGTATGTCAGAGCTATAAGCAGGAAAGAACTTATGAAGGATTTAAGAAGTGACCAGTAGGCCTTCCTACTACTGGTTACCATAGTAATAACATCTGTCAGTAGGCGGCACAACTAGCATTATGAATCAGTTTTCTTATTGATAAAACAAAACATTCTGGACAGAGAGTGTTTATATATAATATTCAGCAGAGTATATATGCATCTTATCCTACGAGATGAAGGAGAAGCAGTCTGTGCTCTTTGCCATGAATCATGTGCCTTCTACCGTCGTCACCTCCATTGGTAGTCTCTGCACCAAGTCACTGTGTATTTGCATTAAGTTAAACTTGTTTCAGCTTCGTTGTTTCACGGGACACACCCACATCTAGTCGCCAAATGTTGCTGTCTTGTAGAATATAAGATGCAAGACACCACAATGAAAACCAAAAACCACAACTCGAAGAATCATCTCACCGTCCACTTTAATAAGAAGTCCTTTACAACTGCTCATTAATGCAAAGATACAGACCAAGAGTTTAAAATGAATGTGATATAAATATTAAAATAAACAAATAAAAATAAAAAAGGATCAGGTGTTCTGGTTGGGGTCTTTCAGAAACTGATGATCTCCTGGGATTTTCATACACAATAGTCAATAGAGTTAACACAGAATGGTGTGAAAAAAAAACAATACATCCAGGGAGCGTCAGCTTTGCCGGTGGAAATGACTTGTTGATAAGAAAAGCAGGGGAGAACAGGCAGGCTGGTTTGAGTGGACAGGAAATCTACACTCAAATAATCACTGTTTACAACTACGGTGGGCAGAAAAACATCAAGACAACATGGCAAAATGGGCTGCACAGTGACAATGAGCGAGTTCCACTCTCATCAGATATGAACAAGAATCTGAGGATACAGTGGACGCAGATTAAAAAACAACCAAGCTACGTGTTCCCCCCCCCAATCTTCAACTGAAGCCAACATTGCAGCAACTAAACATTAACTTCAGTTGATGGCAAACATTAGTATATTTTTCTTGGACAAAAATGATGACAAATTTATGTGCGTCTTCTTGTAGTTGTGGAAATATCATAATCATCTCTTTATATAAGGGTGAAATAAATAATATCTAATAAATTATATATTGTAAAGACACTATCCCTGTGTCCCAATTCTCTTACTATCTGTACTAAATGATAAGAAAAAGACTTTGTTACTGTCACATAGACCTTACAGCACAGTGACACATATTTCTTCACATATCCCAACTATGGAAGTTGGTGTCAGGGCTCAGGGTCAGCCACGACACAGTGCCCCTGGAGCAGGGAGGGTTAAGGGTCTGGCGCAGAAGCACAGCAGTGGCAGTTTCGCTGTGCTGGGACTTGAACCCTGACCTTCTGATGAACAACCCACAGTCTTAACCGCTTGAGCTACCACTGCTCAAGCATCCACTATTAGTGCGACCCAAATATAGTTTGGGTAAACCAGCATCCTACTATTTCCAGTAGAATTTCGATGTGTGGACACTTTTTCCAGATAATCATGGTCAGAACTTGTTGCAGGAGGAAGAAGGAATTTTGTGACTGCTTCTGCACATTTTAAATACATGTTCGAGAAGTGAATGAAGGGCATGTTAAATTAAATAATATAGTATAAATGATAAAGACATATTAATTGAAGAAATTCAGCAAGGAGTTTGTTTGCAGTGATAAAACTAGGCAGCAATGTTCACATCTATTACATGATATGCCAGTATGTCCCAGTACTCTTTTGCTACACACTCAAAAGTATATATTTGTCATCACAAAATAGCATACATACTTACAGTGCATAATATAAGTAATTGTTTTGCGAATGAATTTAGATGCAGCATATGTCTTTAAAACCGCCTCTGTCGCCTTTGTTCAGCTTTTTGATTCTGTCAGTTAGAATATTCTTCATGAGTTATGCACTCAGCTGTACACAACAGAGATAGCGATCTCATTTCTGAAACTTGCTTTAAGGGTGCTTTTATAAGACAGATCTCACAGGGATCACAGCTAGCTCCGGGTGCTCAGCAGAGATATCATTGTGAGATTAAGTGGAAATAAGAGCGTGCGTTTGTTTTTGAAGACTAGCCCTTATTTACCCAAGTTGCACAACCGCTAAAAAGTAAACATGCCCTGCGTTTAGGAAACCCGAGAATACCAAAACAAAGCCCGGTTCAATATTCAACTACAGGAGATGACAGTACCCTGAAGTAGACACTAATCAGCCACTAAAAATTCACAGCATGATACTTTTACTCATCCAGAACAGAGATTTATCCACGTAATGCGTCAGTATCTCACGGTGCACCTTTTCCTCTTAATTGTTCACAGTAGGTTCTGAGCACTAGTCATAATTCACATTTAACCTTACAGGAAGAATCCACCCAGAAACGCATATTATATACTTATGCTGAATTATTTGGGATGGGTTTCTTAGTTGGTGCAGTATTTTCAATATTTCTTTGAGAAGGAAAGTAGCTGTCAGTGCTAATAGATGCACAGGTAGACATTACAGTAGTGTTTTATACAAAAATAATAATAATAATAATAATAATAATAATAATAACAACAACAACAACAACATCAGACATAATGGATAACTAATGCTAACATTTTGTTGTTAAAAAACAATATGAGCGAGAGTATTTTTTTCTTACCATTTTCCAGCGATGTTCAGTCTCACATTAAAGAGAAGTGTAGAAGTTTCGGAGGAAGCAAACGCTGGACTCAAAGTTCCAGAATGCAATACACTGTACGAAGTTGCGATGATTTACGGCAAAGACTTGAGATGACGAGCACAATGGCTTAGATGGTGGTATTAACATATGACCTAAATCTTTGTAACCTGATCTGTTTGAGTGGTGAGGATTTGTTTGTTTGTGTTTATGTTTATTGCCATATCAGTTTCAATGGCTATTTCATGGAAAAAAGAGATATTAATCAAACATTTAATCAAATTCAGGTTATAAAAAAAATATCTAACAATTAACGTAAAACTCTATAAAAGTTTTCCTAAGTTTGTCTTACAAAATACACTGATCAGCCATAACATTAAAACTGCGAAAGCAGTGTCATGCTTTGGGCAATGTTCTGCTGGGAAACCTTGGGTCCTGCCTTCCATGTGGATGTTACTTTGACATGTACCACTTACCTAAGCATTGTTGCAGACCATGTACACCCTTTCATGAAAACGGTATTCCCTGATGGCTGTGGCCTGTTTGAGCAGGATAATGCACTGTGCCACAAAGCAAAATTGCTTCAGGAATGGTTTGATGAGCACAACAACGAGTTTGAGGTGTTGACTTGGCCTCCAAATTCCCAAGATCTCAATCCAATCAAGCATCTGTGGGATGTTCTGGACAAACCAGTCCGATCTATGGAGGCCCCACCTCGCAATCATGGTGCCAGATACCACAGCACACCTTCAGGGATCTAGTGGAGTCCATGCCTTGACAGGTCAGGGCTGTTTTGGCAGCAAAAGGGGGACCAACACAATATTAGGCAGGTGGTCATAATATTATGCCTGATTGGTGTAAGTCTTTCATTGTCAGTTGTATGCTGCTATCTCATAACACTGAAAATAGAGCAGAGCGGGAAAAAATGTTTTACAGTCAAGGGAATGTTACAGTATTGACATTTTGGTGGTTCTTCATACCCATGAGTCAGGATCTATTTCAAATAATTTGTTATTCAGCATTCTTCGCATGTTGCTTGCCCTTTGCCTGTACAGATGAGGAGGTGAGAGAGCTGGACAGAATAAAGGACTAAAGTGCTGCTGCATCATGCTATTTAGGTTAAAATAAATCATGAACTAATTCCCACTGAACCGCAATCAGCACTATTGAATAGCACCACTGGTAATGTATGAAACTCTTATCCAAAGTGAAAATAGACCAAAATGTCAATGGAAAAAAAAAAAAGTCAACTCAATTGTATTACAAAATGAATCTTGGCCCCACTGAAGATCAGATCTTAATTATAGAGATTAATGAGCAAGCCATTCAGGGTGGATTTTGGCTTTAATGATTCAGGCAGGCCAGAGCAAGCAAAGACAAGAAAGCGTCTTTTAACTAGAAGTGACTAATCATGCAGACACTCAAACTCCTTCATCATGAGTGGGTAGTAAGTGCTTCGTGTTTGTGTGCAAGCATAGAACAAGAGCCTAAAATAGAGAAAATCAAATCCATCAAATAGAAAAAGGTGCTATGAGAAGCAGAGGGAAATGCTATATCAGATCTTTTCTCTTTCAGAAATTGTAGTATGAGGAATGGAAGAATGGCTCTCTCAGTATGAACCAGAAGCAAGAATAGCATTAGCAGCAGTGCAAGGCTACACCTGAACAACTTTATGCTTACAAGATTACCAATATCCTATTACCTTTGACCTGCACGCTAATGCAAATGCGGCCATTCTTGGGCCCTTATTCCAAAATGCAAATTCACAAAGATCCCCAATGCCTAAGCAAACGAAGGTGTGGTGCAGGAGACTGGAGAGATGCTGTAAAGAAGGACGGGTGTTCAGGAAGATTCTCAGCTTATTTATATTAACTATACACAATAAATTTCAATCAGAACAAAATGACAAGGGGTGTCCACTGTGCCTGATTTTACATCTGTATGGACTGCTATATATGTATTTAAATGGCAGTTTTATAGAAATGTGGATCTAGATTTGATCTCAGAGGCAACACTCTTTGCGAGGCAATTTCTCTGATAGGGTATTAGGAAGAAACATTGAAAGGAACCAGATTCAACAAGGAACACGTGATCTCTAAGGGGGCACCTGCTTGTAAATAATGTGTTTAGAAGAGAACTCGAACAAGATAGACGTCAATTTGTATTGGATTGTTGCAGTTAAGAGTTTTTTTTTCAATCCATAATAGTGGAAACGCATGGTAATAATAATCTGATGGTACAAATACAGATATGTGCATGCCGTATTTACTAAACCCTTAAATGACTGAACTGAACACGAGCCTCATGAGAGTCGAAACATCTATAATCTCAATCCAACTACAGGGTTCAGATCAAAAATACTCCCTGACATGGTTTTCTTTAACGTTACTGCTTTATTTAAAGATACTGTTTCAAATGTGAGGATATGCAAACTGTAAAATAAGCAAGAAATATTAAAAGACATGGGGGCAAACCTATAAGAATGCTGTGATTCCTTCTTATTCGGATCAAACAGACTGCCTCAAATTCATTTCATGAACACTGCCACGAGGAAGAGAAATTTATGAGGAGATGCGTTGGTGCAAAAAAAAGCATTGATCCATATGTAGTATATCGGAATATCAGCAGAGGAACTACAAAATGCACGTAAAGCAGTGACTAAATTTAACTCAGTCTGCCCTCAAAGCATACCGAGAGGACAGGAAGGACGGCCCTTTAACCGTCCTTTAAACACAGCCAGGCCAGTCTGTGGGGTTAAAATAAAACACAGGGCCTCAGGGTTTTGATCTTTACTGCCCTTTCCCAGTGATATAATGTTATATTTGTCCAGCCAGCACTCGTTCAAAAATAATCAATATGCTTTGGCTTTGGACTCTAGTTATCCTGTGGGATTAAAAAAAAAAGGCAGCCCCCCCTATACAAACCCTGTGGGAAAATAAACAAACAAACAAACAAACAAACAAACAAATAAATAAATAAATAGCAACCTCAGACTGCAGATAGATTACATGATTAGATTTAAAGCTACAGTATCAATCAGAAACATTTATCGTCCATTTTTACAATCTTCCTTTTAAACATTAATAGTCTAGATAATCAGATTTTTTCTTATCGCTCATTTAATGCGATTTATTATCTTTTAATCACACTGTTGCACTTGAGTATTTTATTTACTGTTCTAGATATCACATTATAGTAAGTGATGTTAAAGTATTATGGACTGAAGTTTATTAATTTCCTCAGGAAGGAAAATCACTTACTAGTATTACTTCTGTATTACTTCTTGTTATAAATCACTTCTTTATGCAATTATACAGAAGACTGTTCATGTAAAAAAAAAAAGCCTTCTTCCAAAAATGTGAAGTGTCTCAGAAACAGAAGTGAAAAGGTGAGTGTTTCAGACTTGAACTGAGAGAAGTGATGGAATTAAATGGCATTAAATGTGGTCACTCAGGATGGTTGCTAAGAGTTATACACAGTGACCAGCATACAGAAAAGCACTATAGTGCAGCATGTAGACAGACTGAGTCTGTTTATTAGTTTGGAACAACACCACAAAGAAAATAAAAAAGAAAGCAAAATCGTAGGACATACGTGCCTGAATAAATGAATTGCAGCAGCTCATCTTATTAACTCGTACAAAATACATCTGATTTCCTACAGCCTAGGTGTCTTCCTCGAAACTGATTTAACTATAATGGGTGATTTCTGCATAGTAGTTTACAGCATAACCAGCAGTATCAAGATCATGGCTGGAGATTTATTTTTGCCGTACTTTACATACAAACGCCTTTGTTTTATTTTGTAGTGATATTAAATAGGAGGAGAATAAAAAATGGAAAAAGAAATTGTGACCAAGCTCACAAGTTTGATGTGGCAACTGTACCCATTCAGCCTCACGGTGCAAAAGAGGATTTTGGGTCCTGCTCCAATTTCCACTCTGATCTATTCTCACAGTTCTGCTTCCTCTCGGGAAGTGTGCCCGACCAACCACACACAAGAACACACTTTCACACCTATTAATGATGCGAGAGCTGTTCTTTCAACTGGCACTTTAAGCTCTGAAAGAAATCGGGGCAGGTACACAATTCTGCAAGTGGACGTGTTTGGAAATGTTCACTACTAATGAGTCAGTCTATCACAACAGTGACGCACAATCCCTAAAGATTCATATCTCTTTAATTCAGGATATGCGACATATCGCATATTTGCTTTCTGGATACAGCTGTGAAGGTTCTACCACTGTATTTAGGTACAGTGAATATAGAATGAACAGACATAGTGAGATGATCTCTCATTGTCCTTTATGGAAATCTCGGCATAAGTTACATATACATGCTGGGCACAATTACAACACTTTACCACTCAAGGAAATTTGATTGTCCATAATAAAGACTGTAAATCATGTTTGCATAGTCAATGATTAGCAGAAGCATCTGCCACTCCTTAGAACACCAGGCTATGTACACAAACCATGCTCGGGTTGGAGAGAAACCTTGGAGAATCCACTCCTTATATGGAATGACAACATCTTTCCAACTAATAATTCCAAGGCAATGGCGATGTTTGATTTAAAGGCTTATAAAAATACAAATGCAAAGGAAAGCAGATAAAATGCAAAGACGCACCAAGCCCAATCAAAATAATGCTTAAGGGAGAAAAAAGACCAGCTGAATGCAATGACATGAAAGGAAAGCTGCACTATGCAGGCCTGCCCCTTTTATTTAGTCTACTGGCAGAGGCAAATCTCCCATTCAGCAAGCTTAACAATGAGACTGGTCTATATCTGCGCCATTAAAAAGAAAAATCCACCATTTCTAAAACGGAAGCACGACAACAATAGAGTACAGCTAGCCTAAATAAGAAGGGAGGCGAAAGTGATTTATGTGAGTAATGGCACACTGAATGAGAAGGAAAAAAGTTTAGGTCATCGTCAGGGTCTAGCTTCTCCTTATAAGGACACTAAATTAAAAAAGGTCACCTGAAATAAAGTACGTTTTATTTAAACTCCAGTTTGACATTTTTCAGGTCCTGACAGCCAACAATCAGAATACATCAGAGCACATTCATGGTTCCCGCCCATGTTATAAGCTGCATATCATGGAATATGCATACATGCGCCCACAGACCCAACGAATGGCTATTGTGGCTGTGATTGACAGGAAAAAGAGATTATGACATCACTCCCACCCAGACAGTTTGGCAAGTCTTGCTTTCTTAGTAGCTTGTCCACAAACGGCTGTCGTGTCGACGGGATTTGAGTTTGTAATCCTCTAATGACATGAAGAACAGTCTTCTGCTGCACCCTAAAAAACCCCATAGAGTTAAAAACCAATGGGTTGAAGCTGTAGAAAAAAAATCAGCTTCAACAACTAAACTTTTTTATTTGAATATAATTCAAGATCTTAGTCCAAGTTACAACAAATCAGAAGCATCAGGAAAATAGTTTCCAAACCACCTGCAACTAAAGCAAACGTTAAACATGAGAGCAGCCTTTAGGAGATCACAAGCATGGGGGTAAAATTTGTCAACTTTCACTTACTCCGTTTTTCTGTCTTCACTTTTATAAAGCCCATTTTTATTACTTTATTGTTAAGAAGGTGAATGACACCTTACCCAGACTGCTCTCGATCATCTGATCAGTGTGGAATTGAAACTTCTCTTCATATAGAAATGTTAACAGGACTATAAGATTTGCTGCTTAGGAAACAGGAAGCAGTCCAGCATCTCCAGTAAAGAGCCTTTTGTTTGTATAGTATTTTATATTCAAACCATCTCTTGGACCTGAAACACACTCACTCGATTGTGCAGGCTGAAGATTCAGTCTCCAAAAGAGAAAGAAGCTGACGCCGACATTTTTTGTTATTTGGAAAGGGAGGAAACTGAATCTACAACAGCAGGAACTGATTCGTGAGAATGTTTACACACACACACACACACACACAGTTTATATGTATATGAAAGGTGGGTTCAAGGAATTTTTCAGTCAAAACCAGTTTTGCAAATGTTTGGTGAAGATCTCCTCATAGTATGTCAGCTGTCAGTTTCTGCTCACTGGAAAATAAAACCACTCTGCTTTCTATAACAGCCATAGGCTCTGTAAATGGAAGGAAAAGCAGCTGATGTGGCTTGCTGTATACTTATATTTGCTGTAGACTGAAATGTAAACAAAAAGATGCCTGCAAGAAGATGCCACCCAAATCATTATGCTTTCAAATAAAAAGCCTAATAAAAAGACTTGTGCATTCAAACTGAAAATGTAAAAAATAATACTAGTATCTCTTTAAATGAGTAAGATAACATTAGTTTATCCTAATAACAGTTTGTTGAGCTATTAGATGCACTGCATGTAGAGTTATGGGAAAATAATCATTGTTGGGATGACCTGATACAAAGCAGGGCTACTTTTACTATCCCAAAATTGATTTTTTTCCCCCAGTACACTCCAGTGTCTAGGAGTGTTTTATTCCTCTTATAGAAAAGCTATTTCAATTACAATTTTATAAATATATTAATGAATAGCAATTTTTATCAGTTTATTGTTACTTATGATGTTATTAAACATCTATGAGACAAATTAGTTCTGTTATCACTTTTACTACAGCAGCTATAAAGTGTCTTTTGATTATTATTATTACTATTACTTTCCCTTTTTTGAAATTGATAACACCAAAAACACCAAGCTGCAACGTGGAAACTCCTGTGTCCAGAAGACACAGAAGTCCTTCCTGTGTCTGACACCAGAGCCTCTTCCTATAAGTGTTAAATATCTCATTACAGCTTCACCATATCAATGATTATCTACTTCTTCAACACATTTTATACAATTTATTATTAGGCTTGGATTGGAATGTGCCGTTACTATAGAAACTATAACGTATACATGCTAGAGCATTATTATAAACCTGTGACTTGCCAGGCACTGCTGTCACAGCTGCTGTTTTATGAGATAATTCAGCTCCTACTGACCAATCAGTCACTGTAGTAAGAGTTAATATAATATACACTCTCCTGAATGAGACTATGACCCTGAGCCATGTACATGTACAAGTACTGCTTGTGAAGATGAGTACAGGCAAAAAAAAAAAAGCTGAACAGCACTCTGTATTGATTTCATTACAGAGCCTTACAAAGAAGCATAAAAAAGATTTGAAAAGCTCCTCATGATGAGGATGAAGAAGGGAAATCCATGCTTTTTTTTAAGGAATAGGTACGATCCATAAATGATTTATCACAAGGATAAGCTGGTGACTTATACCAGTCAAAAATCTGATGATTGTTAAAGATATGAGGACATAGCAGCTGAGGTTTAGAACAGGAAATAGCAGGACAGAACTTCTTAAAGACACTATGGGGATTATGTTGTCTCGGAGTTGTTTAGAAGACATGGTGTACTATTCCATAAAATCAGGCAGAAAAATGAAAACAGAACTTATAACACTCCTTAAAGTTTGGTGAATTGCTGGATGCTGAATTTAGTTCTCCAGTTCTGCTGCAAAGTAAATCTGACCCTCCTGATCTCCATGTCTAAGCGTGGGAAGGTATTTTATGCGCACTCTCTCTCTCTCTCTCTCTCACACACTCATACACCCTCCCTCTCCCTGCCAACAGTAGAGAGGCATGCCCCTAGAGAGGGCTAGGATGGTTTGTTTACACTGCATGTGCTCGTTTCCAAGGTCAATACAACCTGGGAAGGCCCCGGAGAACTAGTACCTTTTTCCACACGGGTTAAAACGGTCTCATCTGCCCTGCATGTGTCCGCTGGATCGGCTACAGTGAGACTGTTATTTGTAGGTCTGTCTATGTGTGTGTGTGTGTGTTACCATTAGAGGACCCTTTCTACTAATGAGCAGCCTCAAGTAAAGGCCCTGCTACACAGCCATTAGACACTGAGGGCTCCTTGATTACTACATGTAATTTCCAGCGGAAGAACATTAGGGAGCTTTCTCTGCTTTCTAGAGGTGATGGGTTTTATATCTTTATGCAGCAAATCAGCAGCAAGTGCTTGAGCTGAGGACACAGCAGTTAATCAAAGCCCTAGGGCTGCAACCACTCGGCAATACTGCTGATGATAACTATAAATAACCAATGTTACTACTGTTGTAGTTTTATCTACGTGACTACGTATTTTGACTCCTGGGAATATGTGAAGAAATCACAAATAGGAAGATGTCAGCCTTAGAAATAGCATCAAACCTACAAATGCTCGTAAACTAATCAAGGGAAATTTCCAGAAAAAATACTGGAAAAAAAGGAAAATGGTTAAGTGACAAAAAAAGTCACACTTACATTATTAAATGTGTCAGCTACATCTGAATAATGGTGGGGATTTGAATATTCTCTAGCCTCTTACTGTAGCACACAATGTTTGTACTGCAGCAGATCCACTGAGACCAATTACAGCTCTACCATTCCTAATCTCTAAGGCAATCCATGTTCATGTTCAGTTTCAGTCTATAGCCAAGCTGAACCAAGCAGCCCAGACCTCAGATAATACACGCATGAAAGAACGAGGTGGACTAATCACTAACATGGGTGTTCAGGACAGGCAGATTTTCAGTATCCAGGATACTGAAAACAAATATCCTGGTCATTTGTGCACTACACATATCAGGGTGTGTGTAACTGAGAGGAGAATGGATTCTACTATAAGATGGTGGCAAAACTGAAACTGCCAAACATACTACATGGCCAAAAGAAAGAAGACATTGCACAACCATGTGTATTAATATTCAATCGCTTCCCATTTGCTGTTATAATAACCACTACTCTTCTGGGAAGGCTTTCCACTAGATTTAGGGGTTTGGCTGTGGGGATTGGCTCGCTCTGGATGAGGGCATCTGCCAAATGCCAGAAATGATTGGCCCAATCAGTCAGAAGAGCATTAGTGAGGACAGGTGATGATCCGTAGTGTGAGGACCAAAGAGTTGAAGTCTGGGTTTGGAGAAACACAAATTCATCCACGCTAACCTTAACAAAATGTCTTCATGTGCTTTGCTTTATGCACAGGATCACCGTTATGCTGGAACAGGTTTGAGGCTGTAAGATCCAGTGAAAGGAAACTGTAATATGACAGCACACAAAGACATCCTATACAATTGTGTGTCTCCAACTTATGGTACCAGTTTAGGTAAGACCTAAATATGGGTATCATGGTGATGTGTCCACATAGGTTCGCTCTTTTGCAAGCATAGCAAACAGTTGCCTTGTGGTTACAATTGCTTTTACATTAAATGTACGGAGAGAACACTACAGTTCATAGCCAAAATAACGTTCTGTTAAAGTGCAAACACAAACACAAAAAAAACTTTATCAGGTTCGGATAAGGACAATAGCTACACAGTCATCCCCTCCCTGGACCATATACATGACCATTTCCTTCTGTCTACATTAATGCACTTCACTAGCTTGCTATGTTATCTACCACTATTTAGCCAGGTTTCTGGGCAACCAGAGCATGGGACTGGGCAGTACACTGGATTAGTTATTATTTTTTTTTATCTAAAACAGTAAGATACTAAAAAACAAAAAAGATTGCAACATATGGTTCATATGGTACTCATCTGAGAACAAACAATAGGAAAAACCAAATGAAAAAGGAATTCAACAGGCTCTTCTCACCCGTCCGTTAACTGGAACTGATTCTGAGAAAGCCAAACATCATAAATGTTAGAAAGCCTTTCAAGGTCAGCTCCATCATCCGTGCTTTTTGATTAGTTTATAACAGGCATGGATTATTTTCCACTCATTTACTCAAACTGGCCTCCATTACTCTTTAAACACAACAATTATTTTCCATTTAAAACATTGCTTCATCCATTTAAAATCAATCTGATTTCATATCGTTTATAGTCTTGTATAAAAAATAAATACTTTTTTTTTAAAAGAAATCAGGCTGCGAACCTGTAATCTCTTCAGTAAAGATTTTTTTTTTTTTTTTACAGTGATATGTTCATGTTTGAGTCTTGGTGACGTGGAATAGTGCACACACTGCATTACTGCAGCAGCGCACACACAGTCCTGAGACTGTACTGCACATAGAGCAGTGGGAAATTAGGGCAGGGCGTTCTCCTGCTTCCCAAAGCTGCAGGCCTCCTCTAAGACCAGGGCAAACTTAGACCAGGACACGTTTTTCCTGTACGTTGATCTCAATCAACAATCCTGAATGTCTTTATTCAGAAATGATGAGAAATATTTTTATGCTGTGCGGCCTGTAAAAGAAAGGCAGTGTGGATCAGGTTAAATTCAACCCTTATTTACTTTAATTTTTGCCTATATAAATATTTTCTCAGGAAAATAATCTGTTTTTTTTTTTTTTTATACACAATCAGAACATGTGAAGAGAGACACACATGTGGGTATACACATACACACAACCACACGTACACGCTGCACCTGCACACGGTGTGACCCACTTTATCCACCTACTCACAAATAAACAAGTGTTAACTGCTCTGATGTGCTTAAAGTGAAAAAAATGCACAAAACTCTCACGGTGTTTTCTTCCATTTCACATGGACCGTATTTGTTGTTGTTTTTTGGCATCCTTATTATACAAATCCAAAAACTTTAGTGAACTGAATTATAAGTATGCTGTTTAGCAACCCACAGTCCCTTTCCAAACTGTTCACACTAATACATGAGCATATCCCAACATACAGTACACTCAACACAGCGGTATGAAAATAAGCATCTTTACTACATTCACAGGAGATAAACAACAATTAAATATGGATAAATTATAATGATTATAGTTTTCATGATGATGATAATGATGATTGTTCTTCTTCTTCTTACTATTATTATTATTATATTATTATTATTATTATTATATAAGGCAGCACTTCACTTTTCATTTTGACACTGAGGGTCAAAATCTGAAAGCAATAGAAATAAAAAAAACTAATGCTAGTTGCTTAGATTTTGTAGAGATCAGTATCAGACATCAGTGCATAATAATCAGTGCTAAGCATTGTTACATGAGATATTAAACTAATGATCTTCATATTCAAGGTTATTCTGTGTCTCTACAAAACTTTGCATGAATCTGATTTGAGTGCATTTGAAGTGAATGAAAACATTGGCAGGAAATGAAGACATCATTCTGTATTCTTTGTTGCGCTCCACCAGTGTGCATAAAAAATTGTTTTTCTACATTAAGACTGAAATGATTTATTTTCTTTTCCACCCACCACATAAGTGTTGCACAAAAAAAAAACCCCACAGTGCTCGTATACTTAAACAGAAGTTATAACACACACTACTACTTCTGGCTTAACTAACAGCTAGGTATCTCTTTGCTGTAAAAAACTATTGTAAATCTTGGTATTAGGCATATTATATATTCAGTAGTATATAATAATAGTATACAGTCCCTGGTTTCAGTAGGCAGTGAATAAGAGAAGGCTGACGGAAGCAGACCAGTGGTGGACTGAAATCATATCGACCTCTGTGACAGTGAAGGCTATTGCTCAGGCATTTCATTACTCGCCTCTTCACGTCATCCATTCTCACACAGATGACACAACCACACCAGCCTGACAGAGTGTAGGACACTGCCATCCAGCCTATATTTATCTTATCTAAACTATATCAGCATAGCAGTACACACTCGAGATTATTCTAGATGATACTAATTTGACAATAAACAGCCTAGTAGATTTCAAATGAGCACATTCATCAGGAACGCCAGTGATTTGTTCAAATCCGTCCTGGTTTAACAATGATGCAATGAACACACCGCTCACATAACTAATTATGGAGACCAAACCTTAAAAATTAAGACATGCGCTGTCCCAATCTCTAGTTCGGACAAACAGGGTGTTACATATTCTGCTGTCTCTTATGCTGTCTGAAAGTGTGAAGCTTCTCAGCATTATTACTGGTACATTACTTGAGTTTAAATTTGGAAAAGGCAGAGTGGCACTATGAGCAAAGATTACACCGTAGAAAAAGCGCCAGCCGAGTGTCGATTTAACATCGTACACTAGTCTGGATTGGTTTAATGAGATGAGAGAAGCACCATTTGCTGAGAGCAGCACTCACAGAGATGGAGACAGAGCCCCTGTCAGCTGTCACACTCCACTAAAGAGGTTTAGCAGCCCTCGCCTTCAACCCCAAACACAAACCTAAAAATACACCATACACTTTAGCACTTTTTTTTTTTTGCCCTACTTATACAGAACAATAACTCAAACCAAGTTAACTTTTTAAAAGTACCAAACTTTTAACCAAATCTGACTAGTATACTTAATCTTAAAAACTTGTTCATATTTAGAAGGAGAAATCAAATAAATTTTTTAAAAAATCATGTCAATTTTAGCAATTTGAGGTCTTTTTCCAAGTTAAAATATAGCACAAGGCTTCGTAACTCCGCTTCTGCTGCCCAGCCCTTCCCCATGCAGATTAAATTTTGGTTACAAGAGGCAAGTCTGTACACCTTCAAGCATTACCTAACACCATTGCCTTTAAATTCATTTTTAAGCTTTTGGCCTTTCCAGAGCAACTCGCAGCATTTTTCTCTAATTATTCAAAAAGAATTAACATCTTCAAAAATAAACCAAACATACTGACAAAGCGAAAATCAGTGATTTTTGAACTGTAAACTTTACATTACTTTATGTAGAAGGTTATACCTCATGCAAAAATCTATCGCAATGTACTACATTCTTACAGCATACCGTATAACACATACTACACTATATACATAGTACCTGTAGTTGCAGTGAAGTTACATCTCGGATTATACCCTAAAGTAATACACTAAATATAAATAACAAATAACTGCACTATATCAGACTTATAATACAAATCATCATTCCATTGGATTGAACCTGCTCAGAGAGGCAGTTAGTTAAGTGCACAAACTAAGTAATCTCTGTGAGTTAAGTAAGTGTGAAATTATTTCCAGTGTCTCTTAATGAAATGTAAATGCTATAAAGAAAACAGATGAGGAGGAATGAAGAGTCTCAGTGGCTGTAGCAGGTTGAACTCTCCCAATCCTTCCCTTTGTGAATGAACTAAAATAGTACCCCAATTGGTGTTGACTTTTTTGGAGTGAAAATACACAAAAAAAAGGATACTCAAACAAGGTATAAATCCCAACATTAGGGGAAAGTTACCGTTCATACAAATGGCCTATCTGCTTCTGTTATGCAACGACAGGACACGATGTGGAGTGTTAGTACAAACCAGAAGAGAATAGGATTTTTCCATTCTTGAGGAGGTCTGAAAACATCACCACTCCTTTAACCAAGTCATGGTGAGGGGTGTAACATCTACGACATTTAGGTTATGGTGGGTTACCATGTTTTTACCTTCTAAGAACTATTGCTGTAATGGTTAAGACAGTGCTGTGCTCATCCCAAGACTATTATTCACAAACCACGCATTGTTTCAACACACTAAGTACGTTAATGTTCTACAACAGTACATCACCCACAATAGCATGAGTTCCCTTTTACATATCTTGTTCCTCTCACAGTTCCTCATGCTGTATCAGTTTCAGTCAACAATCCTTCAAAGTATCTGTATATCTTTGAATGCACTGATCTGTTGTTGAGGATTCGCACTGAGCAAGTACTGGATTGAAGCTGTGAACAGAATTTGATTTCAAATATATTTTATGCTGTGAACACCTGTAATGCTGACCAACATGTCACATATCTTGCACTTGAACACAGCCCACAGACGTGTTAAATGAGGATTTGCATATCTTGGTAACAGAAGCATGCTTGGTTATTATATCTGCCAAATGTAGCATTTCAGTCGCAGGATTTTTCTGTTGTAACGTGGTGTATTCTGGACCGAATTCTATATAAACTGGCAAAAAAAAAAATAAAATGTGTTATATATAGTATCTTTCCCTATTCTGAAGCATGCCTCAAAGCATACAAGAGCACGGAAAGCTACGAGTGGCCAAATGATCCCATAAAGCCTTTCATTAAAGGGACAGTAGGTGGAGATCAATTTTAGCAATAAAACATCTCGAAACAAATTTCCCTGCTGTCCCATAACACAGCTAGCTAGATAACACAGCTGTGCGGCATTATGACAGGGATGATCTGTTGCAATGTCGCTTGTTAAAGACCTACTGTATGAAATCATGTGCATTAGTGTATTACTTCACTGTTTAATGAAGCTCAGACATGAGAACATTGACTCAGTCAGCCTATTATTTCCTCAAAATAGCAGCAATAATACAGAGTGACATCACAAAAAAAAAAATGTAAAATCTGTACACTCCATCTACTAATCTCTGATGCCCGGGATAGGGGAAAGGAAAGAAAGAATAAAGAAAAAATGTGAGTTCAACACCAAGTATGAGAAATTAAAATATAATGGCTCACCTATCCAATACACTGTCCCTAAAGATCCTGTTCATCTCAAAGGTAAACTATTAACGACTAAATGACTTTGACTTTGGGGTCATTAGTGCATGGTACCAAACAGTAACTAAAAAGGTAAAGAGCTCGCACGAGCACAGGATATATTTACATAGCTTTAACGTAATGCAGATTTGTATACACGACACATGCAGGTGTTCACGTGCACTGAAACGTAATCCGTCCTCCCTTTTCACGTCAAATGAAACTTAGGCGTAGTCTAACCAAAGGACTCCGGGCTGAGGAGATGTGAAATAATGAATAAATACTTCTATCGATCTGAGATAATGGACAAATCTGTCTGCAAAACAGAGATGGTCTGATAATACGTATCTGATCGCGCCTTCCCAAAGCAGACCCGAGGCAGACAGACAGACAGACAGACAGCAACGTGGCTGCAGCAGCCTTACAACCAAATCATGACCTAATAGTACTGACACCTCTAATGATACTGCTCTGAAAACCATTTAAGAATAAGCATAAGAGTTATTTTTAGAATGTTCAAGTGTAAGCAACCTCAACGTAAAGACGGTCAGTGCTAAAAATAAAAAAAATGTCTATAATAATAATGGCACAACTGTTGCCCACTATGCGTCCAAATACACAGTTTAAACAAGGTCTCGGTGTTAGCATGGTCACCTACTCGTTTTATTTAGACACGAGATGACTCTTGAAGATGAAGCTTACCTTTTCCTTTTCGTCGATGTTGACGTTGCAACTTCGCCCCTTGTAAATGGAAACGGAGCTAGCAGGCTAGCGAATTAGCTAACATGATATCCGAAAGACTCCATCATCCCACATCACGTCGTCGAGAGCACACTTCACTTTATTTACCCTCACTGACACACGTTAGCTAGATAACTAGCTAGTTATCTAGGTGTTTCTTTTTTGAGGACTACTAGAACGTCATTCAACCCGATCATGTGAAGAGACGTTGTCTCAGACGAAAGTGCTAAATAAAACTAGCAAGTACAATGCTAGTCTTTAACTAAACAGCGGCGGTTTAAAATGTGAGATCATCTACATCCGTGATGTCCTCCGAAAAGAAAAAAAAAGAAAAAAGTGGCCACCCAGCAACAAACCCGCCCTTGGCGACTAGATTTGAGCTGAATAAAGCCGTTCAAAAACAAAGCGAGGGTAGGTTAAAAAAAAACCCGAGCACACAACGCGGTGCTTTCCGTGGAGACAGATACAGGAAGATGGTTATGGAGGCGTTGTGAAGTTCGGCAGCAATGTAGCGGTTCAGGAATAAAGCATCCAGCTGCTGCCGCACACAGCTGTTACACAGCGAACACAGGAAATGCCATCGGAGTCAGCAACACTAATCACACGGGTTTCAGCTAAACTCGGACTGGAGTCCAAGAGGATCTGGATTCACTCCGGGTCGCTCAACGTCACTTTTCTCCGCCATGTCTACGTTCACATCACAGCGCTACAGTGACGTAAATGTGTCTCGGAGCAAGGTCCCCCCCACTCCCTTGTGTGAACAGTATGAACGCAAAAAATTCGGATCTTTTAAAATCAGATTAATGTTGCGTTCACATTCGGTTACGTTAGAATATTTGCTCAATTCAGACTTTTTTTTGTTTTATTGAGATTCGATCCCATGGACAAATCACATTTGTGACAGCAATCTCTCTTTAATTCAAACATACCTATGCTCCACACTGATTCTCTAAATATCAAGTTAATCATGAATTTCTCCTTCCTACCAAGGAATATAGTCACTGCTGACAGTGGAGGATAATAAGAACAATGATATATGCATGTGTGTTGAAGGAGTCCAATCTGTCTGTTCTCCTTTATGTTGCATGGCCACGTATCAGATATGTATCCATTCTAGGACCTCATGGCTCAAGTCTGAGTTGAAAAGATTGGAACATGTCCACACAGTGCTGAAAAAAAAATACATGTCTCACATCTTTGCAGAAATTGATTTGTGTCATGTATGAGACATTCACAAAAACTCCATTTAGAGTTTCTCCTGAACATGCTACATTCCTGAAATGAGTCTCATGCCAGTGGTGGTTCTCTGGCCAGTCCATGACATAAGCCAGTGGTCCTCAAAGTACGGCAAGATGGGGTCTGTAAAGCATAACCAGAGGTCTTTTTTTTTTTACTTAGTTTTGTTGGTGGAATTCATAATCATTAAAGTCACTATATTCAATCACTGAGTTCTTATAGTTATTAGTTATTAGACTATGTAGGTCAACACTTCTTGATCCAAACCTTAATTACTTAAAAATAAATAGTTCTATAAATAATGCCAACTTGGATCTAATAGATGGGTGGAAATTTTGATCTATGCCTCTATTATATATAAATTATATTTATTATATATATATATATATATATATATATATATATATATATATATATATACATAATGAGACTAATATTTTATAGATCTGTGCTGAGGGGTTCTGTGTAATACAATTGTCACTTAAAGGGAACTGGTAAAAAAGTACAGGCAGCTGCCAATGGTGCCCTCTATGTTTACAATGACAAACAACAAGCAGTCATTCCCATCAAGGTTTTTTTTTTTTTTTGCAAAAGCCGGAAATCTGAGAATGAAAGATTTCTGCCCAAATTTCATGATACATAATACCAATAATACAGGTATTATTTTGTATCAGTTTTGGTATTAGTTAGCCTGCACTCTTTGCTTTGTATAGTCAAAATGTTATATGTACAAGGAGGCAGTTTAAAAGAAACAAGATGAGAAACTGTCTAAGGTGTTGGGTCACCATGAATTGCCAGAACAGCTTAAATGCACCTTGGTATAGATTATACAATCTCTTTAACTGTATTGGATAGATAAATTCCTTTGTTACCAAAAAACAAACATATTTCTTAAATTGGTGTTTTTATAAGGATGATGGTGAACACTAAAATATCACCAAAATCTCTTATTGGGCCTGGCATTTCATTGGGTTGAGCTGGTGACTTTAAAGGCCATAGCATATGATATACATCATCTATATCCATCTTTATCAAGTGAATCAAGAGCATGTCAATAAAATAACCCACAGCAAAACATAGTCCCTGGACCCTCGTACTTTAAGAGTCATGCAGACCTGTATTATTCTTGTTGTGTTTCACATGCACTTGCCCACTTTGTCAACTATATTGTGAGGGATGACTCATCAGTGTGCCTTTGACTCATCTCTGTAAACTCTTGCCTGTGGTTTTTACACCATTATTCTCTTCATGTTTTTTCTTATGCACTGCAGTCTTATTATAATAATCAATCTTGATGCAGCTGTTCCTATTCCTGTTAACAGTCTGATCACACACTGCACTGACATGCCCAGTCATCTAAAAACTGTTACTCTTCTGCTTTTCCTTTACGTATAAAACAAACATCACGGTCACTAAATGTGTATTTTTCAGCCACAAGTTTCAGCCCTATATACTGACATCTTTCCCATGGCTCTAAATTCAGTTGTCAGTTTAGTCACTGTCCCTACAGAAATAATAGCCAATTCAGCTTTTTTGTGTGACTGACAATGCACTTGCAGCACTTTAATAATTAATTCTCATTCAAAGATCCTTTTCTCTTGCCATGTTGATCCAACCTGGAAGAAAATAACTTTGTCTGCTCAGCATTTTTATACACGCCACAGCACATGGAAGGATGTTAACTGTTTCTTGCACTAAACCTGGCTGGAAGTATCTGCACTCATTATGTTTCTCCATTATATAACATTTAGACCTTTTAGATGTGGCAGATGATTATAGATTTTAATGATGAAAGAATCAAGCAGGTTTAATGGATTGTATAGTGGGAACAATATATCACCAATTGTTCTTACTATTCTTTAACTCTGTGTCTAGGGTTAGGCCCATTATACACTATGGCCCTGTGATAAAACCAGCCACAGCATATCTTCTCACTCCCAATTATCTTTGACACACACCGCTTTATTAACCCAGTTTCCTTTCTTTTTTTTTCTATTTAATGACCACTACATTTTTGGTATCTGGAATCACCCAATATAAGAGGCAACAATTTTGTCCTTACACAGTTTTGACTTCACATATCTAATTTTTATTTATCTAATGAATTATTAATATCTGTCACTGAGTTTCAAAAAACATCTAAATAACATATTTTAGGAAAGTCTGTTATACTTAAATATGATGCTGAGGCAATATCATATTTCTGACACAATCTGAAATGTTTACCATATTTATTGGCACTTTTTTTTTTAAATCACAGCTTTCAATCACCACAATATGTTTAACAGAAAAATGAACAAAGAAAGTATGATCTGAATAAGGCAACTACAATGTTTCTATGTGAATAATAAAAATCTGCATTGCAAAACTAAACATCTTTAATTTAATAAAACTCTTAAAGGATTTAAAAATATACATCTAGTAGAAAGTTACATTCACACTGAAGCTAGAAATCTATACACATACATATGTATATATACATATATATATATATATATATATATATATGAAATAACAAAATATTGCACAAGCCTAATTAAATCTTATAACAGTAGAGAATGCATTCAGCCATCACAGACTCATTACTCGAGCCTTATAACCTTATAAATTTTATATTGACAATTAAAAAATGCAAATCAGTGCTGAACAAAAATAACTTCCACAAATGTCCATTTCAGTACCTTTGCATTACAATTCCTATAAAAAAATATCAGTCATTAATGTTTGATCCTACAGTAACAGAGAAAGAACATACAGTGCTAATTCATTTTTATATCCCTATTTTATATCCTGAGTCTGACACTCTCGCAAAACATGACAGCAAAACACACAAATGTACAGTGTACAGATTAATGCCTGCTCAGGTTACTTCAAGCAACAAAAGAGCGCCCCCTGTATTTTTAATGATTAACTTCTTTGCTGGAATTTTGAAAATCATTTTCTGTTGAATTAATTCACCTTATATGTTAACATTTAGTGCATACCCGTATAAGAAATCTGAACATACTCCAATATATGCTTCCTGTTTACATTATTTTCATGTGCGACTTAAGACATGAATACATGTTTCATCTAACTCACTTTTCCTAGACACCTTTTGAGCTAAATTTAGGGGCTAAACCATTCTGATTCCCACAGATACCCATATATAGCTCTGATTATAGCTGAGGTCTTGTGTGGATGTTCTAAAATTTTTATGCTCCAAAATCCAAGTTTTTGGATAACACTATTTGAAGGCATGATGACCGGATAATAACTGCCTTATCATGTTATTCTTTCACCAGGAATACTTCATATACACTCATACATTATTTTATAAATTTGTTATCCAGTGATTATATGTAATGTATTATAGTCTTGATGACTTTCAAATAAAGTTACAGAATATTAGAAACCTTTGGTATGGTTTCAGATAAACCTATCTGAAGACCTTTCCTGCCATAACGTCCCATGGAATATTGACTATACTACGGCTGTCTATCGCCAAAAGACCATCATGTTCTGCAACAGAACATAACTCATACTGCAATGTTACAGTGAGCAAAAGCAACAAGACTGTCACAGACAAATCCATGTTATAACTGAAGGAACCAATTGTTCAGGGTGATTACTGAGTTCACAAATATGTGCCTAAAAAGTGTACAGTACATTACATTATTTTCATATATAAATTAGAAATATTTCTTACATTTCTTCAAAATTTAAGAGGTACACTTTCATGAAGAATATTAAGTACAATTTTCTTGTCTTACAATCTAGGGTAAAAAATGTGTTAGTTAAAGCATACTTCATAAAAATATTTGTCAGTGAACAGCAATGTTGTTGTGATACCCAGTTAAAAAATTCAATGGCTCATGCTGATTTTCCAATATCCTACAAAAATTTCCCTGATGTTCTGATCCCAAGTTAAATGTCACCTGAAATCCATTTCTGCTTAATGCTTTCACTCTTCATCGCTGCACATTCTCATAGATAGCGAACGCTGTTGCATTCTGGTAAATCAGGTCCACGTTGGTACCCATTCTGGATTTAATTATGTCAGAAGCACACTGATTCAAGAACACGTATTGGTCCTGTGGATTGATAACAATAAAATATAAGGCATATAAATAATTTATAACTGATAAAACCCATTACTGACAATTGACTATGATTCGAAGATCAGCCCATATACAAGCACAGGGTGGGTTGCAGAAACTTCACTTTTTTGAAGGCAAATGAAAGAAAAATTGTTGCTGATAAACAAAATTTATTTTTTGATAATGAAAGAACATAATTTCAGTTTTCAAATTATGCTGTTTTAAACAAAATATCTTGAAGGTGGTGGCCACCATTTTCTATGCACTGAATGCAACCGATTTCTGACATTTCCCTCTACACGTTCCAACATGTCCAACGAAATTCGGGCTATTTCCTGCCGAATAACATTCTTCAGCTGAAGCAGGTTTGTGGGGCGATGTTCAAAAACCACTGCCTTGAGGTATCCCCATAAAAAAAAAAATCACAGGGCGTTAGATCAGGCGAGCACACCGCCCATGGGATGTCACCTCAAATCGAGATGAGCCGTCCGGGGAACATTGCCCGCAAAACTGGCATCGAAGCTCGGGCTGTGTGGGCCATGGCACCATCCTGTTGGAACCAGACATCTCCTAGGTTAATTTCTTTAAGAGCCGGTTGGAAAAAGTTTTGAATCATGTCCACATACCGCTATGAATTGACAGTAACTGCTCGATTGTCCTCCTCAAAAAAATAAGGACCAATAATTCCAACTCTCGACAACGAACACCATACTGTCACCTTATCACCGTGAAGTGGCCTCTCATGGAGCTCTCTAGGGTTGTTACCACTCCAATAGCGCATATTCTGCTTATTGACACGTCCGGATAGGTGAAAATGTGCCTCATCACTAAAGAAAACAATTGCGTCAAGGGTAACAGTTTCTAATAAAGTTTCGCACGCCGTTATTCGGGCAGGAACCAGACCTCTGGGCTGAATTTTGAAGTGAATACGGAACGCACGCTGCACCGCCACATAGGAACGGTTGTTCGAAAAATAGGCTTCGACCACAAACGCACGCTGCTCCTTCGTCCACCTCATGTTTTGTACAGTACTAAGGGCTAGACAAAAATTTCCATGACTGAGGCGTTCGCCACGCAAATCCCCACTTATCTTCGACCTAACCACCCTTCACAATGCGCCTTCAAAAAAGTGAAGTTTCTGCGCCCCACCCTGTATAATTAAAGAAATGTAAGTGAAAAATGTTTAAAAGGATGTATACTGGCTGAATTAGTAGTCTTTTTTGTGTCATACCTCAGTCTGAACCATTAGTGGTCTGTGCATACGCATGTCATAGATAATTCCATAAATGTCTACCATGCTGTCCCTCTCAATCTGAAAGATCAGGTGATCGAGGGCAATGAATGTCCCAGTCCTCCCCACACCAGCACTGGAATAAATAAATAATTTCAATTATTAGGCACAGTTACATCCACAAACTGCAGTATCAACTCTTAATTTATTTTAGATAAAATACCTAAATTTACTCTTTGTATTTATTAGGTTTCCTTTATCTCATTAATGTTTGTGAAGTTAGTATAGAGCCTTCATATTCTACACACTGAGATATCTTTTTTGGAGAAGCATCCCATTAAAGATGTCATGAGTGTGAATCGTACCTGCAGTGCACTACAGCGGGAGCGTTACGGGAGAAGCTGTCCATGTGCTCTCTGACCAGGTGTCGGAAGTTAATGAGCACCTCTGTGGTCTCTGGAACGCCGTGATCGGGCCAGGCCGTAAAATGGAATTGACGAACATTCCTTGTCTCTGCTGTTTTCACCTGAGGGAATACTCTAATTTACTTCTTAGCTGTTGCTATTCTTAAAGATTAAGAGATTAAGACTGTGTAAAATAAATGGCAGCTGTTTCGAAGACATTATCAAAGAACACTTCTATTACTTGACGCCATTCCTCTCTACTAATTGAATTTTGAAAATATCCATAAAAAACCTTGTGCGGAAAAATCATTAATAAACAAAAAAACATATATTGACAAAAAAAAAACCCTTTTATTTCTGGTTTGCTTTGAACTATTGAAATCAGGAAAATAGTTGCTATGATTATCAATAGCATTAGCCTTGTAATCTCCTTGTGACCATGACCATGGTTAGCTGGTTAATAGTCCCAACTGCTTCAGCTAATCCTTTTCCATTCCCCTCAAATACCTCATCAGCAATGCACATAAAAGTGCTACTTGTGGACAGTGTGAAGCGGACGTTTTCTGCCTCTCTTCATCAGATTTTACACTCAGTGATACTTTATAGCAGCATCTGTGATGTGGTCCGTGTGATTCTGCTCTTGACCTGTTACTGCATAGATTTATGCATTGGATAATTAGCAATACTGATGTTCCTAATTAAAATGGATGGTGAGAGTATGCACAGTGCCGAAAGCCCAACCCAAGATTTTATGAATCTGGCAACACTAAGCCAGATATCCTAATTTTCACATGGTACTAAATTTCACAGGTTCACATTTCCTGATTTTTATTTCTAAATTGTGTAAAATGAGCAGTTCTAATACAGAAGAGTGATCTCACATTCTTGATGGTGAACTCCCTTATAGTCCAGTCTTCCAATTCGATATCTGATGTTGTTGTCACAAGTATATTGCTGTACAGCTTGGCTTCCGGTGGCCAGTATTTCTCACATTTAACCTGTAAAAGAACAAAAATTGTAAACAAAACATCAATATTTGCCCTATTTCAACTGCTGCTTGATAAGGAGTAGAAAAGATGACAAGGCAATAACAACTGGAGCTGAAACTGAAGATTCATCACACCAAACCGATAAGGCCATCAAACCGACAGTTTTTCATCACTCACTGAGACACTGAGCTGTTCTGCAGTTACAGTATTGCTAACCATATAACAAAACCATTCTTACAAGTATCAGTGATATTACATTGCACAGACTGTGTATCTTATTAGTGGATTTAAATAGTATTACCATCTCTAGTAGCATTCACCGCTGTATAAAGAAAAAAAAAACAAGGCCCTTATAGTGAAGCACTAAACTCACACGTCCTTGCTCATAGCACTTGGTCAGCATGACTATGGTATGGCAATTCTTTTCCCAGATCATTCTCCAGAACTCATTCACAGTAGCTGGTAGTGGTCCCTGAGCTGCTATGTACTCCTTCTTAGAGTTGTAACCCTGAAGAAATAAATTTCATATACAAATTGTATATCAATATGGGCGTTGAACAAAGTCAAGACAATATATATATATATATACATTTCATATTTATAACTCTGATCAGTACATGCTTTAGAAGGAAGAGTGCAATAAATTCAATTACAAATCCATGAATGTTTTGGTAAACATAAAAAAATCACATATACAATCTAGAATAAGAAAATAATAGAATAAAAAGAAATATTGGCTCCATGTACAGTGTTCATTGTTAATCACTGAAAGACATATATTTATTAATGTGCATAACCACATGTCTCTAAACACAAAGAAATGAATGTCAACTCACTGAAATATAGTTTGCGTTGATGTAGTCATCAAATGGGCTGCCATGTATTGACAATTTAACTCTTGAAGAATCGTCTAAAAAAGATTGACACATTCAAAGGTTTCAGCATGTTAACAGTTTGTATCTACTCTATGTCTACTAATCTACTACACCTACTAGTGCTGCCAGTAGTAACAGTAATAATTTACAGGGAACGAAGAGTCTACACTTACAAGGTAGTACATTATTGTAGCGATTCTTCCCCTTGTTCTCCATGGCAAGGGCACTATTCTTGGTTTGAGCTGTTCCAACAGCCTTAAGGTCCTGCCAAAAATAATAAAATAAGGCACCTTTTTTCCACAAAGGCATATAACCTATGTAAAATTTTCACTCTCATGTATATCCTTTTGGAAATATTCCCAATTTTGACATAATAAAAAAAATCCATTTATATTATTTAGAGAGTTTTCACACCTCATATTGTTCAGCAAAGCCACAATTGGAATCCAGCTGCTGCTTTTTAAAATATGCCTCAAATTCCTCCAACCTCACAGGAATGCTTCTGCAAATGACAAAAAAGTGGAAACAATTACACCAGTGGTACTGATGGAACTGAACTGATTCATGAATACACAAACTTCTATTAAAATGTTTTACTTACATTTTCGTTCTGTGTAAAGAAAGAGAAATAATTAGTGGGTTAGATTAGTCATAGAATTCCTTTACATAATGTTACAAAAATATCAAAACATAGAAATAATAAAATCACCTTAAGTTGTTGACAGGAATATCTGTATAGTCCTTTGTTATTCGTCTAAGAAAAGAATAAAGACAGTGAAGCTAATCAAAAGAGGTACTTCATCCTGGCTGTGTGTCAGAGACATAATAACCATAGTGTCCTAAAATATCCAATATTCTTCAGTTCCATTTGTTCTTACTGCCTTGTATTAAGCCTATTTCAAATGCTCAAGGACAAACATGGCACACAAAACAATGAAGAAATTCATGGCATGGTGGCTTTCCCTAAGGATGTGTTGCTAATGTTCAATCAACAGTTTGTAACTAACTGCTTCACTTGTACCCTAAATTATTTTACAGTGCCCTCCTTAAAGCATAATAACACTAAGACACCCTAATATCTCACACCCCGTTTTTCTAAACATTGACACTATGTGTCATGTTTTACCTGATAAGAGTTGCATGGGTTCTCACCTTTTCTGTATCACGAGGACTATGACAGCAATGATCAAGAGAACAATGATGGGCAACAGCACCCCCAAAACAATTGCAAGAGTGTTTGCTGTAGAGAGTTAAAGTTGAAGATGAGGGATTAATCAAAATACAGAGAAGTCACATGGAACATAAATGTGTGGTTGCTGTGGAACGGGGTTAATACTGATCTTGGGCTCAACAGTCCCATGTCAAGCTTACACAGTGTTCACCAAAACAAGTTTTCCCAGCAGTGGGCTCACACACAGAAGCTAAACAGAGTTACGATACTTTAAACAAAAACCTAACAGTGATATGACTAATCGTACTACAGTCTTGAGGTGAAAAAATGATTCATTTGTGAGTGTAAATGAGAGATAAATCAGTTTCCTTTCTGCTGGTGCAATGGAACACCAGTGCACTGCAATAAAATGTAATAAAATGAGAGACATCTAGTTTTCTATACTGTCCTTTACCCTGTTCCCTGCAGTTTAGCAAAACTGATAACAGGCTGGAATCTCACATGACTCGAAATTATTCATGCTTATTAGAATGTCAAGCCATGACCCTTAGACTTCAATAGAACTTTGCACTTTTTCCCTGTGTCCACCGTTGATAGAATCATCATATATAAATATATCAACAAAGGTACACACAATAACATACATTCTTCCATTAAATGATGATCATCGAATTATGAAACTCATGTTTCATAAAACTGCATAATATAAGTTGTATAAAACAATATAAGAAATGTAAGTTGATTTACATGTGGGGTCCAATGGTTTTGCTCTATTTTGGGCAAAGGGTGTTATAGAGTAGATTGATTGCTGGGTGTCCACAAGCCTGGCACTGATTTCCAGGTAGGTGAATAAAACCAAGGCTACCCTGCAAAGAGATAATAGAATTGGCTGTAAATAATGCGACTGACTATTACTACAAACTTTGAATGAACTTTATTAAACTTAAACCTTTAATTGTCTCTTTTATACTTTCATTCTCAGTATTCTGTAGCCTTACCTGTATACCTGATTTTCCAGAGGTCCGTTTTGATATGCTGTATTATTGAGTACATCTGAGTTATTTCCAATTACAATCGTAATCATATTGCTTCTCGTGTTTTTATTTTCATTTAATTTTAAAACAGTGAGATACGCCTCGGTGTTCCTGTTCAGCCAATCACTATAGGTCATATTCAGGAAGCTACTGGAGATGCTACCTGAAATCACAATCAAAACATTCTTGTTGTAAAAATGTTCAAGGTATCATCCTTCTATACAAAGCTCATTAAAAAAGGAAAACAATCCTACTTTGATGGTCAGTTGACAGCAGAACACCATAGGCTTCAATTGGTCCATTAGCACCATTCAGAAGACTGGCACTGAATTGTAGCTTAATTATACTCTGGCTTATTGGAGTGACTTCTATTGTTACATCTTCTCCCTTACTGGGAACTGGTGGCTCTTTAAAGATACAGTACAAAAATACAATTGATTATTTTCTATCATGCATCAGGACAAATATCTAAGCAACTTATCAGTCATGTTAGCTATACAGGGCTATTAATATGAGCTATTCACTATAAGTTTTAGACTACACAATACGTGAAAAGGACATGAAAAGAATTAAATCACATGCCTGTAACGCCTGTTGTGCAATTAAAGTTCCATGTGCCACTGTCACCACATCCAAGGGTTGAAATAACCAAACTATAAGTGGTGAAGTATTGGAGATTTTCAGAAAAACTGTAGTTACAGACGTTATTGCACTGTGGAATGAAGTCACTGATTGTTGGACTGAGACTGATTGTTGGCCTGAGACTGATGTTGAATCCTTCGTTGTTGCCTGGAGGATTCTGCCAAGTTAAGTTCAGCAACGCTGTTGAAGAGCGATTTGGTCCTTTACAGATTATGTCAATGACAGGACTTGCACCTTGAGGAATCAGATATTTACAAGATTAGACAAATTTAACAAGAACACAAATATTTCAATTGTAATATTGTTCATCAAACCGAGCATTTTAATGGTACTCAAAATGAGAAAGTGATTAAAAACACTGTTTGCTCTCCTTGAATGTACATACACAGAAGGTTTTACATATGGTGCTTGGGGAAAAAGGTGCCACTTGTCTGTTTTATTGAAAATAGTAGAAAAGATAACATGCACTCATTATTTTTTGTATATTAGGTGGAAAATACTGCATATAGCAATGCATAATAATGTATTTTCTATTACTTTAACAAATTGATTTTGTAGTCTACATCTTAAATAAGACAGGCAGCTTTTTTCCCCCACAAACATCTGGTGGTAAAATCCATGTATATATGCACTGCAGTTTCTACTGCGAATGGATCATGCTGTTTGAAATGAACACATTTTTTGCATATTTGAGTGATAGATCAGTAGCAAGCTCCAATATTAAAATGTGTACATAATGTAAAAATGTGCAAATTAACACCAAAATTAATTTCAAATATTTAGTATTTCACGTTACTCCCACACTTGTGCCTTTACAACCATGTAAGTTCAGGAGTGTTGACTTGACATGAAGGTGTTATAAACAAAAAGTGGCAAAAAAGAGTCCTTAAATGATTTACATGTATTTTTCTACTTTGCCTGCCCCAGTGTAGAAGATATTTAGTGAAGGAGGTTAATTTCTTACTATTACATGTTATCAATATCTCTGAGGTTACAATGTGTATACTCAAAAGTGTCTAAATACTTTCACATTTCACTCTCACATTTAGTCATGTGAAACATACCTGTGCAAGTGGAAACTTTAACCAGAGATCCTTCTGTTTTATTATCGGCAGCAACAGCTGATACTGCAAACGTGTAATTTGTTCCAGGTTCTAGATCAGTGATGCTAATGTTAGTTATGTAACTTCTTGTATTGTTGTTCATCCACTGCACTCTAAAAAAAGACCATTCTCCTGAAGGTACATCCCACTGCAGAACCATGGAGCTTGTTGTGACTTCAGAGGATATGAGATTTCTTACAGCATCTGGCTCTGTGGGAAGAGTTGTGTGTTACAGAAGAAAGTATAAAAAGAAGAATTAACTCTGGATGTTAAAAGTCCAAAAAACCCACAACAGTATCAAACAAATATTCAATGACATATACTTCGTTTAACAGTAGAATAAATGTGGCTTTATATAGCTCAGTAGCAGGAGTGCAGGTGTTCATAGGGAGTCTCACTGACATACTATGTTTTATTTTAAAGTAATTACTGTGTCCAATTTAGAATTTCTGTGATTCTATAGGCAATAAAATGATGAACATGACCCTGCTTACTGTTTCTTGTCTGCCAGCTCCACCCTGCCCTCATCCACCCATCAAAACAGAGTACATGGGTTCAAAATCATACAGAAACTAGTCTTGAGCTTCAGTTAATGTTGCCATCAAACATCATAATGAGTGTGATCTTTGTGCTTGAATGTTGGTACCAGATGGGCTGATATGGGACTTTCACATAAAACAGTTTCTAGAGTTTACACAGAATGGTACGAAAAACAAAAAACATCCTGTAAGCTAAGGGTCTGCAGGCTGATACAACTTGTGGATGAGTTCAGAGGAGAATGATCAGACTGGATTGAGGTGACAGGAGGTCTATAGTAACATAGTAACTCAAACAATTACAACCGTTAAGAGGAGAAAAGCATCTCAGAACATGCAACACATCAAACCACCAGGGAGATGGGCTACAAGTCCAGAAGAACACATTCCTGTCAGCTAAAAATAGTCAATTTATTCAGCAAAACTTGACAGCTGAAGACTGGAAAAAGACCAGTTTCTAATCTTCAGCAGTCCAGTTTGTGTGTCACTGATAGTATCAGATTCGTGTTCTTGCCTGACAGGAGTGGAACCCAATGTGGCCTTCTGCTGTTGTAGCCCATATCTCTCAAGATTTGTTGGTTTGTGTGTGCTGAAATGCTTATTCTCACCGCTGTTGTTATCTGAGTATTACTATATCCTTCCTGGCAGCTCCAATCACCACTGAACGGTCAGTCATTCATTGTTTCATGTATGAATATGTGTAAAAACATGCCATGATCAAAGTCACAGACATGTTTGATATAAACTTCTGAAGCTGAAGCTCTTGACCTATATTTTTATTTTTTGCATTGTACTGCTGCTACATGATTAGCTGATTAGATAACTGCATAAATGTACAGGTGTATATGTGCTCCTAATATAATGGGTGGTGAGTCTATTTTACATAACGTGAGAATTTACCAATTGGCCCAAGTACAAAACAATAAAATACAGGATAATAATAACATTGAATTAAATGCAGTGGCATTAACTGTCAGGCTCTGTAAAGTCAAAGGACCATTAAAATGAACAATGCTCAGAAACTCATTTTTTCATCAAATGAGTACAAATGAAAAAAATCTGAAACATACTTGTATAGACTGAAAGACTAATTGCTTCTCCTTCTGTTATATTATCTGCAGCAACAGCAGATATCAGGATGGTGTAATTGACTCCAGGATTCAGATCAGTAATGTTAAAGAAAGTGTTTGGGGTTGTTGAATTCAATGTTATGGTGTCATTACTCCACTGTACTTTAAAGAAATATCTTTCTCCTACAGGTTGAGTCCAGTTCAGAAACAATGAGCTTGTTGTAATTTCAGTCACTCTGAGGTCTCTTGGAACATCAGGTTCTGTGAGTACAGGTTAGAGGCCATTGTGTCAGAAAGTCACAAAAATTAATATGAAACAAACAGTAAATAATGAATTTCACAGTGGATCTGAAGCCTGTGCAAAAAAGGGTACAATATGGCAGAGGCTCCAGGTATACACTCCTTAAAGAAAGTACCCTGAACACAGCATAGAAGTGTGGACATCATGCAATTCTACCTGCTGTACCAGCATGCAGCCATAATACCAAATTACTTATGATAACTCATGGCTTACTTGTGTAGGTAGAAATGCAGCTGTAATTTCCTTCTGTTTTATTATCTGCAGCAACTGCAAACACTTTGAATGTGTACTGTACTCCAGGAGTCAGATTAGTTATGTTAATCCTGGTGATTTCAGTAGTCTTATTGACTGTCATATTGACATTGTTATATTGGATTACATAATGGGAAATATTCCCCATTGCCTTAGTCCAGTCCAGTAATATAGAGGTGGCTGTAACATTAACTGCTGTGAGGTTGCTAACAGTGTTGGGCTCTGGGAAGACAAAAGAAAGTCCATTAACATAAACATTGTTCAGAAATATCTTTCCTCATCTAATGAGAAGATAATTCACTAAAACATACTTGTATAGACTGAAAGACTAATTGCTTCTCCGTCTGTTATATTATCTGCAGCAACAGCAGATATCAGGATGGTGTAACTGACTCCAGGATTCAGATCAGTAATGTTAAAGAAAGTGTTTGTGGTTGTTGAATTCAATGTTTTGTTGTCATTACTCCACTGTACAATAAAGAAATCTTTTTCTCCGATTGGTTGAGTCCAGTTCAGAAACAATGAGCTTGTTGTAATTTCAGTCACTCTGAGGTCTCTTGGAACATCAGGTTCTGTGAGTACAGGTTAGAGGCCATTGAGTCAGTAAGTGACAAAAATCTAAATTGAACAAACAAGTAATAATACATTTCAAGCATTCAGCATTCCTTAATAAACACATCATCCTGGAAATGGTCACAGTGGGTCTGAAGCCTATGTGGGGGAAAAATGGGTACAAGTTGGGAATACACGCTATATGAGATGCCACTCAACTCTAGGGCACCACATACACAGTCATTCAAGCAAAGGAGCAATTTAGATTAGCTAGTCAATCCACCAGCATGGGTCAGGAGGCAATATGAAATAGGAAAACCTGAAACAAAATCCACAGAAACATAGAGAACATACAGTATATAGAAACTCCACAAAGTACAGTAACCTGAACACAAAATGGAAGTGTAGACACCATGCAACACCACCTGCTGCTATAAAAGCAAATTACTTATGATATTCAGACAATATTTCTAACTCATGTCTTACTTGTGTAGGTAGAAATGCAGCTGTAATTTCCTTCTGTTTTATTATCTGCAGCAACTGCAAACACTTTGAATGTGTACTGTACTCCAGGAGTCAGATTAGTTATGTTAATCCTGGTGATTTCAGTAGTCTTATTGACTGTCATATTGAAATCATTATATTGGATTACATAATGGGAAATAATCCCCATTGCCTTAGTCCAGTCCAGTAATATAGAGGTGGTTGTAACATTAACTGCTATGAGGTTGCTAACAGTGTTGGGCTCTGGGAAGACAAAAGAAAGTCCATTAACATAAACATTGTTCAGAAATATCTTTCCTCATCTAATGAGAAGATAATTCACTAAAACATACTTGTATAGACTGAAAGACTAATTGCTTCTCCTTCTGTTATATTATCTGCAGCAACAGCAGATATCAGGATGGTGTAATTGACTCCAGGATTCAGATCAGTAATGTTAAAGAAAATGTTTGTGGTTGTTGAATTCAATGTTATGGTGTCATTACTCCACTGTACTTTAAAGAAATCTCTTTCTCCTACAGGTTGAGTCCAGTTCAGAAACAATGAGCTTGTTGTAATTTCAGTCACTCTGAGGTCTCTTGGAACATCAGGTTCTGTGAGTACAGGTTAGAGGCCATTGTGTCAGAAAGTCACAAAAACCAAAACGAAACAAACAGCTAATAACAAATTTCATGCCTTCAGTCAAGTTCAATAATCACTTAAACCAGGACAGGTTCAAAGAGGATCTGAAGCCTGTACAGGAAAAAACAGGTAGAAAACAGGAATACACAATCTATTGGATGACACTCAACTCTAAGGCACCATGTACACACACTTTCACAAACAGTGGCAATTTAGATTAGCCAGTCAATCCACTGACAGTTTTGGGAGGTGAGTATGAACAGCAAAAACCTGGGAAAAAGCCCCATAAATACATTGGGAAACATGCAGAGAAACTCCACAATGACAGTACCCTGAACACTGCGTGGAACTGTGGACACCATGCAACGCTACCTGATGCACCACCTGCTGACATAATACAAAATTACTTATGATGTTCTGGCAATGTTTCTAACTCATGTCTTACTTGTGTAGGCTGAAATGCAGCTGTAATTTCCTTCTGTTATATTATCTGCAGCAACAGCAGATATCAGGATGGTGTAATTGACTCCAGGATTCAGATCAGTAATGTTAAAGAAAGTGTTTGTGGTTGTTGAATTCAATGTTATGTTGTCATTACTCCATTGTACTTTAAAGAAATCTCTTTTTCCTATAGGTTGAGTCCAGTTCAGAAACAATGAGCTTGTTGTAATTTCAGTCACTCTGAGGTCTTTTGGAACATCAGGTTCTGTGAGTAAAGGTTAGAGGCCATTGTGTCAGTAAGTGACAAAAATCTAAATTGAACAAACAAGTAACAATACATTTCAAGCATTCAGCATTCCTTAATAAACACATCATCCTGGAAACAGTCACAGTGGGTCTGAAGCCTATGCGGGGGAAAAATGGGTACAAGGTGGGAATACACGCTATATGAGATGCCACTCTACTCTAGGGCACCACATACATAGTCATTCAAGCAAAGGAGCAATTTAGATTAGCTAGTCAATCCACCAGCATGGGTCAGGAGGCAATAGGAAACAGGAAAACCTGAAATAAAATCCATAGAAACATGGATAACATACAGTATATAGAAACTCCACAAAGACAGTAACCCGAACACAACATGGAAGTGTAGACAGCATGTAACACCACCTGCTGCTATAAAACCAAATTACTTATGATATTCAGACAATATTTCTAACTCATGTCTTACTTGTGTAGGTAGAAATGCAGCTGTAATTTCCTTCTGTTTTATTATCTGCAGCAACTGCAAACACTTTGAATGTGTACTGTACTCCAGGAGTCAGATTAGTTATGTTAATCCTGGTGATTTCAGTAGTCTTATTGACTGTCATATTGAAATCATTATATTGGATTACATAATGGGAAATAATCCCCATTGCCTTAGTCCAGTCCAGTAATATAGAGGTGGTTGTAACATTAACTGCTGTGAGGTTGCTAACAGTGTTGGGCTCTGGGAAGACAAAAGAAAGTCCATTAACATAAACATTGTTCAGAAATATCTTTCCTCATCTAATGAGAAGATAATTCACTAAAACATACTTGTATAGACTGAAAGACTAATTGCTTCTCCTTCTGTTATATTATCTGCAGCAACAGCAGATATCAGGATGGTGTAATTGACTCCAGGATTCAGATCAGTAATGTTAAAGAAAGTGTTTGTGGTTGTTGAATTCAATGTTATGTTGTCATTACTCCATTGTACTTTAAAGAAATCTCTTTCTCCTACAAGTTGAGTCCAGTTCAGAAACAATGAGCTTGTTGTAATTTCAGTCACTCTGAGGTCTCTTGGAACATCAGGTTCTGTGAGTACAGGTTAGAGGCCATTGTGTCAGAAAGTCACAAAAACCAAAACGAAACAAACAGCTAATAACAAATTTCATGCCTTCAGTCAACTTCAATAATCACTTAAACCAGGACAGGTTCAAAGTGGATCTGAAGCCTATACAGGGAAAAAACAGGTAGAAAACAGGAATACACAATCTATTGGATGACACTCAACTCTAAGGCACCATGTACACACACTTTCACAAACAGTGGCAATTTAGATTAGCCAGTCAATCCACTGACAGTTTTGGTAGGTGAGTATGAACAGCAAAAACCTGAGAAAAAGCCCCATAAACACATTGGGAAACATGCAGAGAAACTCCACAATGACAGTACCCTGAACACTGCGTGGAAATGTGGACACCATGCAACGCTACCTGATGCACCACCTGCTGACATAATACAAAATTACTTATGATGTTCTGGCAATGTTTCTAACTCATGTCTTACTTGTGTAGGCTGAAATGCAGCTGTAATTTCCTTCTGTTATATTATCTGCAGCAACAGCAGATATCAGGATGGTGTAATTGACTCCAGGATTCAGATCAGTAATGTTAAAGAAAGTGTTTGTGGTTGTTGAATTCAATGTTATGGTGTCATTACTCCACTGTACTTTAAAGAAATCTCTTTCTTCTACAGGTTGAGTCCAGTTCAGAAACAATGAGCTTGTTGTAATTTCAGTCACTCTGAGGTCTCTTGGAACATCAGGTTCTGTGAGTACAGGTTAGAGGCCATTGAGTCAGTAAGTGACAAAAATCTAAATCGAACAAACAAGTAACAATACATTTCAAGCATTCACCATTCCTTAATAAACACATCATCCTGGAAACAGTCACAGTGGGTCTGAAGCCTATGCAGGGAAAAAATGGGTACAAGGTGGGAATACACGCTATATGAGATGCCACTCAACTCTAGGGCACCACATACACAGGAAATTAAACAAAGGAGCAATTTAGATTAGCTAGTCAATCCACCAGCATGGGTCAGGAGGCAATATGAAATAGGAAAACTGGAAATAAAATCCACAGAAACATGGAGAACATACAGTACATAAAAACTCCACAAAGTACAGTAACCCGAACACAACATGGAAGTGTAGACACCATGCAACACCACCTGCTGCTATAAAAGCAAATTACTTATGATATTCAGACAATATTTCTAACTCATGTCTTACTTGTGTAGGTAGAAATGCAGCTGTAATTTCCTTCTGTTTTATTATCTGCAGCAACTGCAAACACTTTGAATGTGTACTGTACTCCAGGAGTCAGATTAGTTATGTTAATCCTGGTGATTTCAGTAGTCTTATTGACTGTCATATTGAAATCATTATATTGGATTACATAATGGGAAATAATCCCCATTGCCTTAGTCCAGTCCAGTAATATAGAGGTGGTTGTAACATTAACTGCTGTGAGGTTGCTAACAGTGTTGGGCTCTGGGAAGACAAAAGAAAGTCCATTAACATAAACATTGTTCAGAAATATCTTTCCTCATCTAATGAGAAGATAATTCACTAAAACATACTTGTATAGACTGAAAGACTATTTCCTTCTCCTTCTGTTATATTATCTGCAGCAACAGCAGATATCAGGATGGTGTAATTGACTCCAGGATTCAGATCAGTAATGTTAAAGAAAGTGTTTGTGGTTGTTGAATTCAATGTTATGTTGTCATTACTCCATTGTACTTTAAAGAAATCTCTTTCTCCTACAAGTTGAGTCCAGTTCAGAAACAATGAGCTTGTTGTAATTTCAGTCACTCTGAGGTCTCTTGGAACATCAGGTTCTGTGAGTACAGGTTAGAGGCCATTGTGTCAGAAAGTCACAAAAACCAAAACGAAACAAACAGCTAATAACAAATTTCATGCCTTCAGTCAACTTCAATAATCACTTAAACCAGGACAGGTTCAAAGTGGATCTGAAGCCTATACAGGGAAAAAACAGGTAGAAAACAGGAATACACAATCTATTGGATGACACTCAATTCTAAGGCACCATGTACACACACTTTCACAAACAGTGGCAATTTAGATTAGCCAGTCAATCCACTGACAGTTTTGGTAGGTGAGTATGAACAGCAAAAACCTGAGAAAAAGCCCCATAAACACATTGGGAAACATGCAGAGAAACTCCACAATGACAGTATCCTGAACACTGCGTGGAAATGTGGACACCATGCAACGCTACCTGCTGCACCACCTGCTGACATAATACAAAATTACTTATGATGTTCTGGCAATGTTTCTAACTCATGTCTTACTTGTGTAGGCTGAAATGCAGCTGTAATTTCCTTCTGTTATATTATCTGCAGCAACAGCAGATATCAGGATGGTGTAATTGACTCCAGGATTCAGATCAGTAATGTAAAAGAAAGTGTTTGTGGTTGTTGACTTCAATGTTATGGTGTCATTACTCCACTGTACTTTAAAGAAATCTCTTTCTTCTACAGGTTGAGTCCAGTTCAGAAACAATGAGCTTGTTGTAATTTCAGTCACTCTGAGGTCTCTTGGAACATCAGGTTCTGTGAGTACAGGTTAGAGGCCATTGAGTCAGTAAGTGACAAAAATCTAAATCGAACAAACAAGTAACAATACATTTCAAGCATTCACCATTCCTTAATAAACACATCATCCTGGAAACAGTCACAGTGGGTCTGAAGCCTATGCAGGGAAAAAATGGGTACAAGGTGGGAATACACGCTATATGAGATGCCACTCAACTCTAGGGCACCACATACACAGGAATTTAAACAAAGGAGCAATTTAGATTAGCTAGTCAATCCACCAGCATGGGTCAGGAGGCAATATGAAATAGGAAAACTGGAAATAAAATCCACAGAAACATGGAGAACATACAGTACATAAAAACTCCACAAAGTACAGTAACCTGAACACAACATGGAAGTGTAGACACCATGCAACACCACCTGCTGCTATAAAAGCAAATTACTTATGATATTCAGACAATATTTCTAACTCATGTCTTACTTGTGTAGGTAGAAATGCAGCTGTAATTTCCTTCTGTTTTATTATCTGCAGCAACTGCAAACACTTTGAATGTGTACTGTACTCCAGGAGTCAGATTAGTTATGTTAATCCTGGTGATTTCAGTAGTCTTATTGACTGTCATATTGAAATCATTATATTGGATTACATAATGGGAAATAATCCCCATTGCCTTAGTCCAGTCCAGTAATATAGAGGTGGTTGTAACATTAACTGCTGTGAGGTTGCTAACAGTGTTGGGCTCTGGGAAGACAAAAGAAAGTCCATTAACATAAACATTGTTCAGAAATATCTTTCCTCATCTAATGAGAAGATAATTCACTAAAACATACTTGTATAGACTGAAAGACTAATTGCTTCTCCTTCTGTTATATTATCTGCAGCAACAGCAGATATCAGGATGGTGTAATTGACTCCAGGATTCAGATCAGTAATGTTAAAGAAAGTGTTTGTGGTTGTTGAATTCAATGTTATGTTGTCATTACTCCATTGTACTTTAAAGAAATCTCTTTCTTCTACAAGTTGAGTCCAGTTCAGAAACAATGAGCTTGTTGTAATTTCAGTCACTCTGAGGTCTCTTGGAACATCAGGTTCTGTGAGTACAGGTTAGAGGCCATTGTGTCAGAAAGTCACAAAAACCAAAACGAAACAAACAGCTAATAACAAATTTCATGCCTTCAGTCAAGTTCAATAATCACTTAAACCAGGATAGGTTCAAAGTGGATCTGAAGCCTATACAGGGAAAAAACAGGTCGAAAATAGGAATACACAATCTATTGGATGAAACTCAACTCTAAGGCACCATGTACACACACTTTCACAAACAGTGGCAATTTAGATTAGCCAGTCAATCCACTGACAGTTTTGGGAGGTGAGTATGAACAGCAAAAACCTGGGAAAAAGCCCCATAAACACATTGGGAAACATGCAGAGAAACTCCGCAATGACAGTACCCTGAACACAGCGTGGAACTGTGGACACCATACAACACTACCTGCTGCACCACCTGCTGACATAATACAAAATTACTTATGATGTTCTGGCAATGTTTCTAACTCATGTCTTACTTGTGTAGGCTGAAATGCAGCTGTAATTTCCTTCTGTTATATTATCTGCAGCAACAGCAGATATCAGGATGGTGTAATTGACTCCAGGATTCAGATCAGTAATGTTAAAGAAAGTGTTTGTGGTTGTTGAATTCAATGTTATGTTGTCATTACTCCATTGTACTTTAAAGAAATCTCTTTCTCCTACAGGTTGAGTCCAGTTCAGAAACAATGAGCTTGTTGTAATTTCAGTCACTCTGAGGTCTCTTGGAACATCAGGTTCTGTGAGTACAGGTTAGAGGCCATTGTGTCAGAAAGTCACAAAAATCGAAACCGAACAAACAAGTAACAATACATTTCAAGCATTCAGCATTCCTTGAATGAAAAAGCATCGTCCTGGAAACAGTCACAGTGGGTCTCAAGCCTATGCGGGGAAAAAATGGGTACAAGGTGGGAATACACGCTATATGAGATGCCACTCAACTCTAGGGCACCACATACACAGGCATTTAAACAAAGGAGCAATTTAGATTAGCTAGTCAATCCACCAGCATGGGTCAGGAGGCAATATGAAATAGGAAAACCGGAAATAAAATCCACAGAAACATGGATAACATACAGTATATAGAAACTCCACAAAGACAGTAACCCGAACACAACATGGAAGTGTAGACAGCATGTAACACCACCTGCTGCTATAAAACCAAATTACTTATGATATTCAGACAATATTTCTAACTCATGTCTTACTTGTGTAGGTAGAAATGCAGCTGTAATTTCCTTCTGTTTTATTATCTGCAGCAACTGCAAACACTTTGAATGTGTACTGTACTCCAGGAGTCAGATTAGTTATGTTAATCCTGGTGATTTCAGTAGTCTTATTGACTGTCATATTGAAATCATTATATTGGATTACATAATGGGAAATAATCCCCATTGCCTTAGTCCAGACCAGTAATATAGAGGTGGTTGTAACATTAACTGCTCTAAAGTTGCTAACAGTGTCTGGCTCTGTGAAGGCAAAAGAAAGTTCATTAATATAAACAATGTTCAGAAATTTCTTTTCTCATCTAATAAAAACATAATTCTCTAAAACATACTTGTATAGACTGAAAGACTAATTGCTTCTCCTTCTGTTATATTATCTGCAGCAACAGCAGATATCAGGATGGTGTAATTGACTCCAGGATTCAGATCAGTAATGTTAAAGAAAGTGTTTGTGGTTGTTGAATTCAATGTTATGTTGTCATTACTCCACTGTACTTTAAAGAAATCTCTTTCTCCTACAGGTTGAGTCCAGTTCAGAAACAATGAGCTTGTTGTAATTTCAGTCACTCTATGGTCTCTTGGAACATCAGGTTCTGTGAGTACAGGTTAGAGGCCATTGTGTCAGAAAGTCACAAAAACCAAAACGAAACAAACAGCTAATAACAAATTTCATGCCTTCAGTCAACTTCAATAATCACTTAAACCAGGACAGGTTCAAAGTGGATCTGAAGCCTATACAGGGAAAAAACAGGTCGGAGATAGGAATACACAATCTATTGGATGACACTCAACTCTAAGGCACCATGTACACACACTTCACAAACAGTGGCAATTTAGATTAGCCAGTCAATCCACTGACAGTTTTGGGAGGTGAGTATGAACAGGAAAAACCTGGGAAAAAGCCCCATAAACACATTGGGAAACATGCAGAGAAACTCCACAATGACAGTACCCTGAACACTGCGTGGAAATGTGGACACCATGCAACGCTACCTGATGCACCACCTGCTGACATAATACAAAATTACTTATGATGTTCTGGCAATGTTTCTAATGCATGTCTTACTTGTGTAGGCTGAAATGCAGCTGTAATTTCCTTCTGTTATATTATCTGCAGCAACAGCAGATATCAGGATGGTGTAATTGACTCCAGGATTCAGATCAGTAATGTTAAAGAAAGTGTTTGTGGTTGTTGAATTCAATGTTATGGTGTCATTACTCCATTGTACTTTAAAGAAATCTCTTTCTCCTACAGGTTGAGTCCACTTCAGAAACAATGAGCTTGTTGTAATTTCAGTCACTCTGAGGTCTCTTGGAACATCAGGTTCTGTGAGTACAGGTTAGAGGCCATTGTGTCAGTAAGTGACAAAAATCTAAATTGAACAAACAAGTAACAATACATTTCAAGCATTCACCATTCCTTAATAAACACATCATCCTGGAAACAGTCACAGTGGGTCTGAAGCCTATGCGGGGGAAAAATGGGTACAAGGTGGGAATACACGCTATATGAGATGCCACTCAACTCTAGGGCACCACTTACACAGGCATTTAAACAAAGTAGCAATTTAGATTAGCTAGTCAATCCACCAGCATGGGTCAGGAGGCAATAGGAAACAGGAAAACCTGAAATAAAATCCACAGAAACATGGAGAACATACAGTATATAGAAACTCCACAAAGTACAGTAACCTGAACACAACATGGAAGTGTAGACACCATGTAACACCACCTGCTGCTATAAAACCAAATTACTTATGATATTCAGACAATATTTCTAACTCATGTCTTACTTGTGTAGGTAGAAATGCAGCTGTAATTTCCTTCTGTTTTATTATCTGCAGCAACTGCAAACACTTTGAATGTGTACTGTACTCCAGGAGTCAGATTAGTTATGTTAATCCAGGTGATTTCAGTAGTCTTATTGACTGTCATATTGAAATCATTATATTGGATTACATAATGGGAAATAATCCCCATTGCCTTAGTCCAGTCCAGTAATATAGAGGTGGTTGTAACATTAACTGCTATAAAGTTGCTAACAGTGTCTGGCTCTGTGAAGGCAAAAGAAAGTTCATTAATATAAACAATGGTCTAGAAATTTCTTTTCTCATCTAATAAGAACATAATTCTCTAACACATACTTGTATAGACTGAAAGACTAATTGCTTCTCCTTCTGTTATATTATCTGCAGCAACAGCAGATATCAGGATGGTGTAATTGACTCCAGGATTCAGATCAGTAATGTAAAAGAAAGTGTTTGTGGTTGTTGAATTCAATGTTATGGTGTCATTTCTCCACTGTACTTTAAAGAAATCTCTTTCTCCTACAGGTTGAGTCCAGTTCAGAAACAATGAGCTTGTTGTAATTTCAGTCACTCTGAGGTCTCTTGGAACATCAGGTTCTGTGAGTACAGGTTAGAGGCCACTGTGTCATAAAGTCACAAAAATCGAAACCGAACAAACAAGTAACAATACATTTCAAGCATTCAGCATTCCTTGAATAAAAAAGCATCGTCCTAGAAACAGTCACAGTGGGTCTCAAGCCTATGCGGGGAAAAAATAGGTACAAGGTGGGAATACACGCTATATGGGATGCCACTCAACTCTAGGGCACCACATACACAGGCATTTAAACAAAGGAGCAATTTAGATTAGCCAGACTAGTTTAGGATTAGTTTAGGAAACAGGAAAACCGGAAATAAAATCCATAGAAACATGGAGAACATACAGTATATAGAAACTCCACAAAGACAGTAACCCGAACACAACATGGAAGTGTAGACACCATGCAACATCACCTGCTGCTATAATAGCAAATTACTTATGATATTCAGACAATATTTCTAACTCATGTCTTACTTGTGTAGGTAGAAATGCAGCTGTAATTTCCTTCTGTTTTATTATCTGCAGCAACTGCAAACACTTTGAATGTGTACTGTACTCCAGGAGTCAGATTAGTTATGTTAATCCTGGTGATTTCAGTAGTCTTATTGACTGTCATATTGAAATCATTATATTGGATTACATAATGGGAGATTTCCCCCACTTTTTCATTCCAGTACAGTAATATAGAGGTGGTTGTGACATTAACTGCTGTGAAGTTGCTAACAGTGTCTGGCTCTGTGAAGACAAAAGTCCATGAACATGAACAGTTCAGAAATTTCTTTCCTCATCTAAAGAGAATATAATTCTCTGAAACATACTTGTATAGACTGAAAGACTAATTCCTTCTCCTTCTGTTATATTATCTGCAGCAACAGCAGATATCAGGATGGTGTAATTGACTCCAGGATTCAGATCAGTAATGTTAAAGAAAGTGTTTGTGGTTGTTGAATTCAATGTTATGGTGTCATTACTCCACTGTACAATAAAGAAATATCTTTCTCCTATAGGTTGAGTCCAGTTCAGAAACAATGAGCTTGTTGTAATTTCAGTCACTCTGAGGTCTCTTGGAACATCAGGTTCTGTGAGTACAGGTTAGAGGCCATTGTGTTAGGAAAATATATGCATCTATATGAAAGAAACATAACTTACAAATAATATACTATAATAAGTTTGGTATACGTATAGCGTCTCCTATGACATCAGGATCTGTGAGTATGAGTGTGATTACGTAATGGGAGAGTTCCCCATTCAGTCCATAGAAGTTGTAACATTAACTGTTGTGATTGTGCTAGCAACACCAGGCTTTGAAATTTAGAATTTCATTTGTATTCGTATAGGATTAAAGAACAACTGATTTTCTTTGTTTTATTATCTCCAGCATTGTCTCATATCACAAGACATAATTTACTCCTTGATTGAGATTAGAGAAAGAAGAAATTCATAGTATCTCGAGCTGCTCAGTTCAACCTAATACTGTCATGGCTCCACTGCAGCTGACACACAGTGTTATGGATGGCAGTTTTAACATTTTGATCTTTGATCTTTGCTGTTTTTTCCACCTTGATAAAACAGTATTGCTTCAAGAGACAGTTCAATACTTACCAAATTTGCATGTGCCTTAGCAGTGTGCTTTCACTTTCTGACCTACCCATAAACCATTATCATGTAGAGCACTGTTGAAATTCACTTGCAAATAGTCAACCAGTAATCCTCAATCCTAAGCAACATTCTTATTATGAACGCACACAGCAAAGACAGAGCCCCTCTCAAGCTTTCTTTACAGTATGGTAATTGACATTAATGATGCTATACAAGCATGTAGACACATTACAGATACTACCAAGGAAGTCTATACAAGTTATTTTTGTGAACATATGCATGTTTGCTGCATCTAATATATACATGAAAATAAAAGAACAAGTTACCTGTGATTATTCACTTCTATTATTAAAATGATTTTATAACTTAATGTAAAGTACAGGTCTTACTTGTGAATGCTGAGGTTTGAGTTGGTGCTCCTGTAGTTTGGTTATCTGCAGCTACTGCAGTAACAGTGAATGTGTAGTTCACTCCAGCAGTCAGACCAGTGACAGTGTAAGATGTGTTTGAAGTGTTACTGCTTTCATTCACATTGCCACCAGTCCAGTTTACTATAAAGAAGGAGCTGCTCCCATTTGGCCCATTCCAGGTTAGATACACAGATGATGTGGTTCTGTTAAAGGCAGTGAGATTGCTGGAAACATCTGGCACTGTAAATCACACACAGACACACAATGTAATTACTAACATCTGTAATTTAATAGCTCAAAATGTATCTCAAGAAATGTGTCTCAACTAGGGTGTACATCTGATTCATAAAAATACTGCTACATAACTGCTAAAACAAAACTGCACTCAAATATACAGAGAACCAGGAAATGTGTAATGAATAAGGTTGTCTGGACTCACTTGTGAATGCTGAGGTTTGAGCTGGTGCTCCTGTAGTTTGGTTATCTGCAGCAACTGCAGTAACAGTGAATGTGTATTTCACTCCAGCAGTCAGACCAGTGACAGTGTAAGACGTGTCTGAAGTGTTACTGCTCTTATTCACACTGCCATCAGTCCAGTTTAATGTAAAGAAGGACCTGTTCCCATGTGGCTCATTCCAGGTTAGAGACACAGATGATGAAGATTTGTTAGAGACAGTGAAATTGTTGACAACGTCTGGGTCTGTGAATCAGACACACAAACACACATTTTATGTTCATTTTAAGAATTCATTTTTGAAAAAAATATCAAAATGATCAATTTAGAGGGTGACACCAGGTAAAAAGATAAATCAGCAACAGGCACAGTTCATAGCCAGTTACTTCTGTAGTCCTAGGATAGTATGAGGCTCAGGATAAATCTTAATATGCCTTAATATATATGTTTGACACACAGTATGATTCTACTACTGCGATTCCACTAAAATTCACCATTCATTGAACGAAGAAGACTTCACATGATATTATATCTGACATTCCATTATGCAGTCAGTCTATATCATACAATACTGTCTTTGATCAGTATTGTATGAAAGCTATTTAAAGCACAATGCCCCAATTTCTCCCTCTGATTATTATACTGCAAATAAACTATTTACCATCAGGCTGTGACAGGCTGCAGATGTTTATAGCAAAGCTCCCTACAATGAAAAACAGTATATCTAACAGTAGAATCTAGCAGTTGGCTTCTAGCAACAACTAAACATGCAAAAAATCTCTGTCTCCAAAATATTTCTATTTAAAGAATCATGAAATGTACTAAACACCAGTTCAAAGTATTCAGACTTCTTAGAGGCCTTCGCTGGGGTGCTGGAAGGAGCCACCACAAGTGACTTCATAGTTTTACTGGGGACATTTAACACTCACATGGCTAATGGCATTGAAACCTGGAGGTAATTGAATGGACTGTCTTATCTGAACCAGAGTGGTGTTCTGTTATTGGATTACTCTGCTAATCACAGTTTATCCATAACAAAAACAATAAGAACATAAGTGTGTCCTTAAGTATACTTGATATCAAAGCACCCTACTCTGCAATTCAGCTACATGGTTGTATCAACAGACTTGTGACCATGTGTTCTGGACACTCAGGAGAAGACAGCGGCTGAGCTGTTAATTGAGCACCACCAGGTAATAGTTGGATCAGATGGCATGGGGAGGTGCTGGACAAACCTGGCACACCAAGTGTGTAGTGAGGGTTTGCTGGGAGCATTTAGCAGATGCCAAAAGATCTGGAAGAAGGCTAATGTGGCTCAATGGAGCGTTGGTTGTAAGATTGTCTTTGCCTGCTATGGTGGTAATCCCCAAACTTATTGGTGGACACCGGGGGTAAAGGGAGCCCTCAAGCTTGGCAGCTGACAGATACTGGCAGGCCAAATGGAGCACAGCATTTGCAGTTGCAGAAGCACCTCCAAAACTGAGGCCATGGTTCTCATTCAGATCAGTGGATATGAGCGGAAGCCCAAGAATCTCTAAGGTTTATAAGAACCAGCCATTCAGTAATGGAGCTTGCTTTAAATACATCCAAAATCATCCCATACTTTCTACTGACAAATCCCAGGAAATGTCCCTAGTACAGAACTTACTTGTGAATGCTGAGATATGAGCTGATGCTCCTGCAGTCTGTCCATCTGCAGCAACTGCAGTAACAGTGAATGTGTAGTTCACTCCAGCAGTCAGACCAGTGATGGTGTAATATGTATTTAAGGTGTTAGTGCTGCCAATAGTCCATTCTATTTTAAATGACCAGTTCCCAGATATGTCATTCCAAGTTAGAGACACAGACGATGTGGTTTTGTTAGAGACAGCAAGATTGCCGACATCATCGGGATCTGTCAATCATACACATGCGTTCTTTTACAAAAAATCAAAAAAGTTGCTTTCAGTCCAAAATATTGTTAGTGTTTTGCACCCAAATGTCAAAAACTGTACAAAACTGAGCAAGAGAAACAATTCTTATATGCTATTTAAAAAATATTTATAGCTGATTATTTTTGGCAGGCATAATGAGGTCTCACAACTCATAGGACGTTGTGAGACTGAGCATTTATCATTACACATAAAATAAGGACATTTAGAGTAATAATTTATAAATAGTTAGCAAGTTGGTGAGGTAGGGTCATACAGATATTCTATTAGTTTTATACTTATATGTTTAAAAACTGGTTTACACCCAAAACAAATACTAATAAGCTGGTGCTATGTAGCAAATTTGACTTCCATCAACAAGAAAATTCAGTTACCTGCCTGCAGTTACTTACTTGTGAATTCTGAGATTTGAGCTGGTGCTCCTGTAGTTTGGTTATCTGCAGCTACTGCAGTAACAGTGAATGTGTATTTCACTCCAGCAGTCAGACCAGTGACAGTGTAAGACATGTTTGAAGTGTTATTGCTGTTATTCACACTGCCATCAGTCCAGTTTACTGTAAAGAAGGAGCTGCTCCCATTTGGCTTATTCCAGGTTAGAGACACAGATGTCCGAGTTTTACTAGAAACATTGAGATTGGTGACAGAATTTGGCTCTGTAAATCATAGACACACACACACACACACAAATGTGTTATTTATTCATATCTAAATAAAACATATTAAAACATTGTTTAAATCCAGTTGTTTAAAATTCTGAATAAATAAAGCTCTAGTTGATAACTACAAAAACCTTACTCACGTCTACATATACTGAAACACAGACAGATATAATACCACAGAGAGAAACTGTATTTTAAGCAGGTTCAGATGTTTAGTCGAAATGTATTTAAAATTCAATCCAATCAGTCTAATGTGTATGGCTGTCTTTATTTAATAGCAGTTCAGGACTTACTTGTGAATTCTGAGATTTGAGTTGGTGCTCCTGTAGTTTGGTTATCTGCAGCTACTGCAGTAACAGTGAATGTGTATTTCACTCCAGCAGTCAGACCAGTGACAGTGTAAGACATGTCTGAAGTGTTACTGCTCTTATTCACACTGCCATCAGTCCAGTTTACTGTAAATAAGGAGCTGTTCCCATTTGGCTTATTCCAGGTTAGAGACACAGATGATGGAGTTTTATTAGAAACATTCAGACTGGTGACAGAATTTGGCTCTGTAAATCATAGACAAACATACACACACATGCACACGTTTTATTTATTCACATCTAAACATCTTAAAACATTGTTTTTAGTAATGCATTTAAATCCAAGTGTTTAAAATTCTGAATTATTAAAGCTCTATTTGATAAATACTCAAACATTACTACATATACAGAGACACAGAAATATAATTACACAGAAGAACTGTATTACTCATTTTGAACAGTATTGTATTTTAAGCAGGTTTAGATGTTTAATCAAAATTAATCTAAAATTCAATCCAATCAGTCTAATGTGTATGGCTGTCTTTATTTAAAAGCAGTTTAGGACTTACTTGTGAATGCTGAGGTTTGAGCTGGTGCTCCTGTAGTTTGGTTATCTGCAGCTACTGCAGTAACAGTGAATGTGTATTTCACTCCAGCAGTCAGACCAGTGACATTGTAAGACGTGTCTGAAGTGTTACTGCTGTTATTCACACTGCCATCAGTCCAGTTTACTGTAAAGGAGCTGCTCCCATTTGGCTTATTCCAGGTTAGACACACAGATGATGGAGTTTTGTTAGAGACAGTGAGACTGCTGACAGAATTTGGCTCTGTATATCATAGACACACACACACAAATGTGATAATTAGTCACAATAATAATTGTATTATCTATTAAAAAGTGATTAAATAGGCTTTCTTATTTAACAAGCACCCTCCTGCCCTCTCATGCTCAATACTTGAAGCAGCATCAAAAGTGAAAATCTCACCCATGTGGATATTAGACAACCAATTATTTAAAGAATTATAATCTAATGTACTTTCTGTGGGCAAATAAATGTAGTTTTTTTTTTACTGTTTACTGCATACAACTAGAGAATCACTGAAAATCCACCATTCAGATAAGTTTTCCCAATTGCCACATTATCAACTGTACAAATTATAATATTATGCCCATATACTCCTTAAACAGGAAATGGTTGAGATGCAGGATCAGGAGCAGAGTAATATTAATTTCACACAAGCCCATTGCCAATAATGACTATATATCTATTTATTCTTAATGCAAAAATGTCATCAGTTTAGGACTTACTTGTAAATGCTGAGGTTTGAGCTGGTGCTCCTGTAGTTTGGTTATCTGCAGCTACTGCAGTAACAGTGAATGTGTATTTCACTCCAGCAGTCAGACCAGTGACAGTGTAAGATGTGTCTGAAGTGTTACTGCTGATATTCACACTGTCACCAGTCCAGTTTACTGTAAAGGAGCTGCTCCCATTTGGCTTATTCCAGGTTAGAGACACAGATGATGAAGTTTTGTTAGAGACAGTGAGACCGGTGACAACATCTGGATCTGTGTATCACACAGAGAGAGAGAGAGAGAGAGAGAGAGAGAGAGAGAGAGAGCAAAATGCACAGTATTAAAGTTAGTGATCAAATGGGACTGCAACCAGAGCAGAAGCCATTAAGCCTAATAGTTTGAGGTACAACAGGGTGCAGTTCCCCCTTCAGAAAGCAGGCTAGACACACATGAAACACTCCTACTGGTTTAACTAACATGTGCTTTAAATGATCAGGTTGAATCTTTAAAAAAGTTTGGTAAAGCAAGAGCAAATTGGAGTTTACATAACTAACACATACTCCAACATCCAGCATGTGCACCATGCCTCTTTTTTGTTTGAAACTGGGCAAATGTGCTGTTTGAAGGCAACAAAACTGTGCATCTACTTAAGAAGAAGCTTTTATGGTGGAGAAACATCTCTGCACAACCAAGGTAGGTTAATACCTGAGAAATTGAATTGTGGACTATTTCAATAAGATGCCCAAAACACCTGTGTGAATGCAGAGCATATTTTGTTAAAGTTTGGTGGCTTGATGATGTTGCATTAGTTATTAAATATGGAATAGTGGTCCCTACCTGACTCATGTGTTACCACTGTCAGGTGTATTGAAATAAGGGTTACTGAGAACAATGCAATACTGGTAATTATTTAAAAACATATATTTTTCAGTCTACAAAACAATATATTGAATATAAATTCTGAGATTTGATTCATGTTTCAATTATTATTCCAGTTGCATAATACCATTATTTTATCTGCAGCATAATTCTTACTTGTGAATGCTGAGATTTGAGTTGGTGCTCCTGTAGTTTGGTTATCTGTAGCTACTGCAGTAACAGTGAATGTGTAGTTCACTCCAGCAGTCAGACCAGTGACAGTGTAAGACGTGTCTGAAGTGTTACTGCTTTTATTCACACTGCCATCAGTCCAGTTTACTGTAAAGAAGGAGCTGCTCCCATTTGGCATATTCCAGGTTAGAGACACAGATGATGGAGTTTTACTAGAGACATTGAGTTTGGTGACAGAATTTGGCTCTGTAAATCAAAGACACACACACACACACACACGCACACACACACAAGTGTATTTTTCACATCTAAGTAAAACATTTTAAAACATTGTTTTGTAAGAAATGCATTTAAATTCAGGTGTTTAAAATTCTGAAGTACATGATGAAATACAGGGTTTACTTGTGAAAGCTGAGATCTGAGTTGATTCTCCTGCAGTGTTTCCATCTGCAGCAACTGCAGTGACAGTGAATGTGTAGCTCACTCCAGCAGTCAGACCAGTGACAGTGTAAGATGGATTGCTTGAATTGTCACTGCTCATATTCCCACTGCCATAATTCCAACATATTCTAAAGAAGGACCTGTTCCCATTTGGCTCATTCCAGGTTAAAGACACAGATGATGAGTTTTTGCTTGAGAAATTGAGACTGGTGACAACATTCGGGTCTGTCAATCATAGACACACACACACACACACACACACACAGCTTGATATGCCAACAAGATCAAAACAAATATTTTGTAATTAACGACAGATTTCAAGAGAATGGGCATAATGATTGCATAAAGTAGGTATTAAACAATAATTCATATTGGTGAAACTATTATCTTCTTCTTCTACAAAATTATTCTCAGAAAACTATTTTCCAAATTATAGTAAATACTAAATAATAAACAATGGCTATACAACAAATGCAAATGGATAAAAATACCTTTAAGCACAATCAGTGTAAGTTTAAAAGGTTTCACACATTTAGACCAGAATTGTTTTAATGCTCAGTGAGGAGGATGACGAAGGAGGAAAAAGATCTTATAACAAACCACCTTTATAACTGCTATCTTCATTTGGAATGATTGCACATACAGTGATTGTGTTAAAAAATACTATCTGTAATTATTCACCTCTATTATTAAAATTATTTTATAACTTAATATAAAGTATAGGACTTACTTGTGAATGCTGAGGTTTGAGCTGGTGCTCCTGTAGTTTGGTTATCTGCAGCTACTGCAGTAACAGTGAATGTGTATTTCACTCCAGCAGTCAGACCAGTGACATTGTAAGACGTGTCTGAAGTGTTACTACTTTTATTCACACTGCCCCCAGTCCAGTTTACTGTAAAGAAGGAGCTGTTCCCATTTGGCTTATTCCAGGTTAGATACACAGATGATGGAGTTTTACTAGAAACATTGAGACTGCTGACAACTTCTGGGTCTGTGAATCACACAAACATATACACGCATACACAGACACACACATACAGAGAGAGAGATTAGAATTTCTGATCAATAACTGCTAAAACAGTGTGACAACCTAAAAAGCATACATTCACATACCTATGTACAGACATATAAAGAAAAAAGAGTTACTTTAATTAATACTTTACTTTAATTAATTAAAGTAAAAGAGTTACTTTAATTAATGTTCAAACATTAAAGGAAAATAGAAAAAAGTGTGACCCCTGTGATTTTAACTATGGCATGACTCCTGGTTTTTGTTAGTTCTGACCTCCTGGGATTTTCACACACAACAGTCTCTAGAACAGTCACACAGAATTATAAAAACAAAAAATCCCATGAGCCCTCTGTCTGAATCGGCTGTTGCTGATGAGAGGAGAATAGACTCTGACTGGAGTTGAACCAATGTGGTCTTCTGCTTTCGTAGCCCATCCATCTTAAGGTCGATGTTTTGTGCATGCAGAGATGATTTTCTTCTCACCACAGGTGTAAAGGGTGATTATTTGGGTTACTATATTCTTCCTTACAGCTGGAACCTATCTGGCCATTTATTCTCTGACCACTCTTTCCAACAATGTGTTCTCACCCAAAAAATTGTTGTTCACTGATTGTTTACTGTTGTATGTATCATTTTGTGAAAACTCTAGAGACTGACATGGGAAAATCCCAGGAGATCAGCAGTTTCTTAAATACTTCAATCCAGCCCATCTGGTACCAACATCAATGCCATGTCTTGACTTGACTCTTGATAAAGGTCATAGAGATCACACATTTTCTTCATTCTGATGGTTGCTCTAAACATTATAAGGTTTTAGGTCAGTATCTGCATGGTTTTATGCATTGTGCTGCCTGCCACATGACTGACTGATTAGATAACTGCATGAATGACAGGCTGACAAGTGATCATGATAAAGTGGTTGGTTTGCATATTATTCATTAAGGGCTTTATTTGGAGTTGAAGTGAGGTAAATAACAGAATTGCTCACAGCAGTATACATAACTCAGAAGTAACTATGAGATATGTGAATATTGTGGGATTTGTCAGGAAATAGAATCGCATGTCAATTATGCTTGTGTCGATTTTTTCGTGTGTGATATCGTCTTCTGTGAGGAGAAGTTTGCTAACAATATATGGCACTCTCAAGCAATCATATCATCCCTGTAAAGCAGGGGTGTCCAATCTTCTCCAGAAAGGGCCGGTGTGGGTGCAGGTTTTCATTCCAACCAAGCACAAGCTACTCCTGGCTAATCAACTGATCTTGGCTTTCAGTAGACTCAGGTATGGCTTCTGCTCGGTTGGAATGAAAACCTGCACCCACACCGGCCCTTTGCGGATAAGATTGGACACCCCTGCTGTACAGGAAACAGCTACAACTAAACAGCAGGTTTGTGGGTCATATGTGGGTCCTATGGGTCCTAAGTCACCTAAATAGCTATTGCATCAATGTGATCAATATAGAAAATATTTTCAAAATATAAAGGTAATACAGTGATATCATAATAGTGATAGTGATTAAATTAATAATTTGTTTTCACTTATCAGATGAACTGCAGTGTACATTGTACATTTGTTTTTAGATGTTGGTGAAATCCATCTTGCGACTGTATTACACGTTACATTATTAATTTGTTGATGACTAATAAGTTATTTTGCAATTAAGTCTTTGCAATATTCTGTATTTTGTACAAGCCATCATGATATACAGTACAAGCCAACAAGCCTACACTGGCATGGTCTTGGAACAGATTTAATACTAACTACAGTGTAATTGTGCCTGACTGTAACTAAAGTGAAATTGTGTAATACTCAGCAAAAACTGCAAAATGCAGCAAAGACTGCAAATAACACAGCTTGAGCTCCTGATCAATTTGTTGAATATATCTTTTAGGTCAAGCCAGAGCAAGAACTTCTTTTTCAGTCAAAGCAATCACCCAAGTGTTATTCTTGGGTGATTCTTGTTTTAGGGATGTATTCTTGGACAATGCATTCTGCATGAATGTATGTATATAAAAAAAAAAATCATATATAAGCAAGCACATAAAAAATCTAAAACAAATAAACATAGATAAAAAAGATAATTGTAATAAAATGTGTTTTGAGATAAAGATAAAATTGCCCAACTATTATTAATTTAAATTGCATCACATAGGAATAATAGGCTCTATTTTGTGCCAATAAAGAATAAAATGTATTTTTGCTATGGTAATAAATTATTGTGCTGTGCAATAGGGTGTTACTTGCTAAATTTGCTGACACAGTAAGATGTCCACATCCATTTTGGTTCAAAATGCAAACACAGCTAAAGAATACTTCTTCAATTTCTTACAGCCCAGGTTAATGGATATACAATATTTTTGTCAGTCCACTTCAATATAAATAGGCCACGATTACAAACCCAATACAACAAACTTTGCTACTTTATCTGTAATAAGAACAAACCATTCAGCTGTGGCTACTGAAGGCCACAACAGAAAGCCTTTCAGTTACACACAAACTTTTTTTAACTAGTGTTTAAATCAGCAATGCTCATATATAGTAGATTCCAATAACATACTATCTGGCAATTTATCATTTCACATATTAGAGCAATTGTAGAATAACATCTGCAAAACAAGTCTTACTTGTGAATGCTGAGATTTGAGCTGGTGCTCCTGTAGTTTGGTTATCTGTAGCTACTGCAGTAACAGTGAATGTGTATTTCACTCCAGCAGTCAGACCAGTGACATTGTAAGACGTGTTTGAAGTGTTACTGCTGTTATTCACACTGCCATCAGTCCAGTTTACTGTAAATAAGGAGCTGCTCCCATTTGGCTCATTCCAGGTTAGATACACAGATGATGGAGTTTTGTTAGAGACACTGAGACTGCTGACATCTGGACACACACACACACACACACACACACACACACACACAGTTAATTATCCAGGTTAACAAATGATATCATTTAACAAAAATTGTTTGAACAATATGACTGTTCTGCATTTTACATACAGAAATAAAGAGAAATACAGAGAGAAAACAATTGATCCCAATTTCTTTTTAAAAAAAAATATGATATACATATCATAGCTCTAGAAATAGAGTAGACCAGTTTGTGGCAGTACTAATTACACAAAGCAAACAAAAGGTATGACACAGGATCTGTCCTGTGCTAAAGAAAACTTTGCTAAAAATGGTCTACAGAAAAGTTTGGTCTACATTTGGTTTGGTTTGCATTTTGGTCATTTTGGTTCAAGGACCCTAAATAGAAGTACAGAAAATGGGTTGTATTAATGAATAGCATTTCTCTGCAAGTGTTTACAGATGAAATGATGTCCCACTGTTCAAGATCTTTATTAGGTCATGCTTTAAATGTGGGAATGAGAATGACTTCAATGGGTTTTTTTTGCAGAAAAGTCTCCATTCCATAAGACAATTGTTTATGTTTTAAAATACTGGGTTAAAGTAATAGTATATTGTGTCAAATGTGTCACACATGTCCTTATTTATTATATGTTTATGTTTAGTTTAGCATGAGAGGAATCTCACTTTAACACTCCCAAGTCTTGAAACAAAGGACTGCACCTCAGCTACTTTAGAGCAGTCATGGAGGACCACATATCTTAGGACATCATTTGGGTGTATTAAATTTTTTTTTTAAAAATTAGAAAACTGAACAGGCTATTAGACTATTATTAGACTAATAGCTGGTGGTGTCATCATAATCCAATAAGCCAAACTTATATATTTAACCCAGTGATGCTTTGTAGTAAACATTGTGGTAATAATGGAATTTCCTTCCGTATCTATCTATCTATCTATCTATCTATCTATCTATCTATCTATCTATCTATAAGGGGTCTGAATACCTGTGTGATATTTCAGTAAGAAAAATGTAAAAAATTTAAAAAAAAAAAAAAAAAAAAAAGAAGAACAAAAGAAAAGAAAAGAAAAATGGGTCTGCATATTATATTCATATAATAAAAAAATACATTTGATTAAATAGGTTTAAATAGGACCAAATTCTCAGATATTGAAGCAACACAAAAACAAGTGTATCTTCTTGCACCGACCAGTCACAGTGTAATTTTGCACTTGTGAAATGTCAGATGCAAATGAAGTATATTAATAAACATTTTCCAGCACAAGCATATGCATGACAACGTTCATTTCATGTGATTGTTTTGTGCCAGTAGATGGCACTGCTGAACTTCCTGAGGCTGCAGCTGACGCGTGAGAACCAAGGAGCAGGAAAATGCTTTAAATATGACTAATATTTTCTCCTCCAGGTATGTTATCTGCTTCCTTCACATTCCACAGGGTCCAATCATATCCTCTACTTAGTTACTTTCTAATCAAAGATTCCCCAATGAATGAAAGCTACAGCTCTGTCTCACACTGCAAAACTGATCTTACTGGCCTGACAGCACTAGGTTTCCTGGCTTGACATGAAAGGAAACCTCAACATATAACTTCCTCCTCTTATATAAAATCCTACTGTATATGAAGAAAATGAAAGGTTAACCATTTTAAATTACTTACTTGGACCAGCCACGTCTGAGCTCTGAAAGAGAGAGATGACAGATAAATAAAAAGCTCGCCATAATGTTATTGTAATCAAATGGCAGTAAAGATTAAAAAAAAAAGAAAAGTAAAAATTAGTTTCAACTTTATATCTCAATATTTACATCAGCTGGTAACATGTAAACTGCAGGTTAGACACCAACTTATACAGAGCAGTATTTAACTTCCTTTCTATTTGAATTGAATACAAACCACCAAGCTGAATATGTGTCTAGGTGTAGGAAAACAACTGGGAACAGCCTTAACACTCAGACATCTCTATTTTTTATGATTGTGACACACCCTTTATCAGAATTACATTTTTTGGTATACGTTTGGTATTTTCATAAGCATATTGCTGAAGAGCAGCACGAACTGAACAAAAGAGCTAAGTTTGAATAAAAAGATTATTAAGAGGTGTGGTTAGGTGAGGGTCTGCAAACAAATCAAAACCCTAGTGTGTGCACTGTGGCACAATGATGTGTTTGTAATAAGATTTGGATTATCATTTATACATTTTATATAAAGTCTTAGTGGTAGAAATAACCAGTTAGCTGACATAAAGTAAAACAATTCTGTTTTCAGTACTTTCATTATACACTATATTGCCAAAAGTATTCGCTCACCCATCCAAATAATCAGAATCAGGTGTTCCAATCACTTCCATGGCCACAGGTGTATAAAATCAAGCACCTAGGCATGCAGACTGTTTTTACAAACATTTGTGAAAGGATGGGTCGCTCTCAGGAGCTCAGTGAATTCCAGCGTGGAACTGTGATAGGATGCCACCTGTGCAACAAATCCAGTCGTGAAATTTCCTCGCTCCTAAATATTCCACAGTCAACTGTCAGCTGTATTATAAGAACGTGGAAGTGTTTGGGAACGACAGCAACTCAGCCACGAAGTGGTAGGCCACGTAAACTGACGGAGCGGGGTCAGCGGATGCTGAGGCGCATAGTGTGAAGAGGTCGCCAACTTTCTGCAGAGTCAATCGCTACAGACCTCCAAACTTCATGTGGCCTTCAGATTAGCTCAAGAACAGAGCGCAGAGAGCTTCATGGAATGGGTTTCCATGGCCGAGCAGCTGCATCCAAGCCATACATCACCAAGTGCAATGCAAAGCGTCGGATACAGTGGTGTAAAGCACGCCGCCACTGGACTCTAGAGCAGTGGAGACGCGTTCTCTGGAGTGACGAATCGCGCTTCTCCATCTGGCAATCTGATGGACGAGTCTGGGTTTGGCGGTTGCCAGGAGAACGGTACTTGTCTGACTGCATTGTGCCAAGTGTAAAGTTTGGTGGAGGGGGGATTATGGTGTGGGGTTGTTTTTCAGGAGCTGGGCTTGGCCCCTTTGTTCCAGTGAAAGGAACTCTGAATGCTTCAGCATAGCAAGACATTTTGGACAATTCCATGCTCCCAACTTTGTGGGAACAGTTTGGAGCTGGCCCCTTCCTCTTCCAACATGACTGTGCACCAGTGCACAAAGCAAGGTCCATAAAGACATGGATGACAGAGTCTGGTGTGGATGAACTTGACTGGCCTGCACAGAGTCCTGACCTCAACCCGATCACCTTTGGGATGAATTAGAGCGGAGACTGGGAGCCAGGCCTTCTCGTCCAACATCAGTGTGTGACCTCACAAATGCGCTTCTGGAAGAATGGTCAAAAATTCCCATAAACACACTCCTAAACCTCGTGGACAGCCTTCCCAGAAGAGTTGAAGCTGTTATAGCTGCAAAGGGTGGACCGATGTTATATTGAACCCTATGGATTAGGAATGGGATGTCACTTAAGTTCATATGCGAGTCAAGGCAGGTGAGCGAATACTTTTGGCAATATAGTGTATTTTATGTTAATGTAGTGGTAGTATAACAGCACCAAGACTTCCGATACATATAACAGACTAATGTGGAGATGCAGGGGTGTAAAAGAAAGATGCCAAAGACATGACAAACAAGACATTAGAGTTTGTGGTTTTAAATGTGTAAATGCACATTTGCTATTTATATATCACATCTTCACATCTTTAATAATTTGAAAGAACTTTGCAATGTGTTCTTTTAAATAAGGCACTGCGTTGTGGGAGAATTACAGACTCTTGGCTTTATACGATCTGCTTCATGCCATCTTTAACAGAGAAAAACCATTTCACAATTTTATACCAGGGTGTAAGAAAAGGCATTCTGTGCCTGCATCTGCTCTAAGAGGTGGTTTTCAGAGGCCCCCATCCCGACCAAAATAAGGTCGAAACTGGCCGAATTTGCATGCTATACGCTTTTCTGCCATTCTGCCTTCACCACAGCTGATTTATTTCTGACATCAAAAACACCAACAGAGTTCAAACAAAAAAAAAAACCCCTAGGTTTCACATAATTAAAATATAAAACCCTCAGCATCTGTAACTAGAGCCATTAAACCAAACCTACGATTCTGTAATTAAAAATGTCCAACAAGTCCAATCAACTTAAATTATATTTCAACTGGATGCTGATGATCAACATTAACATGTACTTTGGTGAAGCTGGTATAGACATGATCTTTTATTTTATGGTTTTTAACAAGGACCAGTCACAGTGGATGGGTTGGTTGAGACTAACAAGTTGTTTTCAGCAATATTAAACCAAAAAATGGTGCCCTGAAGTGTCTTTCACACAGACAAAAATGTTGATATGGTAAAAAGAAAAAGAGAAAAAGCTCTGTGATCACATTACAGTGTTTCTAAAGAGTATTCTGTGGCCAATTTCATTGCTGCTCAGGCACTCTTCAGTTACACGCTACTAATACTACATAAAAAAGCTTAAGAGATAATGTATGAAATCATGATGAATCTTTAGTGCTAACTACAACAGCTTCATTGTTACAAACAACAGAGGTCTATTATATGTCTTTAATCATTAATAGGAAATTGAATTGAAAGGCCTTTTACAAACATGCCAACAATGTCACTCAATGAGCGGTCTATTTACTAGACTGGTAAATATTAACAAATTCCCCTACCACAATCAGTTCAGTTAGTCTTTTTTCAGTAGAACAATCAGTGTAAAGATTATTTACTGAATATTAGATTTAGTCCAGACTCTACACAATGGGTGTGTAGCATTGCCTTGGCATACAGGGAGCAGGAAGAGCATCATACTAATACCACAATTGCCACTTCCCACAACGACTGTTCTCAAAGAGCCTTGCGTTGCTGCTGACCCTCCTGACCCTTTTCCACTGCTCTGCCCTGTCTCGAACTCAATACTCTATTCTTTATGAAGGTCACAGAACATGCTGATATAATGTTGAGCTATGTATAGCATTTTCATAAGGACTACTGCATATGCCTACAATTGTTACAACAATCTCTACTTACAGACTTTTAACAATGTAATATTAAGTACGTGGTGATGTCACCAAAGACATTTCTTAAAAAACCCCTTTCACACCTCTGAGAATTTTAACTCTGAGAAAGAGATAGGACAGCAGAAAGGGCATCTAGTGTTTACACTTTTCTACCCAGGCTCAAATTTCAACACTGGCTTTAAAAATAAAATTAACACATTAAATGGGTGGATAAATAAATTTAATGAAGAGATAATAAAATCTCAATTTATGTTTTGCCAAACTACATTCAGGGTCCAATGTGTCTTATGTGTGTCTCTTAAGTTATCTGATTGTCTTTAATTGAATTATTTTATACATTTATGTCATTTAATTATTTTATACATTTATGTGTGTCGTTCAAAATAACCCCAAATATCTAGCAAATCATAGCATGTATCAAAAGCCAGTGAATGCAGGAAAGGTTACAGGGTTATAACATTTCAGCTTATACTAGATATTCTGGATATTCTGTTTTGATAATGCTATGCCTGTGTTGTTGTTCTGCAGGCTTAGATTTAGTTCCCTGGACTGGTGCTCACAGAACTTTGAGTCAGCTACTTAGTAGATTTTTATCAATTCACAAGGTTTAAAATCACAATGTTCCTTGTACTGATGATAATGGTTTGTTCCATTATGAAAACTAAACTATGACTAAACTAAACATAGTTCAATGACCTGTTCAAAATACATGATAAAAGTACATTTCTTTATCAAATAAAATTCTAAACCATCTTTAAACTCTTTCACAAGGCGCCTATGCAAAGTAATTATATTAAGACATGTTACACACTACACAGTGAAGCAAGAAAGCACACCCGCAGTGCTAAATGAACTATATGTGTATGTGTGCTAATGCTCACACTTCTTGCTTGTGATGGTGTGAGTGACACCATTTTGCGATATAATGTTTTATCTTTGAGGAGGTTTCAAGTTTTGTAGTTGTTTTTAGGCTGATACAATATCTTCTAAATAGAAATAGCATGTTGTATTACATTTTTTTCATTCATAGTTGCCCATTAGAGTAACATTATTAACGAAAAACTAAAAACACCCAGTAATCTGTATTTCTGTGTGTGGAAACAGCTTTTTGATGGGGTGTGAGAGGAGAAAGGTCAGACTGGTTCTAGCTAACAGGAAGGCTACAATATCTCAAATAACATTTCTTTACAAAAATGATTAGCAAAAAGCATCACAACACAACATGACATTGAAATCCTTTAGATGGATGACCTTCAACAGCAGAAAGCCACTTCACGTTTCACTCCTGTCGGCTAAAAACAGGAATCTAAGACTACACTGGCACATATTCACCAAAACTGGACAGGTTGGCAGCGTGTTTTGTTTTTTTTCCCCAATCCTCAGTTGTCCATGTTGCGTGAGCCTGTCCCTATTATAGCCTCAGATTCCTGGGCTTGGCTAACAGGAGTGGAACCCAATGTGGTCTTCTGAAGTTTTATTAGCCTGACCGATTGCATGACAGATTAGCTAACATAATTTGCATATTTAGGGGGAAAAAAAAATACCAACAAAGAGTGTATTATTTGAACACTAAAACACTTTACTTAGTGGTTAGGAATATGGTACCTTATCAGTAATTTGGTATTGCATTCATGTCCCATCTAATTTTAGAAATAGTATAATGTTAGAAAAATGTGCACATTGTCTATTTCATTATTGACCTTGAGGGCTGGTTTATAAATAGCTGGCAGACTGGATCTAATTTCTCAGACAGACTAATCTCACTCATCTTTGCATCTCACCAGAGCAGTATGATTTTAGAATTAGCAGTACGTAGATGAAGTTTATAGCAGTTTATATCTGCAGAATAAATGTTGGATTTTTCATTATTGTCTAACTGTTTTCTTGTTCTAAGAAAATTCTGCAATGTTCCTCACTTTTTGTTTCCTCTCCCGCAAACAGACACACACACACTTGTCAATAAGGAAGTTTAAATAGAGTAGTTACAGTATGAAACAATTTTTGCTGTCATGGTGTCACCTATATTTTACGGCATGGGTGATGGGCAACTGATGTGACAAACTAATACTGATCATCAGCATTTTTTATAACACTGCTGATTCCATTATTACGACATGTTCTACAAAATGTTTTAAACAGAATCTTTCCCTTTATGTTTTAACTCAGCTTCCCTTTTAACAGAAAAGTGGGGGTGGACAAATAAATTCATTAGCTAGCATAACTGTCAATATTTACAAACTTGAGACAAACATTTGTCTGTCAACACATCTTAAGTATTGAGTTACTTAACTGCCAGAAAATTAGCTTTTCTATTTGATAATAGCATTAAATATACATCTAAATGAATACAGAATTGCAGGCATGAACACAATTCAATGCTTTGCAATGGTGATTTCAGTCTTGAACCCAAAAATTTAAAGGAGCTTTCTAAGTTAAGCATATAAGGATGGTCCAAGATCTGTTTCTAGGCAGTCTTTAGGCTGTTCTCTAAGCTTATCAGTGCTGTTATTTTCTCTAGGGTGCCAATAATTTCAAAACCATTGTTTTCCAAAGGAGTTAGCACTCCTTAGAAGTTTTATATTAAAAATGTACAGCATCCCCAGGCATTTAAGCTCAAAATATAACGCATTCATTTTCTATATAAATTATTGACTAGCAATGCTTTCTTCTCTATCTTTTTATTCATATAGCCTCTAACTTATTACAACATGGGTAGGATTTTGTATTTGGGATTGTTAATGCATAACACATTACCCAAGTGAATGAACAGCCACTTCCTCAATTCCTGGTATGTGTTCACCACTGCGCATCAATGCAAATGTCTCTATAAATGATCTTACTGTGTTTCAAGCCAATTTCCTTATTTATCACTAAAACTGTCAGTCATTGGATTTTGTCATGTACAAAAGGACAAATCATAATCTTTGTTATACCATATATAAAACTTGGCCTGGACAAGATTTTAAATGCTTTCATTGTTTTGCGAATGCTGGTCTTCTGCCTGGTGAGAATCTATGTGCTGTGGAATTGTGGCACCTGCTAACTAGTTCTCATGTCATCGTTAACGTTTAAAGGTTCCTCAAGGCGTCTTTAAATACATAAGCGTTCGTAGCAGCTTTGACAATGCAGCGGTTTCGGGTTTCTTTAAGGAAACACAAAATAAGGACTGCCTAGTGGAACAACCAAAGGACTCTTCAGTTTTAGATTTAACCTAAAAAGTTACAGTTAAGAAAAGCCAATTCACCTTTTGACCCTGGAGCTGACAGGCAGCAATACTAACTGATAACACACTGTTGCTTTAAAAGCTTTAAAACATCCAACAACAAAAAAAATCCCTGGGAATGTACTACATTGTTAGTAAAGTGAATGTAATGAATAGTCAAATTGTCAAACTGTCTATCCCATTATTCAGTCAATAACAGGATGGTTTGGCATACACAAATGCATCTGCCCTTCCTACACTACAATTTCTGTGTAGTGTGGCCAATTATTGTCAACCATAGAGAAGAGAAAGGGAACATCATATAATTCCTTAAAATTTTGTCAATAATAGCTAAACACTCTCTAACAGTTGCACATTTCAAACAGGGAACAAGCTCCAACCAAGGACTCTGACACATACTCCCGAAACTTCCCATTACTGTGTAGCTGAAATTTTGTTCCAACTTCCTGGAAGATGTCAATACAGGTAAAACAAAGGCATGCCATTCTGTTCCACTTTGTTTATGGATAATCAAACAGCTTCCTGGAGGAATCTACTCCACTGCTTTTGTTCGCTCTCAGTAACATGTAACACTCCCACATTGCAGTGCACATACTGAACCTGTCAAACCTGTATACAATACAGCATAGTGTTAGCTCAAATATAAAAGGGAAACTGACAGTGATATCACCTTACTTAGAATTGCTTAGCCGGTCCAAATTAAAAAATATTTACAGTTCCTTGAATACATATCCATACGTTGCATATCCTTAACTGAATAGGGATGTTAAAGAAGAACATATAGGTGTGATGAACAGGCGTCCACAAATCTTTGGTCAAATAGTGTACAATAAAATAGTACTTTACAGTACTATTAAAATAGTACTTTAGATAAGCTACTTTTGTCAACATAAAAGGAGATAGAGGTGACTCAAGTAGTTAAGTAGTCAAGTAGTTAATGCTCTGGGTTGTTGATCAGTAGGTCAGGGTTCAAGCCCCAGCACTGCCAAGCTGCCACTGTTGGGCCCCTTGAGCTAGGCCCTGGATCCTCTCTTCTCCAGGGATGCTGTATCATAACTGCCCCTTTGTTGAGGTACAGTATGTGAAGAAAAGTATTCTGCTATAATGTATGTGTGGTGATAATATTGGATTCTTCTTCTTTCAATAAGAATTAAGTCAGGGGATTGGAATGGCCTTATCAGTGGATTAATCCTGGTAAGGGATCATTTCCTTTCTGGAACAGCCAACCATGGCCCAGTTGTAGCTTCTTGACAGAGGAGGCAAGATTTACATTTAAAATCCCCTTGTATATCTTAAATATCCATCATTCCTAACAAGTAGACCAACATCATCACAAATCCACAAATAAATTGAACAGTGGGGATTAGGTTCTTTGTTGTATAACTCTCTGTCTTTTCATGCCAAACCCACCTTGCGTGTAAGTTGTCAAAAACTTTTTTAAAAAATGTGCATACTTTCCAAATAATTTGTTGCATGGAGACTAAGTGACCCCAAAATGCTACCATATTCTGATGATCCCCAACTATGATTTTCGGAGAAATTTTCACCTCTATAACCGTCCTAATTTCCCGCTGCATGTTAGGGGAAAATACACTTACACCCTCTTCTAGGCAGGCTCATTTCAATTCTAGTCAAGTTTTTATTTATTGCTGTAACAGTGGTATGAGATTCTTTAGTGAAGTTAATGTGTAGGTAATTTTATTGACATTGCAGGATTTAGGAAGGCCATAACTTCACCGCATTTCATTTAAGTAACCTTATATTGATAAAGGAACTAACTCTGTCACTTCATATTTATGAAACAGGAAGTGCATTTGAGTAACCAATTGAGTTCCTAGACACTCTGGTGTACTTACAAAAGTAAAATAAAATAGGAAACAAGTTTCAGTTATGTTTTTTTCATTTCAGTGTCTGTACCGCTTATCCAATCTATTCTCAGGTCATGGGGAGCCTGTGCCTATCTCAGGCGTCATCGGGCATCAAGGCAGGATACACCCTGGACAGAGTGCCAACCCATCGCAAAGCACACACACACACTCATTCAATCACACACTATGGACAATTTAAAGACTCCAATCAGCGCAACAGTTCTTTGGACTGTGGGAGGAAACCCACCAAGGACAGGGCGAACATGCAAACTCCACACACACAGTAAGCAGGAGCGAGATTCAAATCCAGGAGACTGGAGGTGTGAGGCAAACCTGCTACCCACTAAGCCACCACGCCACCTTCAGTTATGTTCTTATTCATTAGAATTCCTATGATTTCCATTGCCTGAGGGAAAGGTTACGTTTTAACAGATTTGTTTTTACATTTTCATTTCTTAGAATAAATGAGCTGTTTTAAAATTAAGTATATATATATCACCTTTTATTGTATGATTTCTTTAATTAACCTCATGTTTTTAATTATAAATTTTCATTAACTCTACAACTTTTGAAGCTGAATGTCTGTCTTGAACCATTATGTTTGGGGTGTCAGAGTTCAATGGTCCTCTGCTCACATGTTTTCAGAAAAACTTTTTTGGGACCCCAAACAATGAGGAAGTAAATGCAATCTCAACAAAACCATGAAGGCATAGCTAAATGAATCCACTGTACTACTACTTTTTTTGCGGGTAGTGGTGGTGTTTTGAGATTTTTTTGCACATCTTTTTTGCTCATTACTTTTCTGTTCAAGCTTTGTCTTTTCCAATATTAATTCATTTTAATCTGCTAGCACAGTAATGTAACATGTTTCATATTACAGCCTTTAAAATAAATGCATAACCATATGCATTAATTCTAAAATGTAATTTTGATTCGGTCTATGGCTATGGTTACTTTCACATAAAGAGAAGTAAATAAGTATGCCCAACTCATAGGGTTCCCCATATTACCGTAAACAGCATTGTTACTAGTTCTTCTATTAGTCAAACAGACATTAGTTGAATAGAGAACTGACTTTCAAGCAGCTACATGAAATGTGTTGGCACTGAGGGCACTGTACTGTAGCTGAATATCTTCTTTAATGCAAATCCAGATGCAGATGCAAAACAATGACCTGTAATGCATGGTCAACACTAGAAATTAAGGTTGTTTTTAACCACATCAGCTGTTCTACTGTTCTGACAGGAAAATTTCCATGCTACAAATGGAAAACTCATCAGTACAACCCTGTGGGAATGATATACCATCAGATAATCATGCAAATGAAGAAAGCACATTAAAGCATAGTTTTAGCATTACAAAAACATTCCAAATCAGGTTTCTAAATCGTTTCATATTTTTTCTCTTGATCTTTTACGTTTGTTCCTTTTGCATCTTGTAAACTCATGTCTGTACTTAGCCTTGTCTGTTCCCTGTTTCACCTCTCTTTTTAGGTGCCATGCTTCTGCTCTGTTCCTTGAGTAGTCATGCATATGTAAATCTGCAATGCTGAGCTATGGTACTGAGTACTTTATTTCCTTGTTCTTTCCTCATCACATAATGTACCTATCTGGACCCTGATTGTTGATATGCCAGTGATAAACCTCTTCCCTGACCCCAGCCTTGCACTTTGATTAAGTGTTAAAGTGTTAAGTGTAAAAATAATAATACAAAGACTCTTTCTCCTAATAGGTACAGTTCTGAGAATGCATGTTGATATAAAGATATAATTATAAGCACACATTTCCCTACATTGATGACGTTGGATTCCATGTTAAACCTTTCGCAGGGTTTTATGCAAAGCAGTGCAACATTCTGTCTGACTTCAAATGCCCACATGGCTTACTGAGTAGCTGTTATGCCAGGGAAACGCTATTATGAAAATGACAAGACTGATACAAGGATGGTCTTCATTCTGGATGGTCTTCCTTCATGTTCCATTAGGTCCTAATATCTGAATTCAGCTAATCCAGAAGGCCAGGCCATACCACTGATGTGTTGAATCCACAGGGTTCTTGTAGGTGCTCAGATAATACTTGCCATGAAAAACAAAAATGCCCAGGGGACATTTCAAAGACAGATTTTAGACCATCCGTTTTGAGTAACACCCAAACCGGTACTTATCACACATATTAGAAATAACAGAAAAAGAATAAGCAAGAAAAACAGGCCATAATTTTCTTTCAGTCATCCTAGTCAGCCTATCCTAAATTCTAGGTGTGAGGTAGACTGGCATGCCTGTCATTTGCAAGGCAACACTTTATAGTATTAGTTATTTTCAAACATGTTTATTTATGTATCAGCACTGACTCCTGTTTCTAACATTGCACTATTAGTATCTTCTTAAGATTGAAGCTGAGGTGTTATCCTTTTGTTAAGAGCAATTTAACAAAAGTAGCTGTATCACGTAAAGTGATCTTTTGGAATTACAATTGTATACTATTCTATATTACTTTATACCTTTTAATAATTATTTTTCTTACACAAATAGTTATATGACACAAATAGTTATATAACAAAATATATGGCCGTTTTTACATCAAAAATTACTTTGAAGTATCTTCTAATACAAACCTAAAAATGTTATATGCTCATGAGGATGATAGCTCAATATTCAAAAATCAGAGATTTGTCTCATGTAAATGATTGTAATGTAAAATGTAAATGTAAACATAAATATAAATAAATCAATATAACACATTATGATTTTGTTGCAATGGGCAATATTAGTAGAAGTGTTTTCATTATATATAGTTTACACATAAAGCAGGATTCCGTGAATATTCACAAAGCAATTACAAAAAGCATAATGACATTTGTCTTTCACCTGTCACCCATTAAGGGACAACAAAGGCGAGAATGCTTGCAGTTTTGCAGTTGATACCACCAAATGCCTTTTTACACTTTGACATACTAAGTCTATTAACTTACAAGTCACAGTGCATGCATCTCTATTCAGCAAAGAGCCAAACAATAATGCAGGAGAAGAATAACAGGAAAGAAATGAAGATGTGAGATTTTTAACACAAACTCCAGTGACCCCAAATCACCTGTTCAGGGAGGTGTAGTGAAGGGGACTTGTTTCTCCTAAACTGACAGAGTTTTGCTGTTCATTCTTCCTGAATACTGCTATGAATTAAGTAATGCCACCTTGACCTAAGTATTGTAATTTAAAATAAAGCTGAAGTGTACTTTACAGTTGAGCACGTTTCTGTACCCCTTTATGTAAAGTAACTCACAATGAAGACAAAATTCAAAGAAGCCACAGAGCTGAAGCGTTTAGAGATAAGTATCCTGACATTTGAACTCTTCAGATCACCAGCCCAGAACTTAAAGCTGAAACAACCACTGCTTTTTACTGATAACCACTGCTTTTTACTGATAACTACTGCTTTTTACTGATAACTACTTTGTTTTCATATTTACTTCTGACATAGTAATGACCACTGTTACTTTAAAGACAAACAAAAATGTGAAAATCTATATACTTCTGTATCTTAGTTCAATTCTCTGTTGATGAACATCAGGAGAGAGGCCTTATTCCAAACTCTTATTACATTCTTATTACATTCTTGTTCAGTGTAGGACATAAAATCCTTTTGAAAATATTGGCATAAATTTATCCAATGATTACTTATAGGTTACTCCATCAGGCCTTGCTGCAAAAAATCCTGGTGCCACATACTAACCACATGCACACAGATCCACGAAACTTTTTCCGTTTCCCACTAAAATCAAAGACCTCACTTATCACAATTTTAGCTTCTTTAGAATCAAGTGATTTTATCTCAAAGCATTTCCTGTTGTCCAAAGAAAACAGTTTTATGTGCACTCTTGCTACAAGTAGTCTTTACTCCGTGAAGACTAAACAACCAAAAGATCTGTTTAGATTTAGAAAATATAATTTAACAGGAAGGTCTGTGTAACACAATGTGATATTACTGGGAAATGATCATACACTCATTTGCAAGGTCAGGAGTCAGAAAACAATCACGGAATTAAAATGTTTCAGTTCCCCTATTTCTAAGTGCATTTAAATAAGTTTCAGTAGTGGCCTATAATGACACAGACATTTCACAACACACTTTACAAGCCCAGAAACTAATGTTTTATCAATTCTATACATAGCAAAGACCAATAAACATTCAGAGTCAGCTTTCAGCTAGAGGACAAGTGTATAAGGGCTCTTAAGCCGTTGCATTTACATGAACTACAAAATATGAGGAACTTCACGTGAAAACTCTCGCCTAGCCTACTACTGTAGACAATTTTACTTTCAACCTTAGCCATGGGTTAAATGAAGAATGTTAAAAATGTCTTTTTGGTAAGAACTAGCACAAACTGGTAACATGCTGGTAATAGAACTCTTTGGTGTCCCGCACGTACATTGTCTTCTGTTTCTTTCCATTAAAGGTTTTAGTGTAAGCATTCAGATGATGTGCTACAAAGTGTTGTAATATCATGCAAGAAACTTGTATTTTGTATTTTGTGTCATTTTTAAAGGTCACTGGATGTACCAAGAAAAGGAAAAACGATACAACATCCCAAAAATATACTCAGGATCAAAATATTCACCTACTAAAGGATCAAAAGATTTACATTTGACAGTTTTATCAAGTCTAGTTCATAAACAATAGTGATTCGCCTACTTTTCCAAGCCCCTTCGCAAGTCTGATAACGTTTAACTTTTCCACAAACACTGATGGAGTTCATACTAATCCAGCGCTGTACCTGATGGAACAGGTGCATGGCTTTAGGTTTGAACCGTCATTACATCGTTCACTAGTCCTACACGATCAAACTTTTATCGTCAACGTTATTAAAAACAGATACCTACCTGAACTTGACACAGGCTCAAGAGAGTCGCATGAAGAAATATTCTTAACGAAAGCCGTGTCATGATCCCTGTTTGAGTCCAGCTGAGCGGGGGAGCCTCATATGTCCTGTTAAAAGTTTGCTCGCGCGAGCTCACCTCTTTCTGAAGACGCTCTGCCTCGAGCTCGAGACAGTTCGAGTTCGCTAAAAAAAAAATGTTTTCATAAAAGTATATATAAACAAATGAGAACAGAAAAACAAAACTCGCCGCCACAGACCCTCTAGGAGTGTGTGCGATATCTCACACTGTAAGATACTGTGAGATAAAGGAAGACAGATTTTGAATATACACTACTGGGTGGAGCGGCCATCGGGCACCAGCAGTCACTTCTGATGGCCTAGCGCACTAGTTCCGCCTTTTCACTAGGCCTCCAGAGCTCACGCCACAATGCTCTCTCTCTCTCTCTTTCTCTCACTCACTCTCTCGTTTTACCGCAAGCAGTGTATGTGGCTTTCTAACAGCTAAAAAGGAAGTTAGGCCATATGCATGTAGAAAGAAAAAACCCTTCTTTTGAAAGACCCCCAGAAGATGACCTGTTTTAGTGTTGTGTTTTTCTGGATGTCATCACTATGTCATCTGATATTTCAATAAAGTCATGTGGTCAACTGCAATTTTACTTGTCATTTGTCCATATCAGAAATTCAAGAATGACTAAAGAACACCCTTATGATCAGAGCACAGGTTCAATTTTAAGAACAACAGGGCAGTGTACCACCATATTTATCCAAGCCATCAAAGCTTTCTTATTCCTGATTTTCTACTCATCTGGATGATCTTCCACTCATCTGGATGCGCTAAAACAACATGGATCATTTTAACACTGATATTCCTGATATTAATTTTTAATTTCACTATTAGTGAAAAATCACATGTAATCACATGTAATCTTCTGGTTCTACTTACAAGGGTTTTACACCAGGACTTACAGTGGAATTCAGTAACTGGGGTGTAGAAATGTTTTAGTTTCATCTACTGGTGGTTTCTAAGAGAATCAGAAATGAGATCTGTTAGTTGTTGTGGTCTCCTTTTCATATTCAGATTACTCTGAGAATATAAACCACTGCTGTGTTTGCAGCATTTCTTTTAACAGTTTCACAGCATACAAAACACTTCCTGTTCCATCCTGTTCTACTATCATTGCTGCGGGTCAGAATGACCCATTTTGACTGCTTATATAACCCCACATACTGTACATATCTGCAGGAAAGTCTCCAAGAAAGTCACATCAACTCAGCAGACATGATCACTCAAATGTTCATGTTTCATATTCAAAATTACAGAAGAATTATTGTAAAACATAAACAAACAAACAAACAAAAGTCAAATACCTCTACAATAAAGAATTAGATGAGAATATGGCAAGTGAACTTACAAGAACTGAGAACAAAATCAACAGAACGATGCCACCCCAATCATGTAGTAGGTTCATATTTTGGGATATTTATCTATTAATGATCTATTAAAACACAGTAATCTCCTTATAGTGATGCATTTATAAAAAAAAATCCCGGTAACTTTCTGGTGTAGTTCTTCCCTTTAGATTCATCTGTTAACCATATACCAGATAACAAATATACCAAAACTTAGGATCTCCTACATATGTTCAAACTGTCAGGTTTTCTAGGTTTTTCTATAACAATCATGCATTAGAAGAGAACATATGCAATCACAAAGTTTTTGGTAAGCAACCCCTTATCACATCAGACATTTTTAAGCATTAAAGGAACATTTCTGGAATGTAACAGTCTAATCTTCAAATTGTTGAATACATATTAAACATGGACATGGACACAGAACTAACAGGGATATACAGTATCTTTTATTATATCAGTAATATTTTATTATATCTTTTCATGTGACAACACTGAAGAAATGACACTCTGCTACAATGTAAATTAGTGAGTGTACAGCCTGTATAACAGTGTAAATTTGCTGTCCCCTCAAAATAACTCAACACACAGCTATTAATGTCTAAACCGTTGGCAACAAAAGTGAGTACACCCCTAAGTGGAAATGTCCAAATTGGGCCCAAAGTGTCACTATTTTTTGTGGCCACCATTATTTTCCAGCACTGCCTTAGCTCCCTTTGCATGGAGTTCACCAGAGCTTCACAGGTGGCCCCTGGAGTCCTCTTCTACTCCTCCATGTTGATATCACAGAGCTGGTGGATGTTAGAGACCTTGCGCTCCCCCACCTTCCGTTTGAGGATGCCCCACAGATGCTCAATAGGGTTTAGGTCTGGAGACATGCTTGGCCAGTCCATCACCTTTACCCTCAGCTTCTTTAGCAAGGCAGTCTTGGAGGTGTGTTTGGGGTCGTTATCATGCTGGAATACTGCCCTGTGGCCCAGTCTCCGAAGGGAGGGGATCATGCTCTGCTTCAGTATGTCACAGTACATGTTGGCATTCATGGTTCCCTCAATGAACTGTAGCTCCCCAGTGCCGGCAGCACTCATGCAGGCCCAGACCATGACACTCCCACCACCATGCTTGACTGTAGGCAAGACACACTTGTCTTTGTACTCCTCACCTGGTTGCTGCCACACACGCTTGACACCATCTGAACCAAACAAGTTTATCTTGGTCTTATCGGACCACAGGACATGGTTCCAATAATCCATGTCCTTAGTCTGCTTGTCTTCAGCAAACTGTATGCGGGCTTTCTTGTGCATCATCTTTAGTAGAGGCTTCCTTCTGGGGCGACAGCCATGCAGACCAATTTGATGCAGTGTGTGGCGTATGGTCTGAGCACTGACAGGCTGACCCCCCACCCCTTCAACCTCCGCAGCAATACTGGCACTCATACGTCTATTTCCCAAAGACGACCTCCAGATATGATGCTGAGCATGTGCACTCAACTTCTTTGGTCGACCATGGCGAGGCCTGTTCTGAGTGGAACCTGTCCTGTAAAACCACTGTATGGTCTTGCCCACCGTGCTGCAGCTCAGTTTCAGGGTCTTAGCAATCTTCTTATAGCCTAGGCCATCTTTATGTTCGTGTTCTTTGCCATGAGGTGCCATGTTGAACTTCCAGTGACCAGTATGAGAGCGTGTGAGAGCGCTAACACCAAATTTAACACATCTGCTCCCCATTCACACCTGAGACCTTGTAACACTAACGAGTCACATGACACCGGGGAGGGTAAGTGGCTAACTGGGCCCAATTTAGACATTTCCACTTAGGGGTGTACTCACTTTTGTTGCCAACAGTTTAGACATTAATGGCTGTGTGTTGAGTTATTTTGAGGGGACAGCAAATTTACACTGCAATACAGGCTGTACACTCACTACTTTACATTGTAGCAGAGTGTCATTTCTTCAGTGTTGTCACATGAAAAGGTATAATAAAATATTTACAAAAATGTGAGGGGTGTACTCACTTTTGTGAGTTACTGTAAATGCTGTGAGTAAAACAAGTTAACAATAATTGTAAGGTAGTTAGAAAGATCTGGGAGCAAGTTGTAGGACAAATGAAAAAACAAGCAAATGGTAGTGAACTAAGACAGCATCACATGAAGTTAATTCTGTAACATCAAAACTAGAAGAGTGAGTAAAGAGATTTTTATATAGGATTTCACAGACCCACACATATTTCCTCATTCTGTAACTTCTGTTATTTAAAACTGCCATGAGAGTCTTTTTAAACTATGGCTTGCATGTGAAGATTTGTGTTTTCTGTAAGCCTTCGAAAAATAATGGACAATATACCTGACTTTAATCCCTACTGTTGAATTTACTGGTACATAGTTAAAGTCTGACTGAACTGCTAGGGTTTTATTTCCTGACGTTTATCGTTATTTAAATCAGGCTGTCAGTATATTAAGGCTTAGATCTTGCTATAATTATGCCAAAAATCATGCGGCCTGTGGATGACTTTATGTTATACCTAATACAACTAAACAGTGACAATACATTGTCAGCTTTAATACTGACCTCACAGCAATCTCTTATAACTGTTTTACTGCAATATAAAACCCTCATACTTCCTGTATAAACAAAGAAATTCCTTCTTTATTAAACTTTAACATCAAAGTTCAACATAATAGTTTCTTCTCATGGAGTGTAGAATCATTTCAGTCCCCTATGATTTAAGCTATTTACAGAGACTGCAAATTGCTCTAATTACACACAAACAACGGATGTAGAAACACAAACAGCATGTATTTATGTCACCATGGTACTTTGGAGAATATGGTTAATGCAGTTCCTTATCAAATGTCACCTCTTAGTCAGCACTGGGGCCCTCACTGACTGGACAGATATGAATGATGGTATGTAGAGGTATAGCCACTAGCCTGGTCCTCCAGGGTGAGGGTGCGTCTGCTCATGAGAGGTCATTAGCCTCCAATAAAGGCCAGTTCCTTTCCTCTCTCTGCTGAGTGGTTTTCCTATAAACAGAGACCTCAGGCACAAACACCATAACAAAATGCATACAAACTAGTGCTTCAAGCACACAGTTAAAATCCAAACTAAGATTTGTCTTTTTGTAAAAAGTTACAACTTCTAGAATTCTAAACAGACATTTTAATTACAGCAAATGTTTCTGTAGGCAAAAACATATTAATAGGTTTAGTTACTACTACTTTTTCATATATAAAGTGTTAATAACATTAATAATGTCTCCCTTTTGCTTTTCTTTTATCTTTCTTCTAGGCTCTGTTTTAAAATACATGTATGACAAAGAAATAAGTCCTAATTGATCAGGGATTAGCTTTTTTCTAAACTTAATCCCTACATTTAAGTTTGAAAAAGTCTAAAACTGAATAATGATATAAAAAAGTATATCACCATAATGCATGGGTATATATCAGTTCTGTTAGGTCCTGTGGTTTTCTCACATGCATTACTAGATAAAAGGTTTCAAGGGTACAATAGTGTGTAAAGCCAAGGGCAATGTTAGGGTGCACACTTTTTACTCCACTACAAGTAATTTCAATTTCTTCACAGCTTGCTGTTGAACATCATTTTCATCATGAAAGAGAACAAGGCTGCAGGGTATCGGACTTTCTCTAGATAATTAACTCACCGTTCTCTAGATCATTAATTTCACCTAGTTAATGATTTGGGGCGTTTTGAAGTTCTCCTGCAAAGCCTCACATGACAGCATTAAAAAGGAGGAACAATGAGAACATGTTTTGTTATACATCTTCCTGGTGGTTTTGGCTGAGTTAATTTTAGATTTGTTGACACATCTGTCATTATGCAGCTTAATTTTACACTCTAAAATTGCGGTGTTGAAAAGAGCCAAATCTATTAGACAGAACAAACTGTGTCAATTATACTATATCTGTTGGGTATTATTATTATTATTATTATTATTATTAGTAGTAGTAGTAGTAGTAGTAGTAGTAGTTGTTGTTGTTGTTATTTGTGTCAGTATTTTGCGTACAGTGATATTTCTAAAATGGTTGATGACAAGTAAATAGTTTATAATAAATAAATAAACAGTAGAATATTTTATTTGTGTATGCAGATCATACATGCAAAAAAAAAATAATTAAATGCAAAATTCATCAACACAGACAAAAGAAACCTCTATTATAAATAAATAAATATATTTATTATAAATATATATATATATATATTTTAATTTATTTCATATATGAATTTCTAACAAAAGTAGTTACAATAGACTTTGCCTAGACATATTTTATGGATTGATTATTGCAGTATATTATTTGCTATTTATTCTACATAATGTATCCCTGGGAACCATTTTAGTGTTTAAATAGTCAAATGTTGTAACCACAATCTTAATATAACATGCAAACATTGGAACTAGGTGGAAATAGAACTTCCATATTCAGACCTGACAGCAATTCTATAGCTATTCTATTATGTCTCATTTTCTGCACTTTTTGACCATATAGTACAAATACACAAGGGAAATTATTTTATAGTTGCACTCCCCAGTGTTACCCAGATGAGTATATATGTACTGTGTATTCTGACACCTTTTTTTTTATCAGAACCAGCATTAACTTCTTCAGCAATTTGAGCAACAGTAGCTTGTCTGTTGGGCCTTGGCCTCCCATGACCCTGTCACCGGTTCACATTTCTTGGACCACTTTTCATAGATCCTGACCACTGCAGACCGGGAACACCCCCCCATTAGCTGCAGGTTTGGAGATGCTCTGATCCAGTGGTCTAGCCATCACAATTTGGCCCTTGTCAAACTCACTCAAATCCTTACACTTGCCCATTTTTCCTGCTTCTAACACATCAACTTTGAGGATAAAATGTTCACTTGCTGTCTAATATATCCCACCCACTAACAGGTGCCATGATGAGGAGATCATCAGTGCTCATAATGTTATGCCTGATCTGTGTATATCTGCAATACTTTGAGTATTATTAAAATCAGATATTTAGATTTAAGCAGATATTTCAGTCTGAAGTAATTTAGCAATACTGTTTATTAAGAACATATTAAAATGAAGAATATGAATTTAATGCTGTTGCGCACGAAGTGCCTTAAGTCACATCGCGTGACGTCACGAATCCTGTTTTACAGAGGCCAACAAACATGGCCGCCACGGACTCCAACTCCCAGCAAACACCAGCGCTTCTACGGTCGCAATCGCCGGACTTTTAATGTAGCTCACTTGTATTCATTTATGTGTTTGCTTTTCCTGTTTGTAAGCTTTGCTGTTTTAGTTCTTTTTCGTGAGGTATACGCTTTTCGCCTCAGGTTTGTGACGTCACTAAACCGTGTTTATTCTTGGTGTGCTTTTGATACACTATGTCTTTATTTACGTTTGCATAATTCGATATTTTCCGAAAATTCTATTTTCGTGACTGTGCTCGTTCATTTGCATCCTCTATTTTTTTTGTGACTGCTTCTGCATTTTCACCTGTGCAAACTTTCTGTGACTTCAGTTTTAATTTTGCTGTTAATTAATCTGTGGTCTTTTAGAGCCCAGCATTTTCCCTGGTGAAACATAAGGCAAGGATTTGACGTTCTTCAACATTTTTGGTCGGGCACAGTCTGTAAGAGTGAAAACTGCAGACAGTTTATCAGCAGTAGCAGTGAATCAGCCTGTCTTTTGACTGACAGCAGGAATTGGTTGCTTCTGTAATGATAAAAAAAAACTGTGTGCAAAGTCTTACAGCTTTAACGTAGGGCCTTTAACTAAAACTTGCTCTTTGATCCAAACCAGGAAGAAGGTTGACACATTTATTTCTAAATTGACTTATAACTTGCACCTGATCAATTCAGCTTGGTATATACTGTACACTATTAAGTAAATCTTAGAAAAGCAGGTGATATTAATTTGGTGATACTAAATCTTGTTATTATTTATAAATGAAACATGGAAATTTAGTAGTAACAATAATAATCTTGCAGTAAGTTTTTGCCTATAGAAACATATGCTGTAATACAAATGTGTCTGAAGTTATAGACAATGCAACTTCGTACATTAAGACAAACAGAGTGATGTGGGAGCTTAGTTGCTAAAACGTTGGGCTACTAATCAACTGACTACTGGTTGTAAGTTCAAAGCCCAGGTCCACCAAGCTGTCACTGCTGGGCCCTTGAGCAAGGCAATTAACCCTTAATTGCAGAAAAGGAATAAAAAGTAAGTCACTCTGGATAAGGGTCTCTGCCAAATGGCAGCAATGTAAATGAACAGCAATACACATTATCCATAACTTTTAATGTCAGATAATCAAGATAACTGACAGACATCCACAGAGCACCACTGTTGAATAATCTCGAGTAATGAAGTGACAATAAAAACCTGATAAATAAATGTAAGGAATAAGAAATCAGTTCATTTGTAGGCATGGCTGAGTTTACTTTTTTTTTTTTTTACTAAACATTTGTGAACATCTCTATCTGATTGTTTTTCCCTACAATATTTGATCCACACTTTAATTTTAAAGATCTGTGCTTTCGAACTTGACTAATCAAAATAAAGTATTTCACCCAAAACACGCCCATATCATGACGGCGCTCCGACTCTCAGTTCCACAAGAGTATCCTACATAATGTGGAGCTGATTAAACATAAACTGGAATATATTATCCTCACATGAAATTTTAAATTCTCTTTAGACTACAGACGACTATGTAATTTGTTTGTTTTAGTGTGATGTCGCTATTTCCCTGTCCTCATGCAGACATCACATAAAAACAATCTCAAAGTTCACCGTTTTCTGTCCATCTGACGTAAGTGGTAACATTTCTCCAGTAGGTGGCGGTAGAAACCCTCCACATTTACTACAAGCTGTCTGTGTGTGTTGGCATGGCTCTATCAAGCTGGGCTTCTCTGTTTTCAGTAACTGAGCAAAAATAAATATAAATTAATGCCCACTTGGTGTCTGAAATGTCAGTCTGTCTGTATTAATTTCTTGTTATCCAACTGTTGTATAAAGCAATATCATACACAATATCATACTCTCAATCACGCTGTGTAGCAAACATCAAAATCGCAATCAAACGGAATATCAGCATGATTACAAAGTCACAGTTATGTTGATGAGATATGTTGACAACAATTCTCTTGCACGTACAATATTGCTTCTTTATACTACTACTCCGCGGTTTAATACTAGAATTGGATTGTTCACACTGGAATGCTCATTCTAAAATGGTATTGTATATATTGTTTTTAACACCACAAGGACTTGGATGTTGGATCCTCCATAAAATCATGTGTATGTTTTTAGAGGTTGAAGGAAACTGGATATCCTGTATTTAAATCCACATGAATCCCGGCAGGGCCGGCCCAATCCTTCAGAGGGCCCTAAGCAGAATTTTATTTGGGGGCCCCTCTGTGCCACCAATTTGACTAATTATGACTAATTATTTTAATTTTGTATAATAATCATTGTCATTTTGTATAATAACCATTGACATAATATACCAAAAAAATTCAACGATCTGTCATTTCATGTACTCTTGGGGGCCCCCTGGTGGCCACGGGGCCCTAAGCAGCCGCTTAGTTCGCTTAAGCCTTGGACCGGCTTTGAATCCCGGGTGAAAATGTGAAAATCAAAGACAGTAACTAGAGGACCCTACAACTGTGATGCAGCTATAGGGTAAATGAATGGCTTCTAAATGCTGTTTATAATTGTCCCAGGTAGTTTATTTAAAAAAGAACTGTCAGTGCTAGCCCTTTGCTGGTCTTTTTGGTAAAGTTTATGGATTGGAAAGAAAAGATCATATTTTAGGGATTATATTACTAGGAAAGTCCCTACTCAGCAATGCTACCTACTGCACCACCATGCTGCCTGTTTTTACCCATAGTCTGAAACATATAGCACAAATGATCTCCTATATGATTTGTTCTTCTGTATGAAAAACAGCATATAGCAGTAGCATTTATTTAAGATTTTATGTATTACTTCACAAGTGCAACACATTTTATGTTGCATTTCCCAAGATAACAACACCACACTGGATATCTTCTTCTCTTTTTGTCTCATAAAATTAAGTACTGTATTTAGAATATAACCTTTCCTCTTAAACCATTTGTTGTAGTAAATTTACAAAATGAATATATTTTGCTTACTTTTTATTTTATGGTTCATCTTTTATTTTCTTGCCTGTTAATTCTATGGGTCAGTATAGGCATGCAGCCTATCAGATTATGCAGATTGTGCTTTGTGCCTAAGGGGCCAACACCTTCCAGCGACCCAAACCTTGGCCCTGACCTGTTATCCTGTGAGATTCTGAATCCTGCTATATTTCTGACCTGATCCTGATATTCTGCCTGATCTCTGCCAGCTGTCAGTACCTGTTTGACCCTGGAACCGTTTCTGGATTAAGACTGGGATCCTGATTATTTCCTGCAAGCCTGTTCTGTCTGATACCTGGTTCAGACCCCTGCCTATATTATTAGACCTGGAATCTGTCTGCCTACCCAAATCTGTCTGCCTGTCTTCCTGTCCGAATCTGTCTGCCTGTATTCTGCCTGCCTCTCTTTTACTCTAGCCATCAGTTAGACTCTAGCCGTCCCTAGACTTCTCTCTCCTGTCTGCCATTTTGAGAGTCCTCATCTGTCCACCATCTTGGACAGCAGAGAAGGCCTTGCTGGCCCTGACGGTCCGCCACTGGTAAAAAGGATGTGCGGGGATGCTGAAAATCAAAATACAGTACAGCTGGTGGAAATAGTCTGGCCAATCGGAATGCCCCATTCATTTAATCACAGTTGTATGCATAGCTGCTGGCTATGCATGCAGTTGGGGAAAGGGAAGCAGAATTCTCCCAGTTCCTCGTGTGTCACTTTTGTTTTAGTTTTTCTGCAAGCTCTATTATGTCGCCCAAACGCTCTGTACCTTCTAAAGCTACTGGCAAGGAACTTACATACATACATACAGTACTCACTGTAAATGTTATATTTCTACGAATTTACCCCAAATCCATCTTGCGAAATGCTTGCAAATGTATTCTGTGTGTGTTTAAAGAGTGTGGGAGGGTCATTTGCGTCCTTGGCGTCCTTGTGTCGTGGATTTTCGTTTATCGTGGGTGGTTTTGGAATGTAACGGGGGATTACTGTATTGATTCGCTAACAACAAAAGTGGGTGGGTCCGGAGCGCAGAATGCTGCACCCTGAGGAAAATTTGAAACAAGCTAATCAGAGCTCATCCTCAAGTCACATGCTTTTCAAAACTTTACGGACCTACATACACACTCGTTTGCCTGGTGCCCCGCACACATGAACGAAATACAGTTTTGATTTTTTATTTTAAATAAATGATCATATGACATGTGATTGGAATAGTATGCCTAAATGATTTTATTTCGTTAAAACATATAATTATTGTTAAAGTGTTAAAGTAGGAGTCTTCTCTGGCTAACTTTATCAGGGCGGCACCCCAGTGCCCCCTGTTGACCGGCTGCCACTAGGGATGGGCGAAACCACAGTTTTTTAATACGATACGATAACGATACATTTTGTTACAATTTTTTATTTTGTTAATTTTTAGAAAAAAATTCTGAAGCAATATCAGCATTGTCCTTCTGAAGCACTATCAGCTGCATCACCAAAGAATTTTCAACTGGCCTTGCCTTTATACAGAGTGCATTTGTGCTTTTAAAACTGCAGGTGCTTTAAGATCCCACTTATCTAAATCACACCACAACACCGACACAGTCAGTTGAAAACTTTCAACATTTAATTGTGAACTGTGTGAATTCCGAGAGATTTGTACTGAGAAAAGGTTTTTCATTCACCTTCAAAATCATCTGAAACACAGAGAAACAATTCAGTGTCCCTTTAAAACAATCACCCAACCTTCAGCTCTCATAGAAGCAGAAATCATAGAAATCATACATTAAAGGACTTTCGAACGGTATTACAGTCTCAGATAGTGTTGATAATAAAGTGCTGTGTACCTCACAGAGCATTCTAGAAAGTGAATTTGATGAAGAGAATACAATAGAGAATATTGAAGATGTAAATACTCATACACTTGAACACAAGATTGCCTCGCTTTTATTGTGTATTCAAACTGTATTGCATGTCTCAAAAAATGCTACTCAGACAAATGTTGAGGAACTTAAAAGTATTTTGTTATTCTCAAAATCTCATGCCCTTCATACAATAGAAACGATTCTAACAAAGCACAATATTAACATTGAAAGTACTGTAATCAAAGACTTTGCAGATTCTGTGTTTCTAACAAATCCACTTTAAGCACCCATATCTGAAAAGAGTACTTTGTCTACTGACTATAGACGAAATCTATATTTTAAAGAGAGCTTTTCTGTAGTTGAACCTACAGAATATCTTTTGTTCACGTACCAGTCATTCAGTTGCCTGAAACCTTGTTAAATCAAGACAACTCTTTTTTCATTGAATTCACACATGAACGTCTACCTGGATGGTAAAGTTCATTTCAAGATGGAAAGTACTATAGGTGTGGTGAAAGAGAATTCATTGTGTGCTCACATTTACATTTCCGGTCGTGCCCCCGGTACTCATTATTGGGCTCTAGTTTGGGGGTATATAAAAAGGCGTTGCAAGAACAGCCAGGTCTTGCACTAATCCATTTCCAGAGGTGCTGTATGTGTCTGGTGTGTTGCATTTTTGATTATCACATGTGAATGTTATCGTCTAGCTAATATCAATTTCCTTTGGGAAGTGGGTTTAATCCTGGATCTTCGTTGTACCCGAGGTTGATGGATAAGCATCTCGTTGGCTGCCATTATACTCGTCCCTTCTAAAGAGCTGCACACTTTATTTTCTTGTACCTCTGGAGACAACTGCTGTTGCCTGTATGGTATGTGGGTTTTTGTTTCTTAACAAAAAGTACTTAACGCTTAGTAGCATGAAGATTATTAGGTGTATAAATTGACTGTTTCCCTATTTATTAATCTGTTAAAAGACTGACCGCCAGATAGGTGATGTGGTCTGCATTGTGTGGTAGGTGAAACCTATTTTCTTGGTGTCCGCCATACAGGTATGTGCTGTATCTTTTGTTTTAATGTCTTGTTGTATTTTAGGTAAATTGATCAGCCTGTGAGTGTGCTTTCCCACGTGTCCTCGGCTTTGCATCGCTTACAGCTTGGCTTGCAGCTTCAGCACTGCTGTTTTGCTTTTGTTTTGCTGCTGTTTTGCTTTTGTTTTGCTGCTGTTTTGCTCTATTTTGTTTTTGTTTTCTTGTTATTATTGTTTTAATTCTGCTAATTATCTCTTGCTTCGGTGCTAAGGCTTCGACGCTAGCATTTGTGTTGCTGGTGCTTCGGCTTTATTTGCTTTTCTTAAGTTTAAGGGTTTTGTTACTCTGTCCTGTGCTAATTTCTCTCTTTTCTTTTTTTTTTTTAGGAGCTGGGGACCGGGAGAAGGCAGACTAGCTGCTCGTGTGAAGTGGTGTACCTCTGTTCATGAAGTGTGGTGTGGCGTGGTACTACATTTTACTGGTGTGTGAGTGATTTGGTGCATGTTTGAGTACTTAATTTTACGGGCATTATTGCAGCCCTGTACCTAGCTTATCAACAACAACCAATAAGGACCTTATGGGAGTCTTCATGGCAGTCATTGACATGTACACACCAAAGCTTCTGAAACTATACAGAGCCAGAAAAGGAGCTTTTGGACATGAAATGGAATAGCTCCTGGAAAGACTTGATAAAATGCAAGAAAAGTTTCAGTATTTAAATGTTTTTTTTTACTGTTTGATCTATGTTAGTTTGGCTGATGATAACTCAGTTTTCATACTTTGACTATTTTGTTGTTTCCTTTTGTATGTTTTTGAAGACGACAGAAATTGTTAATCACAGTAGGATGGCTGCTTTGGAGGGCCTGCCTTTGTTTCTTCAATAGAACCCAACCAAGCTGTTTAAGAAATGTTTAGGAAAAGTATGTATCAAAGACTTTAAAGCAGGTTTAAAGCAGGGGTGTCCAAACCTGCTTCTGCATGGCTGGTGTCCTGCAGAGTTTATCTCCAACCTGTCTGGAAGTTTCTTGTAATCATGAAGACCTTGATTAGCTGGTTAAAATGTATAATTTCAGTTAAAGCTAACCTTCACAGCACTCTAGGAGCAGGACCAGACACCCCTAGCTTAAGAGTGTTCCAGATGTCATCAGTATGACACTGTTCATCTGTTCACTTAATTACTGCGGATTTGTTTTAAAGCAAAATAGTTTGATGCAGGATTTTATGAAAGAGTGATAATGAAAGATGATTCATTGTATTTGACCCAACAGTAATGTTGCAACACAAATCGATTAGAATAAATTAAATTCAACTTTCTTGTCATTGTGCAGAGTACAAGTACAGTAGCAGAAAGTAACAGAATTTTTTTTTCCATGTGTCACTATTGCTTTCTGTTATTACAGATTGTTTGAAATGTACTTAGTATTTATACCTTTTCAACCCAAATGGCCGATGTTGTATTCAGAGTAAAATGCATCAGCATTCATATAGTATTTTAAAATCATCTTTGGCTGATCACGGCAGTGGAATTTACTTCTGAATCTTTGTTTACTTATTGTAGACCTGGGCTCCTCATTCTTTACATGTTGTCTGTTTAATTGTCTGCTTAATGATTTTAAATTATAACACTATGTACAACTATAGTGTTAGAAACTAGACTATTACATAGCATGTTCGTAGTCTTACAACATAACATCTTGCTTGCTTGTTGATAAAGCACTATAACATATTTTATTATTTCGATACTCAAATGTATTCTTATTGTTATTGCTGTCACAGGAAACTGAAGATGGGACAAAAGGGGGTATCTATTGGCATTCTCTATGTTTTGGAAGATAACACCCAAACAGCAACACCAATGATCCAGAACATTGCTGTTGTATGGGAGGAGGTCGTTGTTTTGGAAGATCTTCCAGATACCTCTAGTGCTCTGGCATATCTGTTTGGCCTTCTCTATGCTCTCAACTTTTCCTATCTGAAAGATTTCAAGTACACTTTTGATACCATTCAGAATGTGTTCGTGGAGCTTGGGTCTGGATGCACCTAACGTGTGCTTTCCCTTAAAAACAAAATGTTAAACTGAAACAGTGTTGTCAATGGTCTTATGTCACAAACAAAGACCCAAGGTACAATTTGAATACTACATCTGGGCTGTGATTGTTTAACCAATGTTTTCAGTTAAATGTTTTGAATTGAAAAGGTTTAGATTTTAATGTTTTAATTTTGTCAATACACCAAGCACTGACATTTAGTTTTGTTTGGAATTATGGAAGCTGATGTCTGAATCAAACTGTTTGTCTGTGATTTGTTCTAAAAGCATTTGAATCAAATTTAGACAAGTATTCCAGTGTTGTCTAGATTTAAGTTTAAATTATTCATTAACCTCTCTATAAAGTCACTGCATTTTTTAGATACAAAAGTTAGAACTTGCATATGTGCCTGCAAATGACAGTATACTAAATTGGACGAGAAGTGTTTTATATTACATTTAACATGCTCATTGGTTATGATGTAAAACTTCAAAATTGTTTTTTTTTATTGTTGTTTTTTGCATTTGCAGTGCTTTTTCATCTGAAAACATTTACACACTTGTGTATTATGTACTTGTTGCTTGTTTATCTGTTGCTCCCAACTGAAATAAACTGGAAAAGTAATAAGTTCATGTTTGTAAATAGAGTTAAAATAATTTATAAATGGATAATATAATGACTAGTAATACCTTATTTTGCAAATTGAAAGATTTTCATCCAGTGAACAGAAAAAAATAAATTGATTCAACAACAGTAATTGTTCTTTCAGTTGCTGTGACAAGAATGTCTTTATTAGCAATATAAGACAATTAATATGGCATGAACAAAGAAATTTAGGTTAGCTGAACAAAGTATGGTTACTGAGAAGAACTATAAAATAGTTGTTGAGACAAAGGTCTTATTGCATCAAGTTGCCTTGTTTTTTTGTTTTCTCAACAATTTTTTTTACAGTGCACACACAAAAGAGAGAGAGAGAGAGAGAGAGAGAGAGAGAGCAAAATGCACAGTATTAAAGTTAGTGATCAAATGGGACTGCTACCAGAGCAGAAGCCATTAAGCCTAATAGTTTGAGGTACAGCTTAAACAGTGCGCTGTTCCCCCTTCAGAAAGCAGGCTAGACACACATGAAACACTCCTACTGGTTTAACTAACGTGCTTTAAATGATACTCAGGTTGAATCTTTAAAAAAAAAGTTTGGTAAAGCAAGAGCAAATTGGAGTTTACATAACTAACACGTACTCCAACATCCAGCATGTGCACCATGCCTCTTTTATTTTTTTTTGAAACTGGGCAAATGTGCTGTTTGAAGGCAACAAAACTGTGCATCTACTTAAGAAGAACCTTTATGGTGGAGAAACATCTCTGCACAACAAACGTAGGTTAGTACCTTGGAATTGAGTGTGAATTGTGGACTATTTCAATAAGATGTCCAAAACACCTGTGTGAATACAGAGCATATTTTGTTGAAGTTTGGTGGCTTGATGATGTTGCATTAGTTATTAAATATGGAATAGTGGTCCCTACCTGACTCATGTGTTACCACTGTCAGGTGTATTGAAATAAGGGTTACTGAGAACAATGCAATACTGGTAATTATTTAAAAACGTCTTTTTCAGTCTATAAAACAATATATTGAACTAAGAAAAGAAAACTTTTTGTTTAAAAAAAATATTATATTACAGTAAAACTAAATTACAACTGTATCTAAGCTGGAAACTGTATTGTGTTTTCCTTTTCATGCATTTTCTCCTATTTTAAGAATAGAAGCCAGTATACAGTATTATTAATTTGAATAGTACAGAATTTTGAGCAGATTCAGATGTTTAATCAGTCAAATCTAACCTAAAATTCAATCTAATCCATCTATATATAATGATGTTGTCTATCAGCAATACAGCACTTACTTGTAAATTCTGAGATTTGATTCATGTTTCAATTATTATTCTAATTGCAGAATACCATTATTTTATCTGCAGCATAATTCTTACTTGTGAATGCTGAGATTTGAGCTGGTGCTCCTGTAGTTTGGTTATCTGCAGCTACTGCAGTAACAGTGAATGTGTAGTTCACTCCAGCAGTCAGACCAGTGACAGTGTAAGACGTGTCTGAAGTGTTACTGCTTTTATTCACACTGTCACCAGTCCAGTTTACTGTAAAGGAGCTGCTCCCATTTGGCTTATTCCAGGTTAGAGACACAGATGATGGAGTTTTGTTAGTGACGGTGAGACTGCTGACAGAATTTGGCTCTGTAAATCATAGACACACACACACACAAATGTGATAATTAGTCACAATATTAGAGCTTGGGTCTGGATGCACCCAACGTGTGCTTTCCCTTAAAAACAAAATGTTAAACTGAAACAGTGTTGTCAATGGTCTTATGTCACAAACAAAGACCCAAGGTACAATTTGAATACTACATCTGGGCTGTGATTGTTTAACCAATGTTTTCAGTTAAATGTTTTGAATTGAAAAGGTTTAGATTTTAATGTTTTAATTTTGTCAAGACACCAAGCACTGACATTTAGTTTTGTTTGGAATTATCACTGTTTGTCTGTGATTTGTTCTAAAAGCATTTGAATCAAATTTAGACAAGTATTCCAGTGTTGTCTAGATTTAAGTTTAAATTATTCATTAACCTCTCTATAAAGTCACTGCATTTTTTAGATACAAAAGTTAGAACTTGCATATGTGCCTGCAAATGACAGTATACTAAATTGGACGAGAAGTGTTTTATATTACATTTAACATGCTCATTGGTTATGATGTAAAACTTCAAAATTGTTTTTTTTTTTATTGTTGTTTTTTGCATTTGCAGTGCTTTTTCATCTGAAAACATTTACACACTTGTGTATTATGTACTTGTTGCTTGTTAAAAAAGGCTTGTTTATCTGTTGCTCCCAACTGAAATAAACTGGAGAAGTAATAAGTTCATGTTTGTAAATAGAGTTAAAATAATTTAAAAATGGATAATGTAATGACTAGTAATACCTTATTTTGCAAATTGAAAGATTTTCATCCAGTGAACAGAAAAAAATAAATTGATTCAACAACAGTAATTGTTCTTTCAGTTTCTGTGACAAGAATGTCTTTAACACACACACACATTTTATGAATTCATTTTTGAAAAAAAATATCAAAATGATCATTTCAGAGGGTGACACCAGGTAAAAAGATAAATCAGCAACAAGCACAGTTCATAGGCAGTTACTTCTAAGGATAGTATGAGGCTCAGGATATGACTTAATATGCCTTAATATATATGTTTGACACACAGTATGATTCCACAACTGTAATTCCACTAAAATTCACCATTCATTAAACAAAGAGGACTTGATATTATATCTGACATTCCATTATGCAGTAAGTCTATTTCATACAAAACTGTCTTTGATCAATATTGTATGAATGCTATTTAAAGCACAATGCCCGATATCTCCCTCTGATTATTATACTGCAAATAAACTATTTACCATCAGGCTTTGACAGGCTCCAGCTGTTTAAACAACACATAAACATACAAAAAATCTCTGTCTCCAAAATATTTCTATTTAAAGAATGATGAAATGCAAAATCATAGACACACACACAAATGTGTTATTTATTCATATCTAAATAAAACATATTAAAACATTGTTTAAATCCAGTTGTTTAAAATTCTGAATAAATAAAACTCTAGTTGATAACTACTAAAACCTTACTCACGTCTACATATACTGAAACACAGACAGATATAATACCACAGAGAGAAACTGTATTTTAAGCAGTTTCAGATGTTTAGTCGAAATGTATTTAAAATTCAATCCAATCAGTCTAATGTGTATGGCTGTCTTTATTTAATAGCAGTTCAGGACTTACTTGTGAATTCTGAGGTTTGAGTTGGTGCTCCTGTAGTTTGGTTATCTACAGCTACTGCAGTAACAGTGAATGTGTATTTCACTCCAGCAGTCAGACCAGTGACAGTGTAAGACGTGTCTGAAGTGTTACTGCTGTTATTCACACTGCCATCAGTCCAGTTTACTGTAAATAAGGAGCTGCTCCCATTTGGCTTATTCCAGGTTAGATACACAGATGATGGAGTTTTGTTAGAGACAGTGAGACTGCTGACAGAATTTGGCTCTGTATATCATAGACAAACATACACACACACATACGTTTTATTTATTCACATATAAACATCTTAAAACATTGTTTTTAGTAATGCATTTAAATCCAAGTGTTTAAAATTCTGAATTATTAAAGCTCTATTTGATAAATACTCAAACATTACTACATATACAGAGACACAGACATATAATTACACAGAAGAACTGTATTACTCATTTTGAACAGTATTGTATTTTAAGCAGGTTTAGATGTTTAATCAAAATTAATCTAAAATTCAATCCAATCAGTCTAATGTGTATGGCTGTCTTTATTTAATAGCAGTTCAGGACTTACTTGTGAATGCTGAGATTTGAGCTGGTGCTCCTGTAGTTTGGTTATCTGTAGCTACTGCAGTAACAGTGAATGTGTATTTCACTCCAGCAGTCAGACCAGTGACAGTGTAAGACGTGTCTGAAGTGTTACTGCTGTTATTCACACTGCCATCAGTCCAGTTTACTGTAAAGGAGCTGCTCCCATTTGGCTTATTCCAGGTTAGATACACAGATGATGGAGTTTTGTTAGAGACAGTGAGACTGCTGACAGAATTTGGCTCTGTATATCATAGACACACACACACACAAATGTGATAATTAGTCACAATAATAATTGTATTATCTATTAAAAAGTGATTAAATAGGCTTTTTTATTTAACAAGCACCCTCCTGCCCTCTCATGCTCAATACTTTGAGCAGCATCAAAAGTGAAAATCTCACCCATGTGGATATTAGACAACCAATTATTTAAAGAATTATAATCTAATGTACTTTCTGTGGGCAAATAAATGTAGTTTTTTTTTACTGTTTACTGCATACAACTAGAGAATCACTGAAAATCCACCATTCAGATAAGTTTTCCCAATTGCCACATTATCAACTGTACAAATTATAATATTATGCCCATATACTCCTTAAACAGGAAATGGTTGAGATGCAGGATCAGGAGCAGAGTAATATTAATTTCACACAAGCCCATTGCCAATAATGACTATATATCTATTCATTCTTAATGCAAAAATGTCATCAGTTTAGGACTTACTTGTAAATGCTGAGGTTTGAGTTGGTGCTCCTGTAGTTTGGTTATCTGCAGCTACTGCAGTAACAGTGAATGTGTATTTCACTCCAGCAGTCAGACCAGTGACAGTGTAAGATGTGTCTGAAGTGTTACTGCAGTTATTCACACTGTCACCAGTCCAGTTTACTGTAAAGGAGCTGCTCCCATTTGGCTTATTCCAGGTTAGAGACACAGATGATGGAGTTTTGTTAGAGACAGTGAGACCGGTGACAACATCTGGATCTGTGTATCACACAGAGAGAGAGAGAGAGAGAGAGAGAGAGAGAGAGAGAGAGCAAAATGCACAGTATTAAAGTTAGTGATCAAATGGGACTGCAACCAGAGCAGAAGCCATTAAGCCTAATAGTTTGAGGTACAACAGGGTGCAGTTCCCCCTTCAGAAAGCAGGCTAGACACACATGGAACACTCCTACTGGTTGAACTAACATGTGCTTTAAATGATCAGGTTGAATCTTTAAAAAAGTTTGGTAAAGCAAGAGCAAATTGGAGTTTACATAACTAACACGTACTCCAACATCCAGCATGTGCACCATGCCTCTTTTTTGTTTGAAACTGGGCAAATGTGCTGTTTGAAGGCAACAAAACTGTGCATCTACTTAAGAAGAAGCTTTTATGGTGGAGAAACATCTCTGCACAACCAAGGTAGGTTAATACCTGAGAAATTGAATTGTGGACTATTTCAATAAGATGCCCAAAACACCTGTGTGAATGCAGAGCATATTTTGTTAAAGTTTGGTGGCTTGATGATGTTGCATTAGTTATTAAATATGGAATAGTGGTCCCTACCTGACTCATGTGTTACCACTGTCAGGTGTATTGAAATAAGGGTTACTGAGAACAATGCAATACTGGTAAATATTTAAAAACATGTCTTTTTCAGTCTATAAAACAATATATTGAACTAAAAAAGAAAACTTTTTGTTTAAAAAAAATATTATATTACAGTAAAACTAAATTACAACTGTATCTAAGCTGGAAACTGTATTGTGTTTTCCTTTTCATGCATTTTCTCCTATTTTAAGAATAGAAGCCAGTATACAGTATTATTAATTTGAATAGTACAGAATTTTGAGCAGATTCAGATGTTTAATCAGTCAAATCTAACCTAAAATTCAATCTAATCCATCTATATATAATGATGTTGTCTATCAGCAATACAGCACTTACTTGTAAATTCTGAGATTTGATTCATGTTTCAATTATTATTCTAATTGCAGAATACCATTATTTTATCTGCAGTATAATTCTTACTTGTGAATGCTGAGATTTGAGTTGGTGCTCCTGTAGTTTGGTTATCTGCAGCTACTGCAGTAACAGTGAATGTGTAGTTCACTCCAGCAGTCAGACCAGTGACAGTGTAAGACGTGTCTGAAGTGTTACTGCTGTTATTCACACTGCCATCAGTCCAGTTTACTGTAAAGGAGCTGCTCCCATTTGGCTTATTCCAGGTTAGATACACAGATGATGGAGTTTTGTTAGAGACAGTGAGACTGCTGACAGAATTTGGCTCTGTATATCATAGACACACACACACACACAAACACAAATGTGATAATTAGTCACAATAATAATTGTATTATCTATTAAAAAGTGATTAAATAGGCTTTTTTATTTAACAAGCACCCTCCTGCCCTCTCATGCTCAATACTTGGAGCAGTATCAAAAATGAAAATCTCACCCATGTGGATATTAGACAACCAATTATTTAAAGAATTATAATCTAATGTACTTTCTGTGGGCAAATAAATGTAGGTTTTTTTTTACTGTTTACTGCATACAACTAGAGAATCACTGAAAATCCACCATTCAGATAAGTTTTCCCAATTGCCACATTATCAAGTGCACAAATTATAATGCCCATATACTCCTTAAACAGGAAATGGTTGAGATGCAGGATCAGGAGCACACACACACACACATACAAAGGTTTTATTTATTCACATCTAAAACATCTTAAAACATTGTTTTTAGAAACGCATTTAAATCCAGGTGTTTAAAATTCTGAATTATTAAAGCTCTTTTTGATAAATACTCAAACATTACTACATATACAGAGACACAGACATATAATTACACAGAAGAACTGTATTACTCATTTTGAACAGTATTGTATTTTAAGCAGGTTTAGATGTTTACTCAAAAATCTAATGTGTATTGCTGTCATTACTTAATAGCAGTTTAGGACATACTTGTGAATGCTGAGATTTGAGTTGGTGCTCCTGTAGTTTGGTTATCTGCAGCTACTGCAGTAACAGTGAATGTGTAGTTCACTCCAGCAGTCAGACCAGTGACAGTGTAAGACGTGTTTGAAGTGTTACTGCTTTTATTCACACTGCCATCAGTCCAGTTTACTGTAAAGAAGGAGCTGCTCCCATTTGGCTTATTCCAGGTTAGAGACACAGATGATGGAGTTTTGTTAGTGACAGTGAGACTGCTGACAGAATTTGGCTCTGTAAATCATAGACACACACACACACAAATGTGATAATTAGTCACAATATTAGAGCTTGGGTCTGGATGCACCCAACGTGTGCTTTCCCTTAAAAACAAAATGTTAAACTGAAACAGTGTTGTCAATGGTCTTATGTCACAAACAAAGACCCAAGGTACAATTTGAATACTACATCTGGGCTGTGATTGTTTAACCAATGTTTTCAGTTAAATGTTTTGAATTGAAAAGGTTTAGATTTTAATGTTTTAATTTTGTCAAGACACCAAGCACTGACATTTAGTTTTGTTTGGAATTATGGAAGCTGATGTCTGAATCAAACTGTTTGTCTGTGATTTGTTCTAAAAGCATTTGAATCAAATTTAGACAAGTATTCCAGTGTTGTCTAGATTTAAGTTTAAATTATTCATTAACCTCTCTATAAAGTCACTGCATTTTTTAGATACAAAAGTTAGAACTTGCATATGTGCCTGCAAATGACAGTATACTAAATTGGACGAGAAGTGTTTTATATTACATTTAACATGCTCATTGGTTATGATGTAAAACTTCAAAATTGTTTTTTTTTTATTGTTGTTTTTTGCATTTGCAGTGCTTTTTCATCTGAAAACATTTACACACTTGTGTATTATGTACTTGTTGCTTGTTAAAAAAGGCTTGTTTATCTGTTGCTCCCAACTGAAATAAACTGGAGAAGTAATAAGTTCATGTTTGTAAATAGAGTTAAAATAATTTAAAAATGGATAATGTAATGACTAGTAATACCTTATTTTGCAAATTGAAAGATTTTCATCCAGTGAACAGAAAAAAATAAATTGATTCAACAACAGTAATTGTTCTTTCAGTTTCTGTGACAAGAATGTCTTTAACACACACACACATTTTATGAATTCATTTTTGAAAAAAAATATCAAAATGATCATTTCAGAGGGTGACACCAGGTAAAAAGATAAATCAGCAACAAGCACAGTTCATAGGCAGTTACTTCTCTAGTCCTAGGATAGTATGAGGCTCAGGATATGTGTAACGTCTGGGACCCCCGCCCTATGTGGGGCTCGACCCCAGACGCCCGTGGTGTGTGTGCGCACGCCGGCACACGGTGTAATGAGACCCATGCGCAGGATTCAGCGAAGCACTGCTTTTATTACATTTAAGACGCGACATAGGGAAACAAATGTAACACTAGACATGGCGTGGTTAACTAAACTAAACTAAACTAAACCTAGACCTTAGCTTGGACATGGAACCTAGCAAACAAAACCCCAACAGAAACCACGGTACAGATAACAATCATGGACAAGGACACAAACACAAGGATCCCTATTTATAGGGGTAGACATTAGGGCTAATGGGATACAGGTGACAATCAGGATAGGAACAATAGGAAGGGCGTAACAAGAGACACACAAAGAAGCAGGCTTCCAAGGTTCACCTGCCAGCGCCCTCTCTGGGCCTGGCAGGGAACTGTCCAGCTGTTCCTGACAATATGACTTAATATGCCTTAATATATATGTTTGACACACAGTATGATTCCACAACTGCAATTCCACTAAAATTCACCATTCATTGAATGAAGAGGACTTGATATTATATCTGACATTCCATTATGCAGTCAGTCTATTTCATACAAAACTGTCTTTGATCAATATTGTATGAATGCTATTTAAAGCATAATGCCCGATATCTCCCTCTGATTATTATACTGCAAATAAACTATTTACCATCAGACTTTGACAGGCTCCAGCTGTTTAAACAACAAATAAACATGCAAAAAATCTCTGTCTCCAAAATATTTCTATTTAAAGAATGATGAAATGCACTAAACATCAGTTCAAAGTATTCAGCCTTCTTAGAGGCCTTCGCTGGGGTGCTGGAAGGAGCCACCACAAGTGACTTCATAGTTTTACTGGGGACATTTAACACTCACATGGCTAATGGCATTGAAACCTGGAGGTAATTGAATGGACTGTCTTATCTGAACCAGAGTGGTGTTCTGTTATTGGATTACTCTGCTAATCACAGTTTATCCATAACAAAAACAATAAGAACATAAGTGTGTCCTTAAGTATATAGTACTTGATATCAAAGCACCCTACTCTGCAATTCAGCTGCATGGTTGTATCAACAGACTTGTGACCATATGTTCTGGACACTCAGGAGAAGACAGCGGCTGAGCTGTTAATTGAGCACCACCAGGTAATAGTTGGATCAGATGGCATGGGGAGGTGCTGGACAAACCTGGCACACCAAGTGTGTAGTGAGGGTTTGCTGGGAGCATTTAGCAGATGCCAAAAGATCTGGAAGAAGGCTAATGTGGCTCAATGGAGCGTTGGTTGTAAGATTGTCTTTGCCTGCTATGGTGGCAATCCCCAAACTTATTGGTGGACACCGGGGATAAAGGGAGCCCTCAAGCTTGGTAGCTGACAGATACTGGCAGGCCAAACGGGGCACAGCATTTGCAGTTGCAGAAGCACCTCCAAAACTGAGGCCATGGTTCTCATTCAGATCAGTGGATATGAGCGGAAGCCCAGGAATCTCTCAGGTTTATAAGAACCAGCCATTCAGTAATGGAGCTTGCTTTAAATACATCCAAAATCATCCCCCACTTCCTAGTGACAAATCCCAGGAAATGTCCTTAGTACAGAACTTACTTGTGAATGCTGAGATATGAGCTGATGCTCCTGCAGTCTGTCCATCTGCAGCAACTGCAGTAACAGTGAATGTGTAGTTCACTCCAGCAGTCAGACCAGTGATGGTGTAATATGTATTTAAGGTATTATTGCTGGTAGATGTACTGCCAATAGTCCATTCTATTTTAAATGAGCAGTTCCCAGACATGTCATTCCAAGTTAGAGACACAGATGATGTGGTTTTGTTAGAGACAGCAAGATTGCCGACATCATCGGGATCTGTCAATCATACACATGCATTCTTTTACAAAAAATCAAAAAAGTTGCTTTCAGTCCAAAATATTGTTAGTATTTTGCACCCAAATGTCAAAAACTGTACAAAACTGAGCAAGAGAAACAGTTCTTAAATGCTATTTAAAAAATATTTATAGCTGATTATTTTTGGCAGGCATAATGAGGTCTCACAACTCATAGGACGTTGTGAGACTGAGCATTTATCATTACACATAAAATAAGGAAATTTAGAGTAGTAATTTATAAATAGTTAGCAAGTTGGTGAGGTGGGGTCATACAGATATTCTATTAGTTTTATACTTATATATTTAAAAACTGGTTTACACCCAAACCAAATACTAATAAGCTGGTGCTATGTAGCAAATTTGACTTCCATCAACAAGAAAATTCAGTTACCTGCCTGCAGTTACTTACTTGTGAATTTTGAGATTTGAGCTGGTGCTCCTGTAGTTTGGTTATCTGCAGCTACTGCAGTAACAGTGAATGTGTATTTCACTCCAGCAGTCAGACCAGTGACAGTGTAAGACATGTTTGAAGTGTTATTGCTGTTATTCACACTGCCATCAGTCCAGTTTACTGTAAAGAAGGAGCTGCTCCCATTTGGCTTATTCCAGGTTAGAGACACAGATGATGAAGTTTTGTTAGTGACAGTGAGACTGCTGACAGAATTTGGCTCTGTAAATCATAGACACACACACACACACACACAAATGTGATAATTAGTCACAATATTAGAGCTTGGGTCTGGATGCACCCAACGTGTGCTTTCCCTTAAAAACAAAATGTTAAACTGAAACAGTACAGAGACACAGATGTCCGAGTTTTACTAGAAACATTGAGATTGGTGACAGAATTTGGCTCTGTAAATCATAGACACACACACACACAAATGTGTTATTTATTCATATCTAAATAAAACATATTAAAACATTGTTTAAATCCAGTTGTTTAAAATTCTGAATAAATAAAGCTCTAGTTGATAACTACAAAAACCTTACTCACGTCTACATATACTGAAACACAGACAGATATAATACCACAGAGAGAAACTGTATTTTAAGCAGGTTCAGATGTTTAGTCGAAATGTATTTAAAATTCAATCCAATCAGTCTAATGTGTATGGCTGTCTTTATTTAATAGCAGTTCAGGACTTACTTGTGAATGCTGAGATTTGAGTTGGTGCTTCTGTAGTTTGGTTATCTACAGCTACTGCAGTAACAGTGAATGTGTATTTCACTCCAGCAGTCAGACCAGTGACATTGTAAGACGTGTCTGAAGTGTTACTGCTGTTATTCACACTGCCATCAGTCCAGTTTACTGTAAAGAAGGAGCTGTTCCCATTTTGCTTATTCCAGGTTAGAGACACAGATGATGGAGTTTTATTAGAAACCTTCAGACTGGTGACAGAATTTGGCTCTGTAAATCATAGACAAACATACACACACATACACACGTTTTATTTATTCACATCTAAACATCTTAAAACATTGTTTTTAGTAATGCATTTAAATCCAGGTGTTTAAAATTCTGAATTATTAAAGCTCTTTTTGATAACTACTCAAACATTACTACATATACAGAGACACAGACATATAATTACACAGAAGAACTGTTTTACTCATTTTGAACAGTATTGTATTTTAAGCAGGTTTAGATGTTTAGTCAAAATTAATCTAAAATTCAATCCAATCAGTCTAATGTGTGTGGCTGTCTTTATTTAAAAGCAGTTCAGGACTTACTTGTGAATGCTGAAGTTTGAGTTGGTGCTCCTGTAGTTTGGTAATCTGCAGCTACTGCAGTAACAGTGAATGTGTAGTTCACTCCAGCAGTCAGACCAGTGACAGTGTAAGATGTGTCTGAAGTGTTACTGCTGTTATTCACACTGCCATCAGTCCAGTTTACTGTAAAGGAGCTGCTCCCATTTGGCTTATTCCAGGTTAGATACACAGATGATGGAGTTATGTTAGAGACAGGGAGACCGGTGACAACATCTGGATCTGTGTATCACACAGAGAGAGAGAGAGAGAGAGAGAGAGAGAGAGAGAGCAAAATGCACAGTATTAAAGTTAGTGATCAAATGGGACTGCAACCAGAGCAGAAGCCATTAAGCCTAATAGTTTGAGGTACAACAGGGTGCAGTTCCCCCTTCAGAAAGCAGGCTAGACACACATGAAACACTCCTACTGGTTGAACTAACATGTGCTTTAAATGATCAGGTTGAATCTTTAAAAAAATTTGGTAAAGCAAGAGCAAATTGGAGTTTACATAACTAACACGTACTCCAACATCCAGCATGTGCACCATGCCTCTTTTTTGTTTGAAACTGGGCAAATGTGCTGTTTGAAGGCAACAAAACTGTGCATCTACTTAAGAAGAAGCTTTTATGGTGGAGAAACATCTCTGCACAACCAAGGTAGGTTAATACCTGAGAAATTGAATTGTGGACTATTTCAATAAGATGCCCAAAACACCTGTGTGAATGCAGAGCATATTTTGTTAAAGTTTGGTGTCTTGATGATGTTGCATTAGTTATTAAATATGGAATAGTGGTCCCTACCTGACTCATGTGTTACCACTGTCAGGTGTATTGAAATAAGGGTTACTGAGAACAATGCAATACTGGTAAATATTTAAAAACATATATTTTTCAGTCTACAAAACAATATATTGAACTAAGAAAAGAAAACTTTTTGTTTAAAAAAAATATTATATTACAGTAAAACTAAATTACAACTGTATCTAAGCTGGAAACTGTATTGTGTTTTCCTTTTCATGCATTTTCTCCTATTTTAAGAATAGAAGCCAGTATACAGTATTATTAATTTGAATAGTACAGAATTTTGAGCAGATTCAGATGTTTAATCAGTCAAATCTAACCTAAAATTCAATCTAATCCATCTATATATAATGATGTTGTCTATCAGCAATACAGCACTTACTTGTAAATTCTGAGATTTGATTCATGTTTCAATTATTATTCTAAATGCAGAATACCATTATTTTATCTGCAGCATAATTCTTACTTGTGAATGCTGAGATTTGAGCTGGTGCTCCTGTAGTTTGGTTATCTGCAGCTACTGCAGTAACAGTGAATGTGTAGTTCACTCCAGCAGTCAGACCAGTGACAGTGTAAGACGTGTCTGAAGTGTTACTGCTGTTATTCACACTGTCACCAGTCCAGTTTACTGTAAAGGAGCTGCTCCCATTTGGCTTATTCCAGGTTAGAGACACAGATGATGGAGTTTTGTTAGTGACAGTGAGACTGCTGACAGAATTTGGCTCTGTAAATCATAGACACACACACACACAAATGTGATAATTAGTCACAATATTAGAGCTTGGGTCTGGATGCACCCAACGTGTGCTTTCCCTTAAAAACAAAATGTTAAACTGAAACAGTGTTGTCAATGGTCTTATGTCACAAACAAAGACCCAAGGTACAATTTGAATACTACATCTGGGCTGTGATTGTTTAACCAATGTTTTCAGTTAAATGTTTTGAATTGAAAAGGTTTAGATTTTAATGTTTTAATTTTGTCAAGACACCAAGCACTGACATTTAGTTTTGTTTGGAATTATTATCACTGTTTGTCTGTGATTTGTTCTAAAAGCATTTGAATCAAATTTAGACAAGTATTCCAGTGTTGTCTAGATTTAAGTTTAAATTATTCATTAACCTCTCTATAAAGTCACTGCATTTTTTAGATACAAAAGTTAGAACTTGCATATGTGCCTGCAAATGACAGTATACTAAATTGGACGAGAAGTGTTTTATATTACATTTAACATGCTCATTGGTTATGATGTAAAACTTCAAAATTGTTTTTTTTTATTATTGTTGTTTTTTGCATTTGCAGTGCTTTTTCATCTGAAAACATTTACACACTTGTGTATTATGTACTTGTTGCTTGTTAAAAAAGTCTTGTTTATCTGTTGCTCCCAACTGAAATAAACTGGAGAAGTAATAAGTTCTTGTTTGTAAACAGAGTTAAAATAATTTAAAAATGGATAATGTAATGACTAGTAATACCTTATTTTGCAAATTGAAAGATTTTCATCCAGTGAACAGAAAAAAATAAATTGATTCAACAACAGTAATTGTTCTTTCAGTTTCTGTGACAAGAATGTCTTTAACACACACACACATTTTATGAATTCATTTTTGAAAAAAAATATCAAAATGATCATTTCAGAGGGTGACACCAGGTAAAAAGATAAATCAGCAACAAGCACAGTTCATAGGCAGTTACTTCTCTAGTCCTAGGATAGTATGAGGCTCAGGATATGTGTAACGTCTGGGACCCCCGCCCTATGTGGGGCTCGACCCCAGACGCCCGTGGTGTGTGTGCGCACGCCGGCACACGGTGTAATGAGACCCATGCGCAGGATTCAGCGAAGCACTGCTTTTATTACATTTAAGACGCGACATAGGGAAACAAATGTAACACTAGACATGGCGTGGTTAACTAAACTAAACTAAACTAAACCTAGACCTTAGCTTGGACATGGAACCTAGCAAACAAAACCCCAACAGAAACCACGGTACAGATAACAATCATGGACAAGGACACAAACACAAGGATCCCTATTTATAGGGGTAGACATTAGGGCTAATGGGATACAGGTGACAATCAGGATAGGAACAATAGGAAGGGCGTAACAAGAGACACACAAAGAAGCAGGCTTCCAAGGTTCACCTGCCAGCGCCCTCTCTGGGCCTGGCAGGGAACTGTCCAGCTGTTCCTGACAATATGACTTAATATGCCTTAATATATATGTTTGACACACAGTATGATTCCACAACTGCAATTCCACTAAAATTCACCATTCATTGAATGAAGAGGACTTGATATTATATCTGACATTCCATTATGCAGTCAGTCTATTTCATACAAAACTGTCTTTGATCAATATTGTATGAATGCTATTTAAAGCATAATGCCCGATATCTCCCTCTGATTATTATACTGCAAATAAACTATTTACCATCAGACTTTGACAGGCTCCAGCTGTTTAAACAACACATAAACATACAAAAAATCTCTGTCTCCAAAATATTTCTATTTAAAGAATGATGAAATGCACTAAACATCAGTTCAAAGTATTCAGCCTTCTTAGAGGCCTTCGCTGGGGTGCTGGAAGGAGCCACCACAAGTGACTTCATAGTTTTACTGGGGACATTTAACACTCACATGGCTAATGGCATTGAAACCTGGAGGTAATTGAATGGACTGTCTTATCTGAACCAGAGTGGTGTTCTGTTATTGGATTACTCTGCTAATCACAGTTTATCCATAACAAAAACAATAAGAACATAAGTGTGTCCTTAAGTATATAGTACTTGATATCAAAGCACCCTACTCTGCAATTCAGCTACATGGTTGTATCAACAGACTTGTGACCATATGTTCTGGACACTCAGGAGAAGACAGCGGCTGAGCTATTAATTGAGCACCACCAGGTAATAGTTGGATCAGATGGCATGGGGAGGTGCTGGACAAACCTGGCACACCAAGTGTGTAGTGAGGGTTTGCTGGGAGCATTTAGCAGATGCCAAAAGATCTGGAAGAAGGCTAATGTGGCTCAATGGAGCGTTGGTTGTAAGATTGTCTTTGCCTGCTATGGTGGCAATCCCCAAACTTATTGGTGGACACCGGGGGTAAAGGGAGCCCTCAAGCTTGGTAGCTGACAGATACTGGCAGGCCAAACGGAGCACAGCATTTGCAGTTGCAGAAGCACCTCCAAAACTGAGGCCATGGTTCTCATTCAGATCAGTGGATATGAGCGGAAGCCCAGGAATCTCTCAGGTTTATAAGAACCAGCCATTCAGTAATAGAGCTTGCTTTAAATACATCCAAAATCATCCCCCACTTCCTAGTGACAAATCCCAGGAAATGTCCTTAGTACAGAACTTACTTGTGAATGCTGAGATATGAGCTGATGCTCCTGCAGTCTGTCCATCTGCAGCAACTGCAGTAACAGTGAATGTGTAGTTCACTCCAGCAGTCAGACCAGTGATGGTGTAATATGTATTTAAGGTATTATTGCTGGTAGATGTACTGCCAATAGTCCATTCTATTTTAAATGAGCAGTTCCCAGACATGTCATTCCAAGTTAGAGACACAGATGATGTGGTTTTGTTAGAGACAGCAAGATTGCCGACATCATCGGGATCTGTCAATCATACACATGCATTCTTTTACAAAAAATCAAAAAAGTTGCTTTCAGTCCAAAATATTGTTAGTATTTTGCACCCAAATGTCAAAAACTGTACAAAACTGAACAAGAGAAACAGTTCTTAAATGCTATTTAAAAAATATTTATAGCTGATTATTTTTGGCAGGCATAATGAGGTCTCACAACTCATAGGACGTTGTGAGACTGAGCATTTATCATTACACATAAAATAAGGAAATTTAGAGTAGTAATTTATAAATAGTTAGCAAGTTGGTGAGGTGGGGTCATACAGATATTCTATTAGTTTTATACTTATATATTTAAAAACTGGTTTACACCCAAAACAAATACTAATAAGCTGGTGCTATGTAGCAAATTTGACTTCCATCAACAAGAAAATTCAGTTACCTGCCTGCAGTTACTTACTTGTGAATTCTGAGATTTGAGCTGGTGCTCCTGTAGTTTGGTTATCTGCAGCTACTGCAGTAACAGTGAATGTGTATTTCACTCCAGCAGTCAGACCAGTGACAGTGTAAGACATGTTTGAAGTGTTATTGCTGTTATTCACACTGCCATCAGTCCAGTTTACTGTAAAGGAGCTGTTCCCATTTGGCTTATTCCAGGTTAGATACACAGATGATGGAGTTTTGTTAGAGACAGTGAGACTGCTGACAGAATTTGGCTCTGTATATCATAGACACACACACACAAATGTGATAATTAGTCACAATAATAATTGTATTATCTATTAAAAAGTGATTAAATAGGCTTTTTTATTTAACAAGCACCCTCCTGCCTTCTCATGCTCAATACATTGAGCAGCATCAAAAGTGAAAATCTCACCCATGTGGATATTAGACAACCAATTATTTAAAGAATTATAATCTAATGTACTTTCTGTGGGCAAATAAATGTAGGTTTTTTTTTACTGTTTACTGCATACAACTAGAGAATCACTGAAAATCCACCATTCAGATAAGTTTTCCCAATTGCCACATTATCAACTGTACAAATTATAATATTATGCCCATATACTCCTTAAACAGGAAATGGTTGAGATGCAGGATCAGGAGCAGAGTAATATTAATTTCACACAAGCCCATTGCCAATAAAGACTATATATCTATTTATTCTTAATGCAAAAATGTCATCAGTTTAGGACTTACTTGTAAATGCTGAGGTTTGAGTTGGTGCTCCTGTAGTTTGGTTATCTGCAGCTACTGGAGTAACAGTGAATGTGTATTTCACTCCAGCAGTCAGACCAGTGACAGTGTAAGACGTGTTTGAAGTGTTACTGCTGTTATTCACACTGCCATCAGTCCAGTTTACTGTAAAGGAGCTGCTCCCATTTGGCTTATTCCAGGTTAGAGACACAGATGATGAAGTTTTGTTAGAGACAGTGAGACTGGTGACAACATCTGGATCTGTGTATCACACAGAGAGAGAGAGAGAGAGAGAGAGAGAGAGAGAGAGAGAGAGAGCAAAATGCACAGTATTAAAGTTAGTGATCAAATGGGACTGCAACCAGAGCAGAAGCCATTAAGCCTATTAGTTTGAGGTACAACAGGGTGCAGTTCCCCCTTCAGAAAGCAGGCTAGACACACATGGAACACTCCTACTGGTTGAACTAACATGTGCTTTAAATGATCAGGTTGAATCTTTAAAAAAGTTTGGTAAAGCAAGAGCAAATTGGAGTTTACATAACTAACACGTACTCCAACATCCAGCATGTGCACCATGCCTCTTTTTTGTTTGAAACTGGGCAAATGTGCTGTTTGAAGGCAACAAAACTGTGCATCTACTTAAGAAGAAGCTTTTATGGTGGAGAAACATCTCTGCACAACCAAGGTAGGTTAATACCTGAGAAATTGAATTGTGGACTATTTCAATAAGATGCCCAAAACACCTGTGTGAATGCAGAGCATATTTTGTTAAAGTTTGGTGGCTTGATGATGTTGCATTAGTTATTAAATATGGAATAGTGGTCCCTACCTGACTCATGTGTTACCACTGTCAGGTGTATTGAAATAAGGGTTACTGAGAACAATGCAATACTGGTAAATATTTAAAAACATATATTTTTCAGTCTACAAAACAATATATTGAAGTAAAAAAGAAAGCTTTTTGTTTGAGAAATACTGTATTACAGAAAAAACTAAATTACAACTATATCTAAGCTGGAAACTGTATTGTGTTTTTCTTTTCATACATTTTCTCCTATTTTAAAAATAGAAGCCAAATATACAGTGTTATTAATTTGAATAGTACAGAATTTTGAACAGATGTTTAGTCAGTCAAATCTAACCTAAAAGTCAATCTAATCCATCTAATGAATAATGTTGTCTATCAGCAATACCGCACTTACTTGTAAATTCTGAGATTTGATTCATGTTTCAATTATTATTCCAGTTGCATAATACCATTATTTTATCTGCAGTATAATTCTTACTTGTGAATGCTGAGATTTGAGTTGGTGCTCCTGTAGTTTGGTTATCTGTAGCTACTGCAGTAACAGTGAATGTGTAGTTCACTCCAGCAGTCAGACCAGTGACAGTGTAAGACGTGTCTGAAGTGTTACTGCAGTTATTCACACTGCCATCAGTCCAGTTTACTGTAAAGAAGGAGCTGTTCCCATTTGGCTCATTCCAGGTTAGATACACAGATGATGGAGTTTTACTAGAGACATTGAGTTTGGTGACAGAATTTGGCTCTGTAAATCAAAGACACACACACACACACAAGTGTATTTTTCACATCTAAGTAAAACATTTTAAAACATTGTTTTGTAAGAAATGCATTTAAATTCAGGTGTTTAAAATTCTGAAGTACATGATTATGTGAAATACAGGGTTTACTTGTGAAAGCTGAGATCTGAGTTGATTCTCCTGCAGTGTTTCCATCTGCAGCAACTGCAGTGACAGTGAATGTGTAGCTCACTCCAGCAGTCAGACCAGTGACAGTGTAAGATGGATTGCTTGAATTGTCACTGCTCATATTCCCACTGCCATAATTCCAACATATTCTAAAGAAGAACCTGCTCCCAATTGGCTCATTCCAGGTTAAAGACACAGATGATGGGTTTTTGCTTGAGACATTGAGACTGGTGACAACATTCGGGTCTGTCAATCATAGACACACACACACACACACACACACACACAGCTTGATATGCCAACAAGATCAAAACAAATATTTTGTAATTAACGACAGATTTCAAGAGAATGGGCATAATGATTGCATAAAGTAGGTATTAAACAATAATTCATATTGGTGAAACTATTATCTTCTTCTTCTACAAAATTATTTTCAGAAAACTATTTTCCAAATTATAGTAAATACTAAATAATAAACAATGGCTATACAACAAATGCAAATGGATAAAAATACCTTTAAGCACAATCAGTGTAAGTTTAAAAGGTTTCACACATTTAGACCAGAATTGTTTTAATGCTCAGTGAGGAGGATGATGAAGGAGGAAAAAGATCTTATAACAAACCACCTTTATAACTGCTATCTTCATTTGGAATGATTGCACATACAGTGATTGTATTAAAAAATACTATCTGTAATTATTCACCTCTATTATTAAAATTATTTTATAACTTAATATAAAGTATAGGACTTACTTGTGAATGCTGAGGTTTGAGCTGGTGCTCCTGTAGTTTGGTTATCTGCAGCTACTGCAGTAACAGTGAATGTGTATTTCACTCCAGCAGTCAGACCAGTGACAGTGTAAGACGTGTCTGAAGTGTTACTGCTGTTATTCACACTGCCATCAGTCCAGTTTACTGTAAAGGAGCTGCTCCCATTTGGCTTATTCCAGGTTAGATACACAGATGATGGAGTTTTGTTAGAGACAGTGAGACTGCTGACAGAATTTGGCTCTGTATATCATAGACACACACACACACAAATGTGATAATTAGTCACAATAATAATTGTATTATCTATTAAAAAGTGATTAAATAGGCTTTTTTATTTAACAAGCACCCTCCTGCCCTCTCATGCTCAATACTTTGAGCAGCATCAAAAGTGAAAATCTCACCCATGTGGATATTAGACAACCAATTATTTAAAGAATTATAATCTAATGTACTTTCTGTGGGCAAATAAATGTAGGTTTTTTTTTACTGTTTACTGCATACAACTAGAGAATCACTGAAAATCCACCATTCAGATAAGTTTTCCCAATTGCCACATTATCAACTGTACAAATTATAATATTATGCCCATATACTCCTTAAACAGGAAATGGTTGAGATGCAGGATCAGGAGCAGAGTAATATTAATTTCACACAAGCCCATTGCCAATAAAGACTATATATCTATTTATTCTTAATGCAAAAATGTCATCAGTTTAGGACTTACTTGTAAATGCTGAGGTTTGAGTTGGTGCTCCTGTAGTTTGGTAATCTGCAGCTACTGCAGTAACAGTGAATGTGTATTTCACTCCAGCAGTCAGACCAGTGACAGTGTAAGACGTGTTTGAAGTGTTACTGCAGTTATTCACACTGTCACCAGTCCAGTTTACTGTAAAGGAGCTGCTCCCATTTGGCTTATTCCAGGTTAGAGACACAGATGATGAAGTTTTGTTAGAGACAGTGAGACCGGTGACAACATCTGGATCTGTGTATCACACAGAGAGAGAGAGAGAGAGAGAGAGAGAGAGAGAGAGAGCAAAATGCACAGTATTAAAGTTAGTGATCAAATGGGACTGCAACCAGAGCAGAAGCCATTAAGCCTAATAGTTTGAGGTACAACAGGGTGCAGTTCCCCCTTCAGAAAGCAGGCTAGACACACATGAAACACTCCTACTGGTTGAACTAACATGTGCTTTAAATGATCAGGTTGAATCTTTAAAAAAGTTTGGTAAAGCAAGAGCAAATTGGAGTTTACATAACTAACACGTACTCCAACATCCAGCATGTGCACCATGCCTCTTTTTTGTTTGAAACTGGGCAAATGTGCTGTTTGAAGGCAACAAAACTGTGCATCTACTTAAGAAGAAGCTTTTATGGTGGAGAAACATCTCTGCACAACCAAGGTAGGTTAATACCTGAGAAATTGAATTGTGGACTATTTCAATAAGATGCCCAAAACACCTGTGTGAATGCAGAGCATATTTTGTTAAAGTTTGGTGGCTTGATGATGTTGCATTAGTTATTAAATATGGAATAGTGGTCCCTACCTGACTCATGTGTTACCACTGTCAGGTGTATTGAAATAAGGGTTACTGAGAACAATGCAATACTGGTAAATATTTAAAAACATATATTTTTCAGTCTACAAAACAATATATTGAAGTAAAAAAGAAAGCTTTTTGTTTGAGAAATACTGTATTACAGAAAAAACTAAATTACAACTATAACTAAGTTGGAAACTGTATTGTGTTTTTCTTTTCATACATTTTCTCCTATTTTAAAAATACAAGCCAAATATACAGTGTTATTAATTTGAATAGTACAGAATTTTGAGCAGATGTTTAGTCAGTCAAATCTAACCTAAAAGTCAATCTAATCCATCTAATGAATAATGTTGTCTATCAGCAATACCGCACTTACTTGTAAATTCTGAGATTTGATTCATGTTTCAATTATTATTCCAGTTGCATAATACCATTATTTTATCTGCAGTATAATTCTTACTTGTGAATTCTGAGATTTGAGTTGGTGCTCCTGTAGTTTGGTTATCTGTAGCTACTGCAGTAACAGTGAATGTGTAGTTCACTCCAGCAGTCAGACCAGTGACAGTGTAAGATGTGTCTGAAGTGTTACTGCAGTTATTCACACTGCCATCAGTCCAGTTTACTGTAAAGAAGGAGCTGTTCCCATTTGGCTCATTCCAGGTTAGATACACAGATGATGCAGTTTTACTAGAGACACTGAGTTTGTTGACAGAATTTGGCTCTGTAAATCAAAGACACACACACACACACAAGTGTATTTTTCACATCTAAGTAAAACATTTTAAAACATTGTTTTGTAAGAAATGCATTTAAATTCAGGTGTTTAAAATTCTGAAGTACACGATGAAATACAGGGTTTACTTGTGAAAGCTGAGATCTGAGTTGATTCTCCTGCAGTGTTTCCATCTGCAGCAACTGCAGTGACAGTGAATGTGTAGCTCACTCCAGCAGTCAGACCAGTGACAGTGTAAGATGGATTGCTTGAATTGTCACTGCTCATATTCCCACTGCCATAATTCCAACATATTCTAAAGAAGGACCTGTTCCCATTTGGCTCATTCCAGGTTAAAGACACAGATGATGGGTTTTTGCTTGAGACATTGAGACTGGTGACAACATTCGGGTCTGTCAATCATAGACACACACACACACACACACACACTTGATATGCCAACAAGATCAAAACAAATATTTTGTAATTAACGACAGATTTCAAGAGAATGGGCATAATGATTGCATAAAGTAGGTATTAAACAATAATTCATATTGGTGAAACTATTATCTTCTTCTTCTACAAAATTATTCTCAGAAAACTATTTTCCAAATTATAGTAAATACTAAATAATAAACAATGGCTATACAACAAATGCAAATGGATAAAAATACCTTTAAGCACAATCAGTGTAAGTTTAAAAGGTTTCACACATTTAGACCAGAATTGTTTTAATGCTCAGTGAGGAGGATGATGAAGGAGGAAAAAGATCTTATAACAAACCACCTTTATAACTGCTATCTTCATTTGGAATGATTGCACATACAGTGATTGTGTTAAAAAATACTATCTGTAATTATTCACCTCTATTATTAAAATTATTTTATAACTTAATATAAAGTACAGGAATTACTTGTGAATGCTGAGGTTTGAGCTGGTGCTCCTGTAGTTTGGTTATCTGCAGCTACTGCAGTAACAGTGAATGTGTATTTCACTCCAGCAGTCAGACCAGTGACAGTGTAAGACGTGTCTGAAGTGTTATTGCTATTATTCACACTGCCATCAGTCCAGTTTACTGTAAAGGAGCTGTTCCCATTTGGCTTATTCCAGGTTAGATACACAGATGATGGAGTTTTGTTAGAGACAGTGAGACTGCTGACAGAATTTGGCTCTGTATATCATAGACACACACACACAAATGTGATAATTAGTCACAATAATTATTGTATTATCTATTAAAAAGTGATTAAATAGGCTTTTTTATTTAACAAGCACCCTCCTGCCTTCTCATGCTCAATACATTGAGCAGCATCAAAAGTGAAAATCTCACCCATGTGGATATTAGACAACTAATTATTTAAAGAATTATAATCTAATGTACTTTCTGTGGGCAAATAAATGTAGGTTTTTTTTTACTGTTTACTGCATACAACTAGAGAATCACTGAAAATCCACCATTCAGATAAGTTTTCCCAATTGCCACATTATCAAGTGCACAAATTATAATGCCCATGTACTCCTTAAACAGGAAATGGTTGAGATGCAGGATCAGGAGCAGAGTAATATTAATTTCACACAAGCCCATTGCCAATAATGACTATATATCTATTTATTCTTAATGCAAAAATGTCATCAGTTTAGGACTTACTTGTGAATGCTGAGGTTTGAGCTGGTGCTCCTGTAGTTTGGTTATCTGCAGCTACTGCAGTAACAGTGAATGTGTATTTCACTCCAGCAGTCAGACCAGTGACAGTGTAAGACGTGTTTGAAGTGTTACTGCTGTTATTCACACTGTCACCAGTCCAGTTTACTGTAAAGGAGCTGCTCCCATTTGGCTTATTCCAGGTTAGAGACACAGATGATGAAGTTTTGTTAGAGACAGTGAGACCGGTGACAACATCTGGATCTGTGTATCACACAGAGAGAGAGAGAGAGAGCAAAATGCACAGTATTAAAGTTAGTGATCAAATGGGACTGCAACCAGAGCAGAAGCCATTAAGCCTAATAGTTTGAGGTACAACAGGGTGCAGTTCCCCCTTCAGAAAGCAGGCTAGACACACATGGAACACTCCTACTGGTTGAACTAACATGTGCTTTAAATGATCAGCTTGAATCTTTAAAAAAGTTTGGTAAAGCAAGAGCAAATTGGAGTTTACATAACTAACACATACTCCAACATCCAGCATGTGCACCATGCCTCTTTTTTGTTTGAAACTGGGCAAATGTGCTGTTTGAAGGCAACAAAACTGTGCATCTACTTAAAAAGAAGCTTTTATGGTGGAGAAACATCTCTGCACAACCAAGGTAGGTTAATACCTGAGAAATTGAATTGTGGACTATTTCAATAAGATGCCCAAAACACCTGTGTGAATGCAGAGCATATTTTGTTAAAGTTTGGTGGCTTGATGATGTTGCATTAGTTATTAAATATGGAATAGTGGTCCCTACCTGACTCATGTGTTACCACTGTCAGGTGTATTGAAATAAGGGTTACTGAGAACAATGCAATACTGGTAAATATTTAAAAACATATATTTTTCAGTCTACAAAACAATATATTGAACTAAAAAAGAAAGCTTTTTGTTTGAGAAATACTGTATTACAGAAAAAACTAAATTATAACTATAACTAAGTTGGAAACTGTATTGTGTTTTTCTTTTCATACATTTTCTCCTATTTTAAAAATAGAAGCCAAATATACAGTGTTATTAACTTGAATAGTACAGAATTTTGAACAGATGTTTAGTCAGTCAAATCTAACCTAAAAGTCAATCTAATCCATCTAATGAATAATGTTGTCTATCAGCAATACCGCACTTACTTGTAAATTCTGAGATTTGATTCATGTTTCACTTATTATTCCAGTTGCATAATACCATTATTTTATCTGCAGTATAATTCTTACTTGTGAATGCTGAGATTTGAGCTGGTGCTCCTGTAGTTTGGTTATCTGCAGCTACTGCAGTAACAGTGAATGTGTATTTCACTCCAGCAGTCAGACCAGTGACAGTGTAAGACGTGTCTGAAGTGTTATTGCTGTTATTCACACTGCCATCAGTCCAGTTTACTGTAAAGGAGCTGTTCCCATTTGGCTTATTCCAGGTTAGATACACAGATGATGGAGTTTTGTTAGAGACAGTGAGACTGCTGACAGAATTTGGCTCTGTATATCATAGACACACACACACAAATGTGATAATTAGTCACAATAATAATTGTATTATCTATTAAAAAGTGATTAAATAGGCTTTTTTATTTAACAAGCACCCTCCTGCCTTCTCATGCTCAATACATTGAGCAGCATCAAAAGTGAAAATCTCACCCATGTGGATATTAGACAACTAATTATTTAAAGAATTATAATCTAATGTACTTTCTGTGGGCAAATAAATGTAGGTTTTTTTTACTGTTTACTGCATACAACTAGAGAATCACTGAAAATCCACCATTCAGATAAGTTTTCCCAATTGCCACATTATCAAGTGCACAAATTATAATATTATGCCCATATACTCCTTAAACAGGAAATGGTTGAGATGCAGGATCAGGAGCACACACACACACACACACATACAAATGTTTTATTTATTCACATCTAAAACATCTTAAAACATTGTTTTTAGAAACGCATTTAAATCCAGGTGTTTAAAATTCTGAATTATTAAAGCTCTTTTTGATAAATACTCAAACATTACTACATATACAGAGACACAGACATATAATTACACAGAAGAACTGTATTACTCATTTTGAACAGCATTGTATTTTAAGCAGGTTTAGATGTTTACTCAAAAATCTAATGTGTATTGCTGTCATTACTTAATAGCAGTTTAGGACATACTTGTGAATGCTGAGATTTGAGTTGGTGCTCCTGTAGTTTGGTTATCTGTAGCTACTGCAGTAACAGTGAATGTGTATTTCACTCCAGCAGTCAGACCAGTGACAGTGTAAGACGTGTTTGAAGTGTTACTGCTGTTATTCACACTGCCATCAGTCCAGTTTACTGTAAAGGAGCTGCTCCCATTTGGCTTATTCCAGGTTAGATACACAGATGATGGAGTTTTGTTAGAGACAGTGAGACTGCTTACAGAATTTGGCTCTGTATATCATAGACACACACACACAAATGTGATAATTAGTCACAATAATAATTGTATTATCTATTAAAAAGTGATTAAATAGGCTTTTTTATTTAACAAGCACCCTCCTGCCCTCTCATGCTCAATACTTGGAGCAGCATCAAAAGTGAAAATCTCACCCATGTGGATATTAGACAACCAGTTATTTAAAGAATTATAATCTAATGTACTTTCTGTGGGCAAATAAATGTAGGTTTTTTTTTTACTGTTTACTGCATACAACTAGAGAATCACTGAAAATCCACCATTCAGATAAGTTTTCCCAATTGCCACATTATCAACTGTACAAATTATAATATTATGCCCATATACTCCTTAAACAGGAAATGGTTGAGATGCAGAATCAGGAGCAGAGTAATATTAATTTCACACAAGCCCATTGCCAATAATGACTATATATCTATTTATTCTTAATGCAAAAATGTCATCAGTTTAGGACTTACTTGTGAATGCTGAGGTTTGAGCTGGTGCTCCTGTAGTTTGGTAATCTGCAGCTACTGCAGTAACAGTGAATGTGTATTTCACTCCAGCAGTCAGACCAGTGACAGTGTAAGACGTGTCTGAAGTGTTACTGCTGTTATTCACACTGTCACCAGTCCAGTTTACTGTAAAGGAGCTGCTCCCATTTGGCTTATTCCAGGTTAGAGACACAGATGATGAAGTTTTGTTAGAGACAGTGAGACCGGTGACAACATCTGGATCTGTGTATCACACAGAGAGAGAGAGAGAGAGAGAGAGAGAGAGAGAGCAAAATGCACAGTATTAAAGTTAGTGATCAAATGGGACTGCAACCAGAGCAGAAGCCATTAAGCCTAATAGTTTGAGGTACAACAGGGTGCAGTTCCCCCTTCAGAAAGCAGGCTAGACACACATGAAACACTCCTACTGGTTGAACTAACATGTGCTTTAAATGATCAGGTTGAATCTTTAAAAAAGTTTGGTAAAGCAAGAGCAAATTGGAGTTTACATAACTAACACGTACTCCAACATCCAGCATGTGCACCATGCCTCTTTTTTGTTTGAAACTGGGCAAATGTGCTGTTTGAAGGCAACAAAACTGTGCATCTACTTAAGAAGAAGCTTTTATGGTGGAGAAACATCTCTGCACAACCAAGGTAGGTTAATACCTGAGAAATTGAATTGTGGACTATTTCAATAAGATGCCCAAAACACCTGTGTGAATGCAGAGCATATTTTGTTAAAGTTTGGTGTCTTGATGATGTTGCATTAGTTATTAAATATGGAATAGTGGTCCCTACCTGACTCATGTGTTACCACTGTCAGGTGTATTGAAATAAGGGTTACTGAGAACAATGCAATACTGGTAAATATTTAAAAACATATATTTTTCAGTCTACAAAACAATATATTGAACTAAAAAAGAAAGCTTTTTGTTTGAGAAATACTGTATTACAGAAAAAACTAAATTATAACTATAACTAAGTTGGAAACTGTATTGTGTTTTTCTTTTCATACATTTTCTCCTATTTTAAAAATAGAAGCCAAATATACTATAATAATTATAACTATAACAAATAATTTAGTCAGTCAAATCTAACCTAAAAGTCAATCTAATCCATCTAATGAATAATGTTGTCTATCAGCAATACCGCACTTACTTGTAAATTCTGAGATTTGATTCATGTTTCAATTATTATTCCAGTTGCATAATACCATTATTTTATCTGCAGTATAATTCTTACTTGTGAATGCTGAGATTTGAGTTGGTGCTCCTGTAGTTTGGTTATCTGTAGCTACTGCAGTAACAGTGAATGTGTAGTTCACTCCAGCAGTCAGACCAGTGACAGTGTAAGACGTGTCTGAAGTGTTACTGCAGTTATTCACACTGCCATCAGTCCAGTTTACTGTAAAGAAGGAGCTGCTCCCATTTGGCTTATTCCAGGTTAGAGACACAGATGATGGAGTTTTACTAGAGACATTGAGTTTGGTGACAGAATTTGGCTCTGTAAATCAAAGACACACACACACACACAAGTGTATTTTTCACATCTAAGTAAAACATTTTAAAACATTGTTTTGTAAGAAATGCATTTAAATTCAGGTGTTTAAAATTCTGAAGTACATGATTATGTGAAATACAGGGTTTACTTGTGAAAGCTGAGATCTGAGTTGATTCTCCTGCAGTGTTTCCATCTGCAGCAACTGCAGTGACAGTGAATGTGTAGCTCACTCCAGCAGTCAGACCAGTGACAGTGTAAGATGGATTGCTTGAATTGTCACTGCTCATATTCCCACTGCCATAATTCCAACATATTCTAAAGAAGGACCTGTTCCCATTTGGCTCATTCCAGGTTAAAGACACAGATGATGGGTTTTTGCTTGAGAAATTGAGACTGGTGACAACATTCGGGTCTGTCAATCATAGACACACACACACACACACACACACAGCTTGATATGCCAACAAGATCAAAACAAATATTTTGTAATTAACGACAGATTTCAAGAGAATGGGCATAATGATTGCATAAAGTAGGTATTAAACAATAATTCATATTGGTGAAACTATTATCTTCTTATTCTACAAAATTATTCTCAGAAAACTATTTTCCAAATTATAGTAAATACTAAATAATAAACAATGGCTATACAACAAATGCAAAATGGATAAAAATACCTTTAAGCACAATCAGTGTAAGTTTAAAAGGTTTCACACATTTAGACCAGAATTGTTTTAATGCTCAGTGAGGAGGATGATGAAGGAGGAAAAAGATCTTATAACAAACCACCTTTATAACTGCTATCTTCATTTGGAATGATTGCACATACAGTGATTGTGTTAAAAAATACTATCTGTAATTATTCACCTCTATTATTAAAATTATTTTATAACTTAATATAAAGTACAGGACTTACTTGTGAATGCTGAGGTTTGAGTTGGTGCTCCTGTAGTTTGGTTATCTGCAGCTACTGCAGTAACAGTGAATATGTATTTCACTCCAGCAGTCAGACCAGTGACAGTGTAAGACGTGTCTGAAGTGTTACTACTTTTATTCACACTGCCCCCAGTCCAGTTTACTGTAAAGAAGGAGCTGTTCCCATTTGGCTTATTCCAGGTTAGATACACAGATGATGGAGTTTTACTAGAAACATTGAGACTGCTGACAACTTCTGGGTCTGTGAATCACACAAACATATACACGCATACACAGACACACACATACAGAGAGAGAGATTAGAATTTCTGATCAATAACTGCTAAAACAGTGTGACAACCTAAAAAGCATACATTCACATACCTATGTACAGACATATAAAGAAAAAAGAGTTACTTTAATTAATACTTTACTTTAATTAATTAAAGTAAAAGAGTTACTTTAATTAATGTTCAAACATTAAAGGAAAATAGAAAAAAGTGTGACCCCTGTGATTTTAACTATGGCATGACTCCTGGTTTTTGTTAGTTCTGACCTCCTGGGATTTTCACACACAACAGTCTCTAGAACAGTCACACAGAATTATAAAAACAAAAAATCCCATGAGCCCTCTGTCTGAATCGGCTGTTGCTGATGAGAGGAGAATAGACTCTGACTGGAGTTGAACCAATGTGGTCTTCTGCTTTCGTAGCCCATCCATCTTAAGGTCGATGTTTTGTGCATGCAGAGATGATTTTCTTCTCACCACAGGTGTAAAGGGTGATTATTTGGGTTACTATATTCTTCCTTACAGCTGGAACCTATCTGGCCATTTATTCTCTGACCACTCTTTCCAACAATGTGTTCTCACCCAAAAAATTGTTGTTCACTGATTGTTTACTGTTGTATGTATCATTTTGTGAAAACTCTAGAGACTGACATGGGAAAATCCCAGGAGATCAGCAGTTTCTTAAATACTTCAATCCAGCCCATCTGGTACCAACATCAATGCCATGTCTTGACTTGACTCTTGATAAAGGTCATAGAGATCACACATTTTCTTCATTCTGATGGTTGCTCTAAACATTATAAGGTTTTAGGTCAGTATCTGCATGGTTTTATGCATTGTGCTGCCTGCCACATGACTGACTGATTAGATAACTGCATGAATGACAGGCTGACAAGTGATCATGATAAAGTGGTTGGTTTGCATATTATTCATTAAGGGCTTTATTTGGAGTTGAAGTGAGGTAAATAACAGAATTGCTCACAGCAGTATACATAACTCAGAAGTAACTATGAGATATGTGAATATTGTGGGATTTGTCAGGAAATAGAATCGCATGTCAATTATGCTTGTGTCGATTTTTTCGTGTGTGATATCGTCTTCTGTGAGGAGAAGTTTGCTAACAATATATGGCACTCTCAAGCAATCATATCATCCCTGTAAAGCAGGGGTGTCCAATCTTCTCCAGAAAGGGCCGGTGTGGGTGCAGGTTTTCATTCCAACCAAGCACAAGCTACTCCTGGCTAATCAACTGATCTTGGCTTTCAGTAGACTCAGGTATGGCTTCTGCTCGGTTGGAATGAAAACCTGCACCCACACCGGCCCTTTGCGGATAAGATTGGACACCCCTGCTGTACAGGAAACAGCTACAACTAAACAGCTAAACTAAACAGGGTCATATGTGGGTCCTATGGGTCCTAAGTCACCTAAATAGCTATTGCATCAATGTGATCAATATAGAAAATATTTTCAAAATATAAAGGTAATACAGTGATATCATAATAGTGATAGTGATTAAATTAATAATTTGTTTTCACTTATCAGATGAACTGCAGTGTACATTGTACATTTGTTTTTAGATGTTGGTGAAATCCATCTTGCGACTGTATTACACGTTACATTATTAATTTGTTGATGACTAATAAGTTATTTTGCAATTAAGTCTTTGCAATATTCTGTATTTTGTACAAGCCATCATGATATACAGTACAAGCCAACAAGCCTACACTGGCATGGTCTTGGAACAGATTTAATACTAACTACAGTGTAATTGTGCCTGACTGTAACTAAAGTGAAATTGTGTAATACTCAGCAAAAACTGCAAAATGCAGCAAAGACTGCAAATAACACAGCTTGAGCTCCTGATCAATTTGTTGAATATATCTTTTAGGTCAAGCCAGAGCAAGAACTTCTTTTTCAGTCAAAGCAATCACCCAAGTGTTATTCTTGGGTGATTCTTGTTTTAGGGATGTATTCTTGGACAATGCATTCTGCATGAATGTATGTATATAAAAAAAAAAATCATATATAAGCAAGCACATAAAAAATCTAAAACAAATAAACATAGATAAAAAAGATAATTGTAATAAAATGTGTTTTGAGATAAAGATAAAATTGCCCAACTATTATTAATTTAAATTGCATCACATAGGAATAATAGGCTCTATTTTGTGCCAATAAAGAATAAAATGTATTTTTGCTATGGTAATAAATTATTGTGCTGTGCAATAGGGTGTTACTTGCTAAATTTGCTGACACAGTAAGATGTCCACATCCATTTTGGTTCAAAATGCAAACACAGCTAAAGAATACTTCTTCAATTTCTTACAGCCCAGGTTAATGGATATACAATATTTTTGTCAGTCCACTTCAATATAAATAGGCCACGATTACAAACCCAATACAACAAACTTTGCTACTTTATCTGTAATAAGAACAAACCATTCAGCTGTGGCTACTGAAGGCCACAACAGAAAGCCTTTCAGCTACACACAAACTTTTTTTAACTAGTGTTTAAATCAGCAATGCTCATATATAGTAGATTCCAATAACATACTATCTGGCAATTTATCATTTCACATATTAGAGCAATTGTAGAATAACATCTGCAAAACAAGTCTTACTTGTGAATGCTGAGATTTGAGCTGGTGCTCCTGTAGTTTGGTAATCTGCAGCTACTGCAGTAACAGTGAATGTGTAGTTCACTCCAGCAGTCAGACCAGTGACATTGTAAGACGTGTTTGAAGTGTTACTGCTGTTATTCACACTGTCACCAGTCCAGTTTACTGTAAATAAGGAGCTGCTCCCATTTGGCCCATTCCAGGTTAGAGACACAGATGATGGAGTTTTGTTAGAGACACTGAGACTGCTGACATCTGGACACACACACACACACACACAGTTAATTATCCAGGTTAACAAATGATATCATTTAACAAAAATTGTTTGAACAATATGACTGTTCTGCATTTTACATACAGAAATAAAGAGAAATACAGAGAGAAAACAATTGATCCCAATTTCTTTTTAAAAAAAAATATGATATACATATCATAGCTCTAGAAATAGAGTAGACCAGTTTGTGGCAGTACTAATTACACAAAGCAAACAAAAGGTATGACACAGGATCTGTCCTGTGCTAAAGAAAACTTTGCTAAAAATGGTCTACAGAAAAGTTTGGTCTACATTTGGTTTGGTTTGCATTTTGGTCATTTTGGTTCAAGGACCCTAAATAGAAGTACAGAAAATGGGTTGTATTAATGAATAGCATTTCTCTGCAAGTGTTTACAGATGAAATGATGTCCCATGTTCAAGATCTTTATTAGGTTATGCTTTAAATGTGGGAATGAGAATGACTTCAATGGGTTTTTTTTGCAGAAAAGTCTCCATTCCATAAGACAATTGTTTATGTTTTAAAATACTGGGTTAAAGTAATAGTATATTGTGTCAAATGTGTCACACATGTCCTTATTTATTATATGTTTATGTTTAGTTTAGCATGAGAGGAATCTCACTTTAACACTCTCAAGTCTTGAAACAAAGGACTGCACCTCAGCTACTTTAGAGCAGTCTTGGAGGACCACATATCTTAGGACATCATTTGGGTGTATTAAATTTTTTTTTAAAAAATTAGAAAACTGAACAGGCTATTAGACTATTATTAGACTAATAGCTGGTGGTGTCATCATAATCCAATAAGCCAAACTTATATATTTAACCCAGTGATGCTTTGTAGTAAACATTGTGGTAATAATGGAATTTCCTTCTGTATCTATCTATCTATCTATCTATCTATCTATCTATCTATCTATCTATCTATCTATCTATCTATCTATCTATCTATCTATCTATCTATCTATCTATCTATCTATCTATCTATCTATCTATAAGGGGTCTGAATACCTGTGTGATATTTCAGTAAGAAAAAAAAAGAAGAAGAAGAAAAGAAAAGAAAAAGAAAATGGGTCTGCATATTATATTCATATAATAAAAAAATACATTTGATTAAATAGGTTTAAATAGGACCAAATTCTCAGATATTGAAGCAACACAAAAACAAGTGTATCTTCTTGCACCGACCAGTCACAGTGTAATTTTGCACTTGTGAAATGTAATGCAAATGAAGTATATTAATAAATCAGATGCAAATGAAGTATATTAATAAACATTTTCCAGCACAAGCATATGCATGACAACGTTCATTTCATGTGATTGTTTTGTGCCAGTAGATGGCACTGCTGAACTTCCTGAGGCTGCAGCTGACGCGTGAGAACCTAGGAGCAGGAAAATGCTTTAAATATGACTAATATTTTCTCCTCCAGGTATGTTATCTGCTTCCTTCACATTCCACAGGGTCCAATCATATCCTCTACTTAGTTACTTTCTAATCAAAGATTCCCCAATGAATGAAAGCTACAGCTCTGTCTCACACTGCAAAACTGATCTTACTGGCCTGACAGCACTAGGTTTCCTGGCTTGACATGAAAGGAAACCTCAACATATAACTTCCTCCTCTTATATAAAATCCTACTGTATATGAAGAAAATGAAAGGTTAACCATTTTAAATTACTTACTTGGACCAGCCACGTCTGAGCTCTGAAAGAGAGAGATGACAGATAAATAAAAAGCTCGCCATAATGTTATTGTAATCAAATGGCAGTAAAGATTAAAAAAAAAGAAAAGTAAAAATTAGTTTCAACTTTATATCTCAATATTTACATCAGCTGGTAACATGTAAACTGCAGGTTAGACACCAACTTATACAGAGCAGTATTTAACTTCCTTTCTATTTGAATTGAATACAAACCACCAAGCTGAATATGTGTCTAGGTGTAGGAAAACAACTGGGAACAGCCTTAACACTCAGACATCTCTATTTTTTATGATTGTGACACACCCTTTATCAGAATTACATTTTTTGGTATACATTTGGTATTTTCATAAGCATATTGCTGAAGAGCAGCACGAACTGAACAAAAGAGCTAAGTTTGAATAAAAAGATTATTAAGAGGTGTGGTTAGGTGAGGGTCTGCAAACAAATCAAAACCCTAGTGTGTGCACTGTGGCACAATGATGTGTTTGTAATAAGATTTGGATTATCATTTATACATTTTATATAAAGTCTTAGTGGTAGAAATAACCAGTTAGCTGACATAAAGTAAAACAATTCTGTTTTCAGTACTATGTCATTATATTTTATGTTAATGTAGTGGTAGTATAATAGCACCAAGACTTCCGATACATATAACAGACTAATGTGGAGATGCAGGGGTGTAAAAGAAAGATGCCAAAGACATGACAAACAAGACATTAGAGTTTGTGGTTTTAAATGTGTAAATGCACATTTGCTAATTATATATCACATCTTCACATCTTTAATAATTTGAAAGAACTTTGCAATGTGTTCTTTTAAATAAGGCACTGCGTTGTGGGAGATTTACAGACCCTTGACTTTATATGATCTGCTTCATGTTATCTTTTACGGAGAATAAACATTTCACAATTTTATACTGGGGTGTAAGAAAAGGCATTCAAGTCCTGCATCTGCTCTAAGTGGTTTTCAGGGGCCCCCATCCCGACCAAAATAAGGTCGAAACTGGCCGAATTTGCATGCTATATGCTTTTCCACCATTCTGCCTTCACCACAGCTGATTTATTTCTGAGAACAAAAACACCCAAAAAACAAAAAAACCCTAGGTTTCACTTAATCAAAATAATAAACCCTCAGCATCAACCAGTAAACTACATCTATATCAAAAGCCATATAAGCAATCCTACAATTCTGTAATTAAGAAAGTCCAACAAGTCAAATCAACTTAAATTATATTTCAACTGCATGCTGATGATCAACATTAACATGTACTTTGGTGAAGCTGGTATTGACATGAACTCACTGATGTGAGCAGTTGTCTCTAAACTGGAAATTTTATGGTTCTTAGCAAGGACCAGTCACAGTGGAAGGGTTAGTTGAGAGTAACATGTTGTTTTCAGCAACATTAAAATTATAAAACATTAAAAATAAAAAAAATATATATATATATAATGTATGAAATCATGATGAATCTTTAGTGCTAACATATAACAGCTTCATTGTTACAAACAACAGAGGCCTATTATATGTCTTTAATCATTAATAGGAAATTGAATTGAAAGGCCTTTTACAAACATGCCAACAATGTCACTCAATGAGCGGTCTATTTACTAGACTGGTAAATATTAAACAAATTCCCCTACCACAATCAGTTCAGTTAGTCTTTTTTCAGTAGAACAATCAGTGTAAAGATTATTTACTGAATATTAGATTTAGTCCAGACTCTACACAATGGGTGTGTAGCATTGCCTTGGCATACAGGGAGCAGGAAGAGCATCATACTAATACCACATTTGCCACTTCCCACAACGACTGTTCTCAAAGAGCCTTGCGTTGCTGCTGACCCTCCTGACCCTTTTCCACTGCTCTGCCCTGTCTCGAACTCAATACTCTATTCTTTATGAAGGTCACAGAACATGCTGATATAATGTTGAGCTACACTATATTGCCAAAAGTATTCGCTCAACTGCCTTGACTCGCATATGAACTTTAGTGACATCCCATTCCTAATCCACAGGGTTCAATATGATGTCGGTCCACCCTTTGCAGCTATAACAGCTTCAACTCTTCTGGGAAGGCTGTCCACAAGGATTAGGAGTGTGTTTATGGGAATTTTTGACCATTCTTCCAGAAGCGCATTTGTGAGGTCACACACTGATGTTGGACGAGAAGGTCTGGCTCTCAGTCTCCGCTCTAATTCATCCCAAAGATGTTCTATCGGGTTGAGGTCAGGACTCTGTGCAGGCCAGTCAAGTTCATCCACACCACACTCTGTCATCCATGTCTTTATGGACCTTGCTTTGTGCACTGGTGCACAGTCATGTTGGAAGAGGAAGGGGCCAGCTCCAAACTGTTCCCACAAAGTTGGGAGCATGGAATTGTCCAAAATATCTTGGTATGCTGAAGCATTCAGAGTTCCTTTCACTGGAACTAAGGGGCCAAGCCCAGCTCCTGAAAAACAACCCCACACCATAATCCCCCCTCCACCAAACTTTACACTTGGCACAATGCAGTCAGACAAGTACCGTTCTCCTGGCAACCGCCAAACCCAGACTCGTCCATCAGATTGCCAGATGGAGAAGCTCGATTCGTCACTCCAGAGAACGCGTCTCCACTGCTCTAGAGTCCAGTGGCGGCGTGCTTTACACCACTGCATCCAACGCTTTGCATTGCACTTGGTGATGTATGGCTTGGATGCAGCTGCTCGGCCATGGAAACCCATTCCATGAAGCTCTCTGTGCACTGTTCTTGAGCTAATCTGAAGGCCACATGAAGTTTGGAGGTCTGTAGCGATTGACTCTGCAGAAAGTTGGCGACCTCTTCGCATTATGCGCCTCAGCATCCGCTGACCCTGCTCCGTAAGTTTATGTGGCCTACCACTTCGTGGCTGAGTTGCTGTTGTTCCCAAACACTTCCACATTCTTATAATACAGCTGACAGTTGACTGTGGAATATTTAGGAGCGAGGAAATTTCACGACTGGATTTGTTGCACAGGTGGCATCCTATCACAGTTCCACACTGGAATTCACTGAGCTCCTGAGAGCGACCCATTCTTTCACAAATGTTTGTAAAAACAGTCTGCATGCCTAGGTGCTTGATTTTATACACCTGTGGCCATGGAAGTGATTGGAACACCTGATTCTGATTATTTGGATGGGGGAGAGAATACTTTTGGCAATATAGTGTATGTATAGCATTTTCATAAGGACTACTGTATATGCCTACAATTGTTACAACAATCTCTACTTACAGACTTTTAACAATTTAATATTAAGTATTTGGTGATATCGACAAAGACTTAGTAATTCACATATAGTTTAAAAAACCCCTTTCACACCTCTGAGAATTTTAACACTGAGAAAGAGATAGGACAGCAGAAAGGGCACCTAGTGTTTACACTTTTCTACCCAGGCTCAAATTTCAACACTGGCTTTAAAAGTATAATTAACACATTAAATGGGTGGATAAATAAATACAATGAAGAAATAATAAAATCTCAATTTATATCTGTCTTATGTGTGTCTCTTAAGTTATTTGATTGTCTTTAATAGAATAATTTTTTACATTTATGTCATTTAAGTTTAAAATAACCCCAAATATCTAGCAAATCATAGCATGTAACAAAAGCCAGTGATGGCAGGGCAGGCTACAGGGTTATCACATTTCAGCTTATACTAGATATTCTGGATATTCTGTTTTGATAATGCTATGCCTGTGTTGTTGTTCTGCAGGCTTAGATTTAGTTCCTTGGACTGGTGCTCACAGAACTTTGACTAAATAATAATTCAATGACCTGTTCAAAATACATGATAAATGAACATTTCTTTATCAAATAAAATTCTCAAGGCACAAGGCACCTATGCAAAATAATTATATTAAGACATGTTACACACTATTTAGCACACCCTCAGTGCTAAATGAACTTGTCTTCTCTGTGTTCTCGGTGTATATGTGCTAATGTTCACACTTCTTGCTTGTGATGGTGTGAGTGACACCATTTTGCGATATAATGTTTTATCTTTGAGGAGGTTTCAAGTTTTGTAGCCGTTTTAGGCTGATACAATATCATCTAAATAGAACTAGCAAGTTGTATTACATTTTTTCATTCATAGTTGCTCATTAGAGTAAAAACTAAAAACACCCAGTAAGCTGAATTTCTGTGTGTGGAAACAGCTTTTTGATGGGGTGTGAGAGGAGAAAGGTCAGACTGGTTCTAGCTAACAAGAAGGCTACAATATCTCAAATAACAATTCTTTACAAAAATGATTAGCAAAAAACATCTCAACATGGCATGACATTGAAAACCTTAAGATGGTTGGCCTTCAACAGCAGAAAGCCACTTCACGTTTCACTCCTGTCGGCTAAAAACAGGAATCTAAGACTACACTGGCACATATTCACCAAAACTGGACAGGTTGGCAGCATGTTTTTTTTTTTCCCAATCCTCAGTTGTCCATGTTGCGTGAGCCTGTCCCTATTATAGCCTCAGATTCCTGGGCTTGGTTAAGAGGAGTGGAACCTGATGTGGTATTTTGACATTTTATTAGCATGACCGATTGCATGACAGATTAGCTAACATAATTTGCAATTTGAAAAAAATACCAACAAAGAGTGTTTTATTTGAACACTAAAACACTTTACTTAGTGGTTAGGAATATGGTACCTTATCAGTAATTTGGTTAATTTTAGAAATAGTATAATGTTAGAAAAATGTGCACATTGTCTACTTCATTTTAACCTTGAAGGCTGGTTTATAAATAGCTGGCAGACTGGATCTAATTTCTCAGACAAACACTCTTTTGCATCTCACCAGAGCAGTATGATTTTAGAATTAGCAATACATAGTTGAAGTTTATAGCAGTTTATCTGCAGAATAAATTTAAGATTTTCCGTTATTGTGTAACTGTTTTCTTGTTCTGAGAAAATTCTTTTCACTTTTAGTTTCCCCTCCCGCAAACAGACACAAACAGACACGCACACCCACACACACACACACACACACACACACACACACACACACGCACACACACACACGAACACACCTGTCAATAAGGAAGTTTAAATGGAGTAGTTACAGTATGAAACATTTTTTGCTGTCATGGTGTCACCTATATTTTACAGCATAACTTCAACTCAACTTTTCAACTTTCAACTTTATTGTCATTCATTTTTACGTCACAAGTACGCATATGAACGAAATTACGTTTGCATTACTCGCAAGGTAGAGGATAGGTAAAATAATTGATGAAGAGTTAGAACATGTAATGAAAATAGAAAGGGCAAATTGAATAAAAATAATAGATGAAATAAAAATAAAATATAAATAAAATATGAATAAATGGGGGATGGGGTACTGATAGCTAAACTACAGATAGCTATAGCTAGTCAACAATAGCTAAACTGTCTCTAACAGTTGCACATGGTTGCACATTTTAAACAGGGAACAAGTTCCAACCAAGGACTCTGACACATACTCCCAAAACTTCCCAGTACTGTGTAGGTGAAATTTTGTTCCAACTTCTTGGAAGATGTCAATACAGGTAAAACAAAGGCATGCCATTCTGCTCCACTTTGTTTATGGATAATCAATCAGCTTGTCATTGAACATACACTCACATACATGTTCTATACAGAAGCTTAGCACACATATTTTGCACAATTTCTTTATTATAATCAGAATCAAGGTTATCTACAACTCGTTTGAGAAAAAGATGATGTGGCTCAAAATGAAACTAACCAACAAAGTAAAAAGCTGCTCTGTGTAACGGAACTATCCTGACAGGAAGGTAAATGATTACTCAGTGTGAATACTGGAATTTCCCCTTTTCACTATTTTTTCGATGTCTGGTGTTACAGATGTCACTTTGATGCGCAGGGAATTCTCCAGGTTTATGTGTCAGTCGGTTTCTCTCCTGCTTTTTCATTGCATTTATTGACAAGAAAGTTGACTCACACATATAAGTAGAAGGAAACATCATGAGCACATAGAAAGCGAGCTTTTTGATTGTATCATAATCCTCAGAGCACACAAGCCAGAATGCGCACACAGACTCTGAGCCTCGGAGCACAGAGCTGACCTGCAAGAACCTCAAATGTTGCCTCATTTAACAATGGAAGGGTTTTCTTGGCCATAAAGAGAATTGAGGACTTGGTTGGATACTGAGGGGATCATGCACGAAGGCAGTGATGGCTTTTGGGACAGAGTAGTCATCAAATCTGGACATGAAGTTTTCCTGAAGCTGTTTGATGAAATCCACCATTAGCTCAGTCACATGTCCTGGTGCTTGTGCCTTTAATGTATTGATATGAATGAGCCTGTAGGTTGTTATGTCTGTTTCCAACAACTCTAATATTCTAACAAACGATTCTAGCTTTTCAACCATGTCCACAATAATTTTGTCTCTCCTCTGCAGCTGCAAATTGAGCTGGTTATTTGCTAAACCAATGTACATCGTTGTGTAGAAGTAGATCACTATATGTGGCCTCCTCTGACTTAGCCACAATTTCTCAAAAAAGGTGGTCTTGTGTGCTTGATGTTCCTCTGACATACTTAATGATACGCATTACTTTATCCATTGCTTCCTTTAGTTCGCCACTCAGCGTCGCACAGAGGACGCTCTGATGAATGATCCATGTTAAACCTTTCGCAGGGTTTTATGCAAAGCAGTGCAACATTCCATCTGACTTCAAATGCCCACATGGCTTACTGAGTAGCTGTTATACCCAGGGAAAAGCTATCATGAAAATGACAAGACTGCTTTGACTTCATCCTTTAGGAACAGATCAAATTCACAATGCCTCAAGATTTCAATACTGATATAAGGATGGTCTTCAAATTGGATGGTCTTCCTTCATGTTCCATTAGGTCCTAGTATCTGAATTCAGCTAATCCAGAAAACAAAAATGCCCAGGGGACATTTCAAAGACAGACTTTAGAACATCCGTTTTAATTAACACCCAAACTGGTAGTTATCACACATATTAGAGATAACAGAAAAAGAATAAGCAAGAAAAACAGCCCATAATTTTCATTTAGTCATCCTAGTCAGGGTTATGTTGGATTCAGAGTTTAACCTAAATTCTAGACTGGATGCCTGTCATTCGCAGGGCAACACTTTACAGTATTAGTTATTTTCAAACATGTTTATTTATGTTTTAGCACTGACTCCTGTTCCTAACATTGTACTATTAGTATTTTCTTAAGACTGAAGCTGATGTGTTATCCTTTTGTTAAGCAAGTTAACAAAAATAGCCACATCATGTAATATAATATAATAATTATTTTTCTTACAAAATAGTTATATTAATATATTGTATATAATATGTAACACATTATGATTTTCCTGCAATGGGCAATATTAGTAAAAGTGTTTTCATTATATATAGTTTACACATAACAACAACAGAGATTCAGTGAATATTCACAAAGCAATTACAAAAAGCATAATAACATTTGTCCTTCACCTGGAACAACAAAGGCGAGAATGCTTACAGTTTTGCAGTTGATACCACCAAATGCCTTTTTACACTTTGATATACTAAATCTTGCTTACAGATCTTAGTGCATGCATCTCTATTTAGCAAAGAGCCAAACAATCAAGCAGGAGAAGAATAACAGGAAAGAAATGAAGACTTGACATTTTATCACAGACTCCAGTGACCCCAAATCACCTGTTCAGGGAGGTGTAGTGAAGGGGACTTGTTTCTCCTGAACTGACAGAGTTTTGCTGTTCATTCTTCCTGAATACTGCTGTGAATTAAGTAATGCCACCTTGACCTAAGTATTGTAATTTAAAATAAAGCTGAAGTGTACTTTACAGTGGAGCACGTTTCTTACAAAATACCCCTTTATCTAAAGTAACTCACAATGAAGACAAAATTCAAAGAAGCCACAGAGCTGAAGCGTTTAGAGATAAGTATCCTGACATTTGAACTCTTCAGATCACCAGCCCAGAACTTAAAGCTGAAACAGCCACTGCTTTTTACTGATAACTACTGCTTTTTACTGATAACTACTTTGCTTTCATATTTACTTCTGACATAGTAATGACCACTGTTATTTTAAAGACAATGCAAACAAAAATGTGAAAATCTATATACTTCTGTATCTTAGTTCAAATCTCTGTTGATGAACATCAGGAGAGAGGCCTTATTCCAAACTCTTATTACATTCTTATTAGACTCTTGTTCGGTGTACCTATATAACATAAAATCCTTTTGAAATTTTTGCCATAAATTTATCCAATGATTACTTATGGTTTATCACATCACGGCCTTGCTGCATAAAATCCTGGTGCCACATACTAACCACATGCACACAGATCCATGAAACTGTTTCCGTTTTCCACTAAAATCAAAGACACAAATCATAATTTTAACTTCTTTAGAATCAAGTGATTTTTATCTCAAAGCATTTCCTGTTTTCCAAAGAAAACAGTTTTATGTGCACTCTTGCTACAAATAAAAAACCTTTCCTTCAAATTCCCTTCAATATTCCCTTTACTCCGTGAAGACTAGATCATTTAACAGGAAGGTCTGTGTAACACAATGTGGTATTACTGGGAAATGATCATACAGTCATTTGCAAGGTCAGGAGTCAGAAAACAACCGCTGAATTAAAATGTTTTGATTCCCTTATTTCTAAGCGCATTTATATAAGCTTCAGCAGTGGCCTATAATGACACGAACATTTCACAACAAAATTTACAAGCCCAGAACCTAGTGTTTTATCAGTTCAGTACATAAACATTTAGAGTCAGCTTTCAGCTAGAGGACAAGTGTGTAAGGGCTCTTAAGCCGTTGCATTTACATGAACTATAAAATGTGAGGAACTTCACATGAAAACTCTAGCCTAGCCTACTACTGTAGACAATTTTACTTTCAACCTTAGCCACGGGTTAGATGAGGAATGTTAAAAATGTATTTTTGGTGAGAACTAGCACAAACTGGTAACATGCTGGTAATATAAATCTTTGGTGTCCCGCACGTACATTGTCTTCTGTTTTTTTCCATTCAGATTATGTGCTATAAAGTGTTATCATGCGAGAAACCTTTTTTAAAGCCACACTTTCAATTATATTTTGTGTCATTTTTAAAGGTCGTTGGATGTGTAAAGAAAAGGAATAATGATACACCATCCCAAGAAGATACACAGCATCAAAATATTTACCTACTAAAGAATCAAAAGATTTACATTTGATAGTTTTATCAAGTCTAGTTCATAAACATTCACCTACTTTTCCAAGCTCCTTTGCAAGTCTGATAACGTTTAACTTTTCTATAAACACTGATGGAGCTAAAACTAATCTAGTGCTGTACCTGATGGAACAGGTGCATGCAGGGGCGGACTGGCCATCGGGAGCACCGGGACATTTCCCGGTGGCCTGATGGTCGTTCTGGCCTGCCGCAGTGCAGTTGATCACCTTGACGTGCGATAGCCTGGTTTGCAGCTAGGAATAAATTGACAGACCTCTCAATCTTCGAATCAGGAAATCGCAGACTGAAAATGACAGACCAAGCTGGTATAGAACATCAAAGTACTGTGAGAGTGACTTAAGTGTACGCTTGAATATAGGGAGCAGACTGGTCAGAATTACATTTACTTGACATTTACATCATCATTTAGCTGATGGATGCTTTCATCCAAAGCAACTTGCAAAAGATCAAATCAAACCAGCAAACTTGCAATAATATGTAATAGGGGTGCTCCGATTGATCGGTCGCCGATCATAATGTTGCACATGTTGCTTGCCAATAAATACAGTTATCAATTCATGATATTCCTCTTCTCGTAATTTCAATACTTAATTTACATTGTTGTTAAATATAGTTTACTAAATAATGCTATATGATAAGGCTTGAAATAGACCCTGTAATCGGTATCGGTTGATACAGCTTCTAGTGATCGGAGATCGGTGATCGGCTACAAAAATCCTGATCGGAGCACCCCTAATATGTAAGTGCTGTGCTGTTACAAGTCTCATTTAGTCTAATGCAGTAAATGTAGCATGTTTTTTATAAGAAATAAAAAGAATAAAAATAGATAGAATAGTGAGTACTAGTGTTAGTGGGTCAAGGTTTTTCTACCATAAATATAAGAAATTAAGCAGATAGCATAGAAGTAGAATAGAGGGTGTGAGTGTTAGAGGGTCAAGATTTTTTAGAATCAATTAAGTTAATTACCTGCACATGCGCTTCTACAGCATGGCTAACTACCGCCTAATAAGTCCACTTTGTGCAAGTTAATGGTGTTCACAAAATATATTTTCAAAAATATATATACAGATAGATGTTTTAAAAGAGTATGTTGCAACATCTTAAGAAATGACAAACTAGCACACTGTTTTAGAAATGGGGATACAGTATTTTCTAGTGCCAAATTTGACCAGAAATTTCTTTTCTTTTTTTTTTTGTGTACTAGTGCTTATTACTTACTGTTTACTCTTACTTGTCTTTTCTTATGCCATTGAGTGACCATTTTTATCTGTTACTTACACTGTTGTAGCTTTTGTTAAGTTTGTGTTTGTGTTTCTGTTACTTTTGATATACTGTACTTGATCATTGGAAATACATAAAATATATATCTCAACATTTGAATGCATATCTCTTATTATCCCTTTTTAAAAGTGTATAGATGGTGTATTCCTAGTGAGTTTTTTAGGGTTCATTTAGGCCTGTTTATTCATTTAGAATTCGTCTGGTAGTCTACAATGGAGTTAGCCTACAAGATTAGCAGTCTGGTGGCAACAACAAAGGTGGCCTGGGATGGAGTCAAATTCCCAGCCTGAATTATTGTCCCAGTCTGCCACTGGGGGAATGGCTTTAGGTTTGAACCGTCATTACATCGTTCACTAGTCCTACACGGTCAAACTTTTACCCTTAAAATATCGTCAAATTTATTAAAAAAACAGATCCCTACCTGAACTTGACACAAGAGAGTCACATAAAGCAATATTCTTAACGAAAGCTGTGTCATGATCCCTGTTTGAGTCCAGCTGAGGTTTCTGAGGATGCTCCGCCTTGAGCTCGAGACAGTTTGAGTTCTCTAAAAATGTGTTTATATAAAAGTAAAGGCCTCCAGAGCTCACACCACAATCAACTCTCTCTCTCTCTCTCTCTCTCTCTCTCACTCTCTCACGTTTTACCACAAACAGTGTATGTGTCTTTCTAAAAAGGAAGTTAGGCCATATGCATGTAGAAAATAAAAACCTTCTTTTGAAAGACCACCAAAAAGTGACCTGTTTTAGTGTTGTCTTTTTCTGTATGTCATCACTATGACATCTGATTCTTCAATAATGTCATGTGGTCAACTGCAATTTTACTTGTCATTTGCCCATATCAGAAATTCAAGAATGACTAAAGAACACTCTTATGATCAGAGCTCAGGTTCAATTTTAAGAACAACAGGGCAGTGTACCACCATATTTATCCAAGCCATCATATTCTTATTCCTTTCTTATTCCTGATTTTCTACTCATCTGGATGATCTTCCACTCATCTGGATGAGCTAAAACAACATGGATCATTTTAACACTGATATTAATTTTTAATTTCACTATTAGTGTAAAATCACATGAAATCACATGTAATCTTCTGGTTCTACTTACAAGGGTTTTACATAAGGACAATGGAATTCTGGGGTGTAGAAATGTTTTAGATTCATCTGCTGGTGGTTTCTGAGAGGATCAGAAATGAGATCTGTTAGTTGTTGTGGTCTCCTTTCATATTCAGATTACATTGAGATTATTAAGAACAGAGACTGAAACCACTGCTGTGTTTGCAGCATTTCTTTTAACAGTTTCACAGCATACAAACACTTCCTGTTCCATCCTGTTCTACTATCATTGCTGCTGGACCCCACATACTGTACGTATTTGCAGGAAAGACTCCAAGAGTCTGAGAAAATGTTCAAAGATTACAGAAGAATTATTTTGTGTAAAACATAAACAAACAAACAAACAAAAGTCAAATACCTCTACAATAAAGTATTGGATGAGAATATGGCAGTTGAACTTACAATTTATTTTCAACATAATCAACGAACTGAGAACAAAATCAACAGAATGATGCCACCCCAATCTTATAGTAGGCATTGTTTAATATTTTGGGATATTTAGCTATTAATGATCTATTAAAACACAGTAATGTCCTTATAGTGATGCATTTCTAAAAAGTCCAGGTAACTTTCTGGTGTAGCTCTTCCCTTTAAATTCATCTGCTGACCTTATACCAAATAACAAATATACCAAACTTAGGATCTCCTAAATATGTTCAAACTGTCAGGTTTTCTAGGTTTTTCTATAACAATCATGCATTAGAAGAGAACATATGCAATCACAAAGTTTTTGGCAAGCAACCCCTTATCACATCAGACATTTTTTAAGCATTACAGGAACATTTCTGGAATAGTCTAATCTTCAAATTGTTGAATACATATTAAACATGAACATGAACATGGACACAGAACTGACAGGGATATAAATGCTGTGAGTAATTTTCCACCAACAAGTTAACAATAACTGTAAGATAGTTAGAAAGATCTGTTAGAACCCCAACTGAATGAGAGGCTGGAAGCAAGTTGTAGGACACATGAAAAACAAGTAAATGGTAGTAAACTTAGACAGCATCACATGAAGTTAATTCTGTAACATCAAAACTAGAAGAGTGAGTAAAGAGATTTTTATATAGGATTTCACAGACCCACACATACAGTATTTCCTCATTCTGTAACTTCTGTTATTCAGAACTGCCATTAGTGTCACGAGGCCTGAACACCAGAGGGAGCCATCGCCCGAATATTAACTGTTTCTGCTCACTTCCGGTTCAGTGACGTATAAAAGCAGCACACTATCTCGGTCACATCGTGAAGCATTGTTTCCTTAGTGTTACCTGACAAGCCATGATTTAGCTATTATCTAGTTTCCTCGTGTATGACCCTGCTCGTTTTCTTCTGACTTTGTTTTCTGGACTAGCGTTTTGGTTTTGACTGTTTCTACGTAGCTTTCTGGTTTTGACCCTTTTTCTCCGTGACCTCGACCAAGATCTTAGCCTTTGGCCCTTTACATTCTCTGCGAATGGATTCTAATACTCCTACATCTGACGAGACGTTACAATGAGAGTCTTTTTAAACTATGGCTTGCATGTGTTTTCTTTAAGCCTTTGAAAAACAATGGACAATATACCTGACTTTAATTACTACTGTTGAATTTACTGGTACATAGTTAAAGTCTGCCTGAACTGCTAGGGTTTTATTTCCTGAGGGTTATCATTATTTAAATCAGGCTGTCAGTATATTAAGGCTTAGGGTGCGTCTGCTCATGAGAGGTCATTAGCCTCCAATAAAGGCCAGTTAATTTTCCTCTCTCTGCTGAGTGGTTTTCCTATAAACAGTAATATTAATAAACAACAATATTAGGGTGCACACTTTTTACTACACTACAAGCAATTTCAATTTCTTCAAAGCTTGCTGCTGAACATCATTTTCATCATGAAAGAGAACAGTGCCCAAGGCTACAGGACTTTCTCTAGATAATTAACTCACCATTCTCTGGATCATTGATTTCACCTAGTTAATGATTTGGGGAGTTTTGCTGCGAGATCATGGGCTCTGTGGAAGGAGGGAGAACAGGGTTAGTGTATGGTTTGAGCAATGGGACATGAAAGGATGGGGATATGCGGTAGTGCTCTGGGAGATCGAGCTCATAGGTCACTTCATTAATGGGCCGCCGGATGGTGAAGGGACCTATATAGCTTTAGGCGGAGGTCCCACATGGAGAGCCAGACTCGATCTCCTGGCTGATAGTGCGGTGTCTCTCGACGACGTGCGTCAGCTTGGCTCTTTTGCCGGTGAATCGCACGGTGCAGGTGGACGTGCGCCGACTCCCAAACCCTCTCACTCTCTCTGAACCAGTGGTCGACTGATGGTACTTGGGACGGCTCGCTCGACCATGGAACAGAGGCGACTGGTAACCGAGCATGCACTGGAAAGGGGTGAGTCCCATGGCTTCTTGGAGTAGCGAGTTCTGTGCATACTCGGCCCAGGGAAGATATTTGCTCCATTCGTGCTGGTGGTCGCAGCAGTAAGCTTGAAGATAGCGTCCCACTTCTTGCACTTTGCGCTCCGTCTGGCCGTTCGACTGGGGATGATATGCAGAGGACAGGCTCACTGGTACACCCAGTTGTTTAAAGAACCCGCGCCACACTCGGGACACTAACTGGGGCCCTCTGTCAGACACGATGTCTTCGGGGATGCCAAAGTGTCTAAAGACGTGGTTAAAGAGAGCCTCAGGCGTTTCCATGGCCGTGGGCAGGCTCTTGATGGGTATCAGTTTGCATGCTTTCGAGAATCAATCAACCACGACGAGAATGGTAGTGAAACTGTCCGACGTGGGCAGATCGGTCGCGAAGTCGATCCCCAGGTGGGACCAGGGTCGGTGGGGAATCGGAAGCGGCATGAGCTTACCCTCTGGCAGACGACGTGGTGTAGAAATAACAGCACAGACAGGGCATCCTTTCACGAATTGGAGCACTTCCTCTTTCGTGTTTGGCCACCAATATTTTTCCCAGATGAGTGAGAGGGTTCGTTGACTGCCCAGATGTCCAGAGCCCGGAGAGGGTTAGTCCAGAAAGTTTAGGCGCAGCGCAGTCGGAACATAGACTTTCCCTTCTGGACCTCCCGCATTCTTCCGGTAGGGGATCTGGTGCATGCATCCAGGAAATGCATCCGCTTTTGTGTTTTTATGCCTGGGATGGTAGGTGACAGTGAACCGGAAGAGAATGAAGAATAGTGCCCAGTGAGCTTGTCGGGGGTTCAGCCGTTTCGCTTCCCTGAGGTACTGGAGGTTCTTGTGGTCAGTAATTACCTCAAAGGGAGGGACAGCTCCCTCCAACCAATGCCGCCACTCCTCCAAAGCCACCTTGATGGCTAGTAGCTCCTGGTTGCCGATGTCATAGTTTTGCTCTACCGGGGTTAGCTTTTTAGAAAAGAAGGCGCACGGATGGAGCGCCGGGGGCTCACCTCCCCGTTGGGACAGCACCGCCCCTACTCCTACAGCCGAAGCATCTACCACCACCATGAAAGGTCGGCTGGGATCGGGATGCAGCAGGGTAGGTGCGGAGCAGAAGGCGGCTTTCAGCTTCTGGAAGGCTTCGACCGCAGAAGTCGTCCAGCGCAGCGCTTTTGGTTGATTGAGGTGAGAGTGAGGTGAGAGGCACAGTGTGTTTTCTATAACCTGCTATGAAGTGGCGGTAAAAGTTCGCGAACCCCAGGAAGCATTGAAGATCCTTGATGGTTTGGGGTTGTGGCCAGTTCTTCACCGCTTCCACTTTGGACTGGTCCATCTTGATGCCCTCCGAGGAGATGACATAGCCGAGGAATTGAATGACGGGCTAGTGGAACTCACACTTCTCAAGTTTCAGGTAGAAGTGGTGATGGCGGAGACACTCGAGTACCTGCCGGACGTGGCGAACATGCTCCAACTGGTTCGAGGAGTAGATTAAGATGTCATCAATATATACGATGACGAACTGGTGGAGCATGTCCTGGAAAATTTCGTCCATGAAATTTTGGAACACTGACATTGGAGAGACATTGGGGCATTGGAGAGTCCAAAAGGCATGACGCGGTACTCTTAGTGTCCCGATGATGTGATGAACGCCGTCTTCCACTCATCACCTCGCCGAATACGGATCAGATTATAGGTGCTCCGTAAGTCGAGCTTGGTGAAGACGTGAGCTCCACGTAATTCTTTGAAGGCAGCTGGGACCAGTGGTAGGGGGTAGGCGAACTTCACTGTTTGCGCATTTAGACTCCGATAGTCGATGCACGGTTGAAGCCCACCGTCCTTTTTGGCTATGAAGAAGAAGCTGGAAGCTGCCGGGGAAGTGGATGGGCATATGAATCCCTGGCAGAGCGCCTCCTGAATGTAATCCTCCATAGCCTTTTGCTCCGGGACGGACAGAGGGTAAATACGACCCTTGAGCAGTTTAGCGTCAGGCAGGAGATCCACCGCACAGTCCCATGACCGGTGTGGGGGCAGTTTCATTGCTGCGGCCTTGCTAAACACACTGGGAGTTTCACTTCGGTGTGCTGCGACGGGCTTTTGATGCTTGTTGATCCCAGGAGGGCAGTTTTGGGAGCCGGGATAGGAAGTGCTTTAATACAGGCCTGAAGCCAGTGATCGCTCCATTGGGTGATACTATCCATGCTCCAACAGATGTTGGGCTGGTACCACGCCAGCCAGGGGCGTCCCAGGACAACATCCACTCTGGACTCCTCCAGCACTAGGAGAGAGAGCGTCTCTTCTTGCAGGCAGCCAATGGGGAGAGTCAGTTCGGGGGTTAACCACTGCACCAGTCCACTACCCAGCGGCTTTCCTTGGGTCGTGGTGATCTGATCTTCTCGGGCATGGTATATGGCAGGTGGGTAGGAGGCGGGATGAGATGAAGTTCCCCGACGTGCCCGAATCGAATAGCACAGTCACTGGGTAGTGGTGAGAACCGTGAGTTAGTATAGCATCATGATACTGGGGATTGCATTGGAATGAACGAACTGAGTTGGAGTGTACTCACCGCTGGGCGCAGGGGGCAGACTGGACAGGTCTGGCGTGCGTGGCCCGACTCTCCACAGTATATGCACAAACCTTGTCAGAGGCGGCATTCGCGTTCGTGTCGTGACAGGTGGTATTCCCTCGTCAAGATAGACTTCTGTGCTGGGGAGTCCTCGCAGGGTGAGGTATCGGGGTTGTCACTCTGCTCTACGATGATCACGGCCAGATGTTGGGAAATGCTCTGCGCCTTCAGCATAAAGGTCTCCAGGCTGACGGTATCGTCATATACCGCCATCTGCCGTTGGATCGCCAGCTGTAAGCCCCGTCGGTAGGCCGCGAGTAGCACCACCTCGTTCCAGCTGCTAGATGCCGCAAGCGTGCAGAAACAAAGCGTGTACTCACGTGTGGAGCACAGAGTACATGCACGGACAGGGCGGATGAGCTGGCTCCGAAGACTTCCTTGAAGTGGGTTAGAAAGGCGTCTAGGGAGTCGAGTGCTGGGCTCTTTGATGCCCACAGTGATTCTGCCCAGTGCCGCGCGTCTCCAGTCAGCAGTGAGAGGATGAACGCAGTCTTCAAGCGGTCACAAGGAAACTGGTGGGGGAGAGCATCAAAGTGTAACTGGCATTGCATCACAAAGCCTGGATATTCCAATACCTCACCCGCGTACACCATCGTTACAGCCACGAGCATGCAGGAATAGCCGCAGAACGAACTGCCTCACTTAGGGCAGCCACCAATCCAGCCATCTGATCCGGTACAAGATGTGTGCCGGGTTGCGTCATGGAGATAGGATTCTCTCCTTTCTTTCCTTTAGGGGTGAGTATTCTGTAACAATTGGGACTCAGGAGGCAGAGAGAGAGAACATGAATTCAGCTTTAATAAACACAGGCAGGCAGAAGGCAAACATAACTCAATCAACAGGTAAATCAGGCAGGCAGGCAAAACGTAACTAAGGATAAAGCAGGCAGACAGAACAGAACGGAAATCACGCATATTATGGCACGTGAGCCTGATAGTCGTAATACTCTCTGCAGACGCTGGCAAGTAAGGGCTTTAAATAGACGCGTGGGAATTGGGTGCAGGTGGCGCGATCAATAATCAGGGGAATGAGAGCGAGGAAGTGCTGCTGGGGCCGGCATGCCCGTTACATGACCATATTTTTTTCCAGTTGACATTTTCATATCTAGCAGACCAGAACATTATTGAGCAAGGCAAATAGTTTGTTTCTAAAATATTTCTAATATATTTGTTATGACATCTATCTATTACTATATTAATATCCACAATAAATATAGTATCACTACAAAAACTGGTCTGAAGATCAATGTCCACAGGAGAAAATCTAGGATTTCGTAACAAAGAATTTCGCAAACAAAAACTTTGCGAGGAATTGCATCAAAAATAATAGAATATTCTTTTGGTCTCACAGGAATCATAAATTTATTGAGAAATTCAGAATATGTTAAAAGTAAACCTTGTTCATTAAGCAACTGACTGACAGTAAGAATTCCATTTTCGTGCCTGTTTAAAGATTGACTTTTTTTTTGTACAAGGTATCTTTATTATTCCATATAAAACATTGATGCAGTGAGAAGTTATGTCTATATAAAATAATTGCCAAGCCAGCAGTGCCTGCTTATGAAAATTTGCCAATTTAACTGGGATTTTTCCAACCGAAAAATTACATTTTAAAAGGAAATTAATGCCACCCAAAGAGTTAAATATATAATTGGTGAAGACATTCCATGTATTATCTTTATTTTTAGTAAATTCAATTATCCATTTTATCTTGAACATATTATTAAGGTCTGTAAAACTTAAAACTTCAAGGCCACCAAAGTCTCTATTATTATTAATAATATCTTTCCGTAAATAGTGTATTTTCTTCCTCCAAATAAAATCATAAAGTATCTTATCTAATTCCCTGACAACATTGTTTGGAACATCTGCTGACATAGATATATAAACAGACCTTGAGATCCCTTCTGCTTTTGAGAGTAGAACACGTCCATATAGGGACAGATCTCTCATAAGCCACATATTAAACCTGTTACTAGATTTCTCAATAATAGGGTAAAAATTTAACCGGCTTCTCTGATTCCAATCTTTACACACCTTTATCCCAAGATATGTGACATTGTCTTTAATTGGTATCCCACAAATTTCTTTCAGGAGACAATCTTTAAGAGAGAATAATGTGGACTAATGTTCATATTCAATCCAGAGATTCCAGAAAATTCTTCAATACATTTAATAACTTTATCCATTTCGTCACTATTTTTGACAAAAATTGTGGTATCGTCTGCTAATTGATTAGAAAAGAAAGTTTAATTTCTTTACCAAACACTGAAATTCCTTGAAAACCCACTTTTTTGATATGAGCAGCCATGACCTGAGTAACCAATATAAAGAGAAATGATGATATAGGACATCCTTGTCTTATCCCACGGCCCATATCAAATCTCTGACAGGTACCGTAAGACAACTGGACTGAGCTATTGGTACCATTATAAAGCGTATGAAGCGGCCTTTCAGAAAACCTGACTGCTCTTCATCAGTTATTGAGTTAAAATTTTTCTTAAGTCATTTTTAGTATCTTAAGAAAAGATTTTAGTATCATTATTTAACAAACTAATTGGTCTCCAATTTTCCAAGAGTAATTTGTCTTTGTTAACCTTGGGTATAAGTGTAATTACCCTTTGTTTTAGTGATGTGGGCATTTCTACCAAACCAATTGCTTCTTCAAAGACTGCCAATAAAAAGGGTACAAGGTCATTACAAAAAGTTTTATAAAACTCCCCTGTCAGGCCATCATTTCCAGGAGACTTATTTTCTTTAAGACTATTTATACAGTTAGTGATTTCCTGAATATTTAAATCTTTATCGCATATTATTTGTAATCTGAAGTAATCTTATTAATATTGGTTGATAAATTATTAAGAAAAAAATCTGCATCATTTAGTTGATTATTTGAATTATACAATTTACTATAAAATTGATTAACAAAACGAGATATATCCTTGGGATTATCATTAGTAAGTCCATTTATTATTAATTTGTTTATAGAATTTGTTTCTCTATTTCTTTTTTCTAAACCGAAGAAATATTTAGTATTTTTTTCTCCTGCTTCCATCCATTTTTGTCTTGACCTAACGAAAGCACCCCTAGCTTTCTCTTCATAAATATCATCCAGCTCATCCTGCAGTGTAGCAAATTCAGTGCTTGACATATTTTGGTTATTTTTACAAATATTATTTCATTAATTATTTTGTTTTCATTTTCTTTTTTCTTTTTCTTAATAAATTTTCCATATGATATTGTGAATTCCCTTGTTTCAAATTTTGTTTGTTCCCATAACTTCCCATAAGTTTGAATCAAAGAAGCCTGTTGCCAATACTTAACAATTATATTCTTAATTTGGTCACAAAATTCATCATGTTTCAATAGACTATTATTTAACTTCCAATATCCTCTCTTAACTCCACCTGATTGACAAACTAATACAATAATTTTAATAAATATGCCTTTGTGATCTGTTAAAACTGATGAATAGTAACAAATTCAACTTTCTCTTTTATATGTTCTGAAATGAGCCAAAAATCAATATGTGATTGTTGAGACCTGTCCCTATTACTCCATGTATACAAAAATGATTGTGGATTTTTATATCTCCATATGTCAATTATGCTCAGTCGTAAACAAACATTGTTTAATTCACGTGCCATATTGTCAGTTCTAGGTGGCCATCGATCTTGTTTTCCATCAAACACTGTATTAAAGTCACCACCCTAAATCACTTCAGCAGCGGGAAATTTTGAATGTAAATGATTAATATGGCCTTCAATATCTTGAAAGATTAACTCATTTGTTTTTTTATTACTGGTGGCATATATATTTATTATAATAATAATAACTTGGTTTATATCAATAAGTAGAGCGATCCAATGACCTTGATTATCTGTTTTGTGATTTAGAACTTTCCCTGAAAATCTGTCATTTAAAATGGCGACACCTGCTGTTCTATTTGAGGCACCAAAGAGAACCAAATGTCAGAACCCCACTGATTCTTCCAGAAAAGTATATCATCTTTGCAGTCATGAGTTTCTTGAATGAAACAAAAATCAGCTTGTTTTCCTTTACAAAACAAAAACAGACCTTTTCTTTTTAGCATGTTTCGTAGACCCCTGGCATTAACTGAAAAAATACTTACTGACATGAACTTGAAAGAAAAATTAAAAATGAAAAAAAAACCTTGATAGAACAATGAATTGAACAATGAATAGAATGGAATGTAAGTGTTGAGAGAGTATAAAGGGTACTCTTATTTCCAACTTTTCATACACCAGTCATACTTCAGATTCAAAAGTTGAGATCCTGTTGAACGCTTGAGTGTAACAAAAACAAATTAAAGTGACATCGATATATAATCCCAGTATCACAAAAAACAAAGTCAAGTAACATCCTTACCTAGGTCTTATGTCACATGAACATTAAACAATAACATCAGTATAAGCTTTAAGCTACATTAGAAATAGAAAAAAAATATCCTAATTATGTATTGCTGCAGCAAACAGATCTTTTGTATCAGATCGTACTATGATTCTAGACCAATGACCTATAGAAGCATAATTTAATGTTTGATTTCTTTACCATCCACTATTGCCTTGACTTCCACATAGAAGGCCCTCTTGTCTTCTTTACATGCTTGTTCAATCATAGGCCAGAAGCCTCTTTGATCGTGAAATCTTGTTCTTTTTGAGAAATTAATTTCCCTTTGCTCCTTTCCATGTAAGGTCTCGAGCTGTTCTGGAAGCAAATCTTATTATTATTGGCCTTGGTTTCTTTCCCTTGCCGCCATCCACACTTTGTCTTCCAGTGCAATGAGCAATGTCCACATTGTTCCCCACGAATTTACGCTCCTCCTCGACAACCACCATTCTGCAGATCTCAATCACCCGAAACTTGACATTATCCTTGGTACATTCAGTCAGCCCCTCCAAACAAAGATTCCATCTCCGACAGTATCGATCTTGATCATTCAATTTATCCTCTTTGACCCGCTTCACAATCTTTTCATTTTTGTTTTTCAAATCTTTGTTTTCTTTCCGAATGTCAAATATTTCAGAATGTACAACTTCCAGTGCTTCTTTCAAGAGGTTGATGCTGGTCATGTTTTCTTTCACCATTACTTTTATTTCCTTGGAAGACTGTTTGATTATTTGAATGATGCTGTGCTGTACCTGACTTAAGGTCAAGTCGTCTGATGCATCTCCCATTGCAAGCTTCTTCGGTGGATGTGCTTCGGACGGTGTGTTTGGACAAATCACATTCACCTCCTTTTTTGCTTCGGCAAGTGTAGGAGTGTGTGTCATCAATAAGTCTTTTTTCCGTCATCTTTCGAACCTCCACTTCGGGAACTGCCAAATCCATGGTAAGTTAACTCAAACTCTTCTGTAGAATTAAGGAAACCCCAGAACAAGCAGTAAATAACGCGAATTTATGCTAGAATCTCAGTAACACATAAGACAAGTGTGACGTATTTCTTATATCAACATTAGTAAGATATACCCTAAGTTTATTTTATGCAGCCATGTAAATACAACTAATCATGCCGCCATCTTGAATCGCTCGTTTTCGTGAGATATATGCTTTTTGCCTCAGGTTTGCGATGTCACTAAGCCGTGTTTATTTTTGGTGTGCTTTTGATACACTACCTTGTATGTCTTTCATTACTTTTGCGTGTTCCACTATGTTCCGATATTTTCTGACAGTTCTATTTTCGTGACTGTGCTCGTTCATTTGCATCCTCTATTTTTTTGTGACTGCTTCTGCATTTTCACCTGTGCAAACTTTCTGTGACTTCAGTTTTGCTGTTAATTAATCTGTGGTCTTTTATAGCCCAGCATTTTCCCTGGTGAAACATAAGGCAAGGATTTGACGTTCTTCAACATTTTTGGTTGGGCACAGTCTGTAAGAATGAAAACTGCAGACAGTTTATCAGCAGTAGCAGTGAATCAGCCTGTCTTTTGACTGACAGCAGGAATTGGTTGCTTCTGTAATGATAAAAAAAACTGTGTGCAAAGTCTTACAGCTTTAATGTAGGGCCTTTAACTAAAACTTGCTCTTTGATCCAAACCAGGAAGAAGGTTGACACATTTATTTCTAAATTGACTTATAACTTGCACCTGATCAATTCAACTTGGTATATACACTATTAAGTAAGGCTTAGAAAAGCAGGTGATATTAAATTGGTGATACTAAGTCTTATTATTATTTATAAATGAAACATGGAAAATTAGTAGTAACAGTAATAATATTGCAATTGCAATCTTACATATGTTTCTATAGGCAGGTTTTTCCTATAGAAACATATGCTGTAAAAAAAATGTGTTCATCTCTGTCTAAAGTTATAGACAATGCAACTTCGTACATTAAGACAAACAGAGTGATGTGGGAGCTTAGTTGCTAAGACGTTGGGCTACTGAACAACTGACTACTGACTGGTTGTAAGTTCAAAGCCCAGGTCCACCAAGCTGTCACTGCTGGGCCCTTGAGCAAGGCCTTTAACCCTTAATTGCAATGAAGAAAAGGGATAAAAAGTCACCCTGGATAATTATCCATAACTTTTAATGTCAGATAGTCAAGACAACTGACAGACATCCACAGAGCACCACTGTTGAATAATCTTGAGTAATGAAGTGACAATAAAAACCTGATAAATGAAATGTAAGGAATAAGAAATCAGTTCATTTGTTGGCATGCCTGAGTTTACTTTTTATTTTTACTGAACATTTGTGAACATCTCTATCTGATTGTGTTTTTCCCTACAATATTTGATCCACACTTTTGAAGACTCTCTTCTGAGTGTTAAAGATCGGTCCTTCAAACGTGACTAATCGAAATCAAGAATTTCACCCAAAACACGCCCATATCATGACGGCGCTCCGACTCTCAGTTCCACAAGAGTATCCTACATAATGTGGAGCTGATTAAACATAAACTGGAATATATTATCCTCACATGAAATTTTAAATTCTCTTTAGACTACAGACTACTCTGTAATTTGTTTGTATTAGTGTGATGTTGCTATTTCCCTGTCCTCATGCAGACATCACATAAAAACAATCTCAAAGTTCACCGTTTTCTGTTCATCTTACATAAGTAGCAACATTTCTCCAGCAGATGGCGGTAGAAACTCTCCACATTTACTACAAGCTGTCTGTGTGTTGGCATGGCTCTATCAAGCTGGGCTTCTCTGTTTTCAGTGACTGAGCAAAAATAAATATAAATTAATGCCCACTTGGTGTCTGAAATGTCAGTCAGTCTGTAAGGGGGCAGTGGTGGCTCAAGTGGTTAAGGCTCTGGGTCGTTGAGCAGAAGATCAGGGGTTCAAGCCTCAGCACCGCCAAGTTGCCACTGTTGGGCCCTTGAGCAAGGCCCTTAACCCTCTCTGCTCCAGGGGTGCCGTATCATGGCTGACCCTGCGCTCTGACCCCAACCTCCAAGGATGGGATATGCGAAGAAAGAATTTCACTGTGCTGTAATGTATATGTGACAAATAAAGGCTGTTTCATTTTCATCATTTCATTAATTTCTTGTTATCTAGGATCGGATTGTTCACACTGGAATGCTCATTCTAAAATGGTATTGTTTCTATTGTTTTTAACACCACAGGGACTTGGATGTTGGATCCTCCATAAAATCAAATACTAACAAAAATACTAAAACAAAAAAATATATAGTTATTGATGAGGTGAGTTTTTTTATTTGTAGACATTTCCCAAGATAACAACACCACCAACAAAAATCTGTTCAACTGGATATCTTCTTCTCTCTTCTTTGTCTTATAAAATAAGTACTGTATTTAGAATATAACCTTTCCTCTTAAACCATTAGTTGTAGTAAGATCCATAAATTTACAAAATGAATATATTTTGCTTACTTTTTATTTTATGGTTCAGTTTTATCTTTTATTTTCTTGCCTGTTAATTCTATGGGTCAGTATAGGCATGTGTCTTTAATGCAGAATAATCATTATCGTAGAATAATAGTGCCTGGAGTTCAGTTCAATTCAATTCAATTCAATTCAAAAAACTTTATTTATCCCCAGGGGGCAATTTACAAAGAAAAGGAATTTGATACAGTTGCAAAATGTGTTTATAAAAATGTCACAAAGTCCATAACCCTATATCTACTATATCTATGTATATCTACTATAGATTTACAGAAGAAATAAAGACTGATTAGCAAAAGTGATAAATTATTATGTTTAAGGCTTTGTATTGCCCAATAGTGAAAACCATTAACAATAAAAGCAATAACAAACACAGCATTTGAAATAGGCTTATGCTCATGAGATACGGAAAATTATGGCAGGGATGGATAAAAAAAAAGATGGCAAATTCTTTTTTAAATGATGGTGAGCCACATGCATTCAGATGTAATCGCTGAGGGTTATTTCAGAGTTTACTATTTACTATTTCCATGATGTTCGAATTGGTGGCAGAATCTACAGCAGGTCTCTGTACATGAGCCAAGTTCATATAGGTTGCTTGCAGGTCAGAACCTGAAAATATAAGACCAGAAACTTAGAAAAAGCTCTTAATTACAGTAAGAAACACATAAGTTCCCCTTCAAGGGAAATTGATACTGCATCCTGGCTGACACTATAGGAACACTTCATTGAGGTTTTTTTTTTTTATCTGAAGCTCTGTCTGCATACACAGCAATTTATTGGCTCGGATAGGACACGTGACAAAGGGAATACGTGCCATTGAGTCCATATAAGGGTATCTACATCACATTACTCCAGCTTCTTTGTCTTCAGGAAGCACTCTGTGTATGTTTGGGTCAATTGTCTATCCTGTTTGTCTAGACATTTTCTATGGAATTTTATATATATACATATATACATATACATATATATCTAAAAGACTAGGGGAAAAAGTGATTTTGGTGAGCAAGCAATTTAAGCGGTGTTTGCATCCATGCCCCCGCTATATCATGGAGGATGACACACACTCTTTTTGTGTTGTTTGTTTGGGAGGGAGCATGCCCTGCCCTGAGGGAGCTGGCTGTGTGCACTGCGAGAGGTTTCCCTTTCGCAAGCTCTGAACTTGCTTGGCTGTATTTTCTGGCCAAGCTTCTGTGCTTCATGGCTCGGGTTTCGTGTCTGCTGAGGTGTGCTTCATTCATGGGGTTCGCAGGTCGAGTTGGCGGTAACAGTACAAGAGACAGGTCTTCCCCTTTACTTTGTATGCTCCCCTGACTCCGATATCCCTGTTTCAGATTCTGGAGCCCCCACTGCAATTTCTCCTGATCCGTAAGAGGATATGTTGTTATGCTCTGAGGTCCTCGATGATCCCCTCCTGATCTGCCACCGCAGTTTTTTGTGTTCGAGGAGCTCCTTGAGCTACATTCAAATTTGCCTGAAGAGAAAGTTAGCATTGCTCATTCTAAGCTTGATGATTGCGTCCTGACTTCAGACCATGTGCCACCTCCATGCAGGTGACTGCTGTTTTTCTCAGCTCTCCATGCCATGGTATTGAGGTCCTGAGGGAATCCCTATTTTGCCCATATGTTTTCCCTGGCCACCTCTAATTATGCGGCCATTGTGGGGTTTGAAGTACAGTGAGGGAACAATTATTTGATCCCTGCTGATTTTGTATGTTTGCCCACTGACAAAGAAATGATTAATCTATAATTTTAATAGTAGGTTTATTTGAACAGTGAAAGACAACGAAAAAATCCAGAAAAACTCATTTCAAAAAAGATATACATTGATTTGCATATTAATGAGTGAAATAAGTATTTGGCCCCTTCGCAAAACATGAATTAGTACTTGGTGGCAAAGCTGTTGTCACTCCAGGACCTTAATGTGCTTCTTCCTGAGCCACTCCTTTGTTGCCTTGGCCGTATGTTTTGGGTCATTGTCATGCTGGAATACCCATCCATGACCCATTTCCAAAGCCCTGGCTCAGGGAAGGAGGTTCTCACCCAAGATTTGATGGTACATGGCCCTGTCCATCGTCCCTTTGAAGAGGTGCAGTTATCCTGTCACCTGGGGATGGTGTTCTTGGGGTCATAGGCAGCATTCCTCCTCCTCCAAACACAGCGAGTTGTGTTGATGTCAAAGAGCTGGATTTTGGTCTCATCTGACCACAACACTTTCACGCAGTTCTCCTCTGAATCATTCAGATGTTCATTGCAAAACTTCAGACGTGCCTGGACATGTGATTTCTTTAGCAGGGGGACCTTGCGGTTGCGGCAAGATTTCAGCCCTTCACGGCGTAGTGTGTTAACAATTGTTTTCTTGGTGACTATGGTCCCAGCTGCCTTGAGATCTTTGACAGTGATTCCTGTGTAGTTCTGGGCTGATTCCTCACTGTTCTCATGATCATTGAAACTCCACGAGGTGATATCTTGCATGGAGCCCCAGACCAAGGGAGACTGCCAGTTATTTTCTGTTTCTTCCATTTGTGAAAAATCACACCAACTGTTGTTACCTTCTCACCAAGCTGCTTGGTGATGGTCTTGTAACCCTTTCCAGTCTTGTGTAGGTCTACAGTCTTGTCCCTGATGTCTTTGGACAGCTCTTGGCCATGGTGGAGAGTTTAAGAGAGTGCTCCTAATCTCAGCTTGTTACCTGTATAAAAGACACCTGGGAGCCAGAAATCTTGCTGACTGATAGTATCAAATAGATCAAATACTTATTTCGCTCATTAAAATGCAAATCAATCATAGACTGATCATTTCTTTGTCAGTGGGCAATCTACAAAATCAGCAGGTGATCAAATACACTACCAGTCAAAAGTTTGGACACACCTTCTAATTCCATGGTCTTTCCTGATGTTTATTTCTTTCTACATTGTAAAACAATGCTGAAGGCGGCCGAAATACACAATAATCTTGTTTGAACAGTTGATATTGAGATATGTCTGCTACTGATGCTCTGTAAAGCCTTCATAACAGCTCTAATCTGAGGTGCTGTTAATTGGTGATTTCTGAGGCTGGTAACTCTAAATGAACTTCTCCTCTGTAGCAGAGGTAAGTTTTGGTCTTGCTTTACTGGGATGGTCTTCATGTGAGCCAGTTTCATCATGGTGCTTGATGGGTTTTGCAAATGCACTTGACAATACTGTTCTTGCAAGAACTATTCCAGAACACCTGACCTTCGTGTCTTAAAATAACACTTTCTTGCTTAATGACAACGGCGAGGGAGAAAAATTTCTAGTCTTGAGAGACAGTGAGTGGAAAACAAATGTTGCTTTTCTTGCAGATGTCACAGCTCACCTAAATAAGCTGAACCTGCAACTTCAGTGTGACGGGAAACATGCTGATGACCTGTTGGGCTGTGTTGAGAGTTTCAAAATGAAGCTAGGACTGTACACCTCACAACTGAAAGATGGTGATTTAACTCACTTTCCACTTCTGAATGACGCATGTGAGGGTGTACTGGACGTACAACAGAAAGAACGATTTGTTAAAACTGTCAATCAAATGCAGGAAATATTCATCTCTCGTTTTTCTGATTTTGAGAAAATAAAATCTGCAGGACATTTCATCAGAGAGCCATTCACTTTCCCTGTGGAAAAAATCAAGGACTTGGCTGCAACTTTCGGTTTGCCCCGCCGCTCACTTGAAGATGAACTGATGGATGTTCAGGCTAGAAGACACTGTACCGTGCAGCAGTCATCCTCAGTTGCAGAAATGTGTCGAAACATCTCTGGACAAAGCCTCAGATTATTAAGTTCAAAAGTGGATCTTTGGATCAACATACATTTGTGAATGCACATTTTCTGCAACTTTCCTGCCTCGCTGCCTTTGGCATTTCAGGAGGTCAGTTGGGTCTGCTCCCGCTCCTTTTTCTTGCACAGTTCTGTCCCCAGGGTTAGCGGTGAAAGAGGTGTCAAACTCATTATGATCTCCCCAGCTCCCTGAAACAGCGAGCTGATGAGATCATAATGAGGTCGACACCTCTTTCACCTCTTGTTACAGTGTTCTAATAATTTGCACCTGATGTGGTAACCTGTAGGTAATTTTATCAATTTTATGTACAAATAAATGTGGGGGTGTCCTTAATTTTTCCTCACAAGAAATTGGATTTTTTTCAAATGATATTTTACAGATAGTTAAAATACTTTTCTTTGGTTCTATTTGTTTATTTATATTACTTGACTCTTTCAATATTGTTAAAATGAAGATCAAAAGCCCATATGTTTAAATATGTTAAAAAAACATACAGGGTTTCATGGGGTGTGTGTGTATTGTATAGTGTGTTATGTCACGTGTATATTGAATAGATGTTACTTCAACAGCTCAAAATCATTGTTGTGCTCATCAAACCATTCCTGAACCATTTTTGCTTTGTGTCCCGCTAAAAGAGGCCACAGCCATCAGGGTAGCAAAGTAACATCTGCATGATGGCAAGACCAAGGTTTCCCAGGAGAACATTGCCTGAAGCATGACACTGCCTCCGCCAGCTTGCCTTCTTCCCATAGTGCATCCTGGTGCCATGTCTTCCCCTGGTAAGTGACACAAACGCACCTGGCCATTCATGTGATTTAAAAAAAAAAGTGATTCATCAGACCAGGCCACCTTCTTCCATTCCACCTTCTTCTTCCTTGGCGGTCCAGTTCTGATGCTCACATGCCCATTGTTGGTGCTTTCGGCACAGGGGTCAGCATGGGCACCCTGACTGGTCTGTGGCTATGCAGCCCCATGCGCAGCAAACTGAGATGCATTGTGTATTTTGACACCTTTTTATCAGAACCAGCATTAACATCTTCAGCAATTTGAGCAACAGTAGCTTGTCTGTTGGATTGGATCACACGGGCCAGCTTTAGCTCCCTACGTGCATCAATGTGCCTTGGCCACCCATGACCCTGTTGCGGGTTCACCACTGTTCCTTCCTTGGACCACTTTTGATAGATACTGATCAGTGCAGACCAGGAACACCCCACAAGAGCTGCAGTTTTGGAGATGCTCTGATCCAGTCTTCTAGACTTCACAATTTGTCCTTTGTCAAACTCGCTCCTTATGCTTGCCCATTTTTCCTGCTTCTAACACATCAACTTTGAGGACTAAATGTTCACTTGCGGCCTAATATATCCCACCCACTAACAGGTGCCATGATGAGGAGATAATCAGTGTTACTCACTTCACCTGGCAGTGGCAGTAATGTTATGCCTGATTGGTGTATATATTTATATATGTATGTATACAATAGAGAGATAGACAGCTATAGAGCATACTGCATTTCTATTTAAAAGCATATTTCATTCTAATTTTACATTTACATTTCTGGCATTTGGCAGATGCCCTTATCCAGAGCGACTTACATTTTATCGCATTTTATATAACTGAGCAATTGAGGGTTAAGGGCCTTGCTCAAGCTTGGTGAACCTAGGATTTTAACGCATAACCTTCCGATCAGTAGTCCAACACATTAACCACTAAGCTATCACAACCCCCCCCCATATAATTTTTAACATAAGCATACATCAAATTTCTTATATTCACTGACTCACTTTCAGTAGGCACTTTCATCTCATTCTGGTTAGGACTGTGGTGGATCTGGAGCCTATCACAGAAACAAAACACATGAAAAAGTGAAAAAAAAAAAATGAAACATACAAAATGAAATCATTCACCACCCCAACACTTTAGGGTTGAGATTCATAACAGCGTATAAGTATTTGAAGTTTCACTTGATAGAATCACATAGTCTCACCTTCTCACAATGACAATGATGATAACCATGATAAAAAGGCAGATGATGGGTAACACCACCCCCAAAACAATTGGAACAGTGTTTGCTGTAGAAGATGGCTCTTTAAAGATACAGTACAAAAATACAATTGATTATTTTCTTACATGCATAAGGAAAAATGTCTATTCAACTTATCAGTCATGTTAGCTATACAGGGCTATTAATATGAGCTATTCACTATAAGTTTTAGACTACACAATACGTGAAAAGGACATGAAAAGAATTAAATCACATGCCTGTAATGCCTATTGTGCAATTAAAGTTCCATGTGCCACTGTCACCACATCCAAGGGTTGAAATAACCAAACTATAAGTGGTGAAGTATTGTAGGTTTTTAGAAAAAATGTGGTTACAGACATTTTTGCACTGTGGAATGAAGTCACTGATTGTTGGACTGAGACTGATTGTTGGCCTGAGACTGATGTTGAATCCTTCGTTGTTGCCTGGAGGATTCTGCCAAGTTAAGTTCAGCAACGCTGTTGAAGAGCGATTTGGTCCTTTACAGATTATGTCAATGACAGGACTTGCACCTTGAGGAATCATATATTTACAAGATTAGACAAATTTAACAAGAACACAGAAATATTTCAATTGTAATATTGTTCATCAAACCGAGCATTTTAATGGTACTCAAAATGAGAAAGTGATTAAAAACACTGTTGGCTCTCCTTGAAGGTACATACACATAAGGTTTTACATATGGTGCTTGGGGAAAAAGGTACCACTTCTTTGTTTTAGTAAAAATAGTAGAAAGATTACATTCACACATTATTTTTTGTATTTTAGGTAGAAGATATTGCATATAGCAATGGACAATAATGCATTTCCTATTACTTTAACAAATTAATTTTGTAGTCTACATCTTAAATAAGATAAGCACCTGGTGGTGCCTAAAAATCCATTTATATATGCACTGCAGTTTCTATTGTGAATGGATTAATCATGCTGTTCGAATGCATATGAATACATTTTAGGCGTATTTTTGAGTGATAGATCAGTAGCATACTGTGAGTTGTGTACATAATGTGAGATGCTTTACATTTGGGAGTTTGCTCTAAGAGGGGATCTCCAAATGCAGTAATGCAAGTGCAAATTAAATAAAAGTGCAAATTAAATTAAATAAAAGTAAATAATAAATATTTTGTATTACACATGTTGCTCCCAACATTTGTGCCTTTACAACCATGTAAGTTCAGGAGTGTTGACTTGACATGAAGGTGCAATAAACAAAAAGTGGCAACAAAGAGTCCTTAAATGATTTACATGTATTTTTCTACTTTGCCTGCCCCAATGTAGAAGATATTTAGTGAAGAAGGTTAATTTCTTACTATTACATGTTATCAATATCTCTGAGGTTACAATGTGTATACTCAAAAGTGTCTAAATACTTTCACATTTCACTCTCACATTTAGTCATGTGAAACATACCTGTGCAAGTGGAAACTTTAACCAGAGATCCTTCTGTTTTATTATCAGCAGCAACAGCTGATACTGCAAACGTGTAATTTGTTCCAGGTTCTAGATCAGTGATGCTAATGTTAGTTATGTAACTTCTTGTATTGTTGTTCATCCACTGCACTCTAAAAAAAGACCATTCTCCTGAGGGTACATCCCAGCGCAGAACCATGGATCTACTTGTGACTTCAGAGGATATGAGATTTTTTACAGAATCTGGCTCTGTGGGAAGAGTTGTGTGTTACAGAAGAAAGTATAAAAAGAAGAATTAACTCTGGATGTTAAAAGTCCAAAAAACCTACAACAGTATCAAACAAATATTCAATGACATATACTTCGTTTAACAGTAGAATAAATGTGGCTTTATATAGCTCAGTAGCAGGAGTGCAGGTGTTCATAGGGAGTCTCACTGACATACTATGTTTTATTTTAAAGTAATTACTGTGTCCAATTTAGAATTTCTGTGATTCTATAGGCAATAAAATGATGAACATGACCCTGCTTACTGTTTCTTGTCTGCCAGCTCCACCCTGCCCTCATCCACCCATCAAAACAGAGTACATGGGTTCAAAATCATACAGAAACTAGTCTTGAGCTTCAGTTAATGTTGCCATCAAACATCATAATGAGTGTGATCTTTGTGCTTGAATGTTGGTACCAGATGGGCTGATATGGGACTTTCACATAAAACAGTTTCTAGAGTTTACACAGAATGGTACGGAAAAACAAAAAACATCCTATATGCTAAGGGTCTGCAGGCTGATACAACTTGTGGATGAGTTCAGAGGAGAATGATCAGACTGGATTGAGGTGACAGGAGGTCTATAGTAACATAGTAACTCAAACAATTACAACCGTTAAGAGGAGAAAAGCATCTCAGAACATGCAACACATCAAACCACCAGGGAGATGGGCTACAAGTCCAGAAGAACACATTCCTCTCAGCTAAAAATAGTCAATTTATTCAGCAAAACTTGACAGCTGAAGACTGGAAAAAGACCAGTTTCTAATCTTCAGCAGTCCAGTTTGTGTGTCACTGATAATATCAGATTCGTGTTCTTGCCTGACAGGAGTGGAACCCAATGTGGCCTTCTGCTGTTGTAGCCCATATCTCTCAAGATTTGTTGGTTTGTGTGTGCTGAAATGCTTATTCTCACCGCTGTTGTTATCTGAGTATTACTATATCCTTCCTGGCAGCTCCAATCACCACTGAACGGTCAGTCATTCATTGTTTCATGTATGAATATGTGTAAAAACATGCCATGATCAAAGTCACAGACATGTTTGATATAAACTTAGCTGAAGCTCTTGACCTATATTTTTATTTTTTGCATTGTACTGCTGCTACATGATTAGCTGATTAGATAACTGCATAAATGTACAGGTGTATATGTGCTCCTAATATAATGGGTGGTGAGTCTATTTAATTGAATTTAATTTAATTCATTTTTTATTAGGGTAGTGTTTTATATTTTTTATTTGGGGCCTTTAAGGGTGTAGTTCTTTTTAGTTTGTTAGTGGTCTTAGGTTTTTTGGTTGTTTGTTTGTTTGTTTTTTGGGAGGGGGTGGACTTGTGACATAATTATTAAGATATCCCACGCACCTCTTGTTATGCTATGCTATTACCCTATGACATACGTGATTTGCAGGGTCATCTTTACATACTAAACTGCCATGTGATTCCTTCTGTTTTATTATTTGCAGCAACTGTGTATCATGGTGCTGCTGTCTGAAGTATGACTGGAAGGAAAGCTCATACTGGATTACATAACGAGAGAATTTACCAATTGGCCCAAGTACACAACAATAAAATACAGGATAATAATAACATTGAATTAAATGCAGTGGCATTAACTGTCAGGCTCTGTAAAGTCAAAGGACCATTAAAATGAACAATGCTCAGAAACTCATTTTTTCATCAAATGAGTACAAATGAAAAAATTCTGAAACATACTTGTATAGACTGAAAGACTAATTGCTTCTCCTTCTGTTATATTATCTGCAGCAACAGCAGATATCAGGATGGTGTAATTGACTCCAGGATTCAGATCAGTAATGTTAAAGAAAGTGTTTGTGGTTGTTGAATTCAATGTTTTGTTGTCATTACTCCATTGTACATTAAAGAAATATCTTTCTCCTACAGGTTGAGTCCAGTTCAGAAACAATGAGCTTGTTGTAATTTCAGTCACTCTGAGGTCTCTTGGAAAATCAGGTTCTGTGAGTACAGGTTAGAGGCCATTGAGTCAGAAAGTGACAAAAATTAATATGAAACAAACAGTAAATAATGAATTTCACAGTGAATCTGAAGCCTGTACAAAAAAGGGTACAATATGGCAGAGGCTCCAGGTATACACTCCTTAAAGAAAGTACCCTGAACACAGCATAGAAGTGTGGACATCATGCAATTCTACCTGCTGCACCAGCATGCAGCCATAATACCAAATTACTTATGATAACTCATGGCTTACTTGTGTAGGTAGAAATGCAGCTGTAATTTTCTTCGGTTTTATTATCTGCAGCAACTGCAAACACTTTGAATGTGTACTGTACTCCAGGAGTCAGATTAGTTATGTTAATCCAGGTGATTTCAGTAGTCTTATTGACTGTCATAATGAAATTGTCATATTGGATTACGTAATGGGAAATATTCCCCATTGCCTTAGTCCAATCCAGTAATATAGAGGTGGTTGTAACATTAACTGCTATAAAGTTGCTAACAGTGTCAGGCTCTGTGAAGGCAAAAGAAAGTTCATTAATATAAACAATGTTCAGAAATTTCTTTTCTCATCTAATAAGAGCATAATTCTCTAAAACATACTTGTATAGACTGAAAGACTAATTCCTTCTCCTTCTGTTATATTATCTGCAGCAACAGCAGATATCAGGATGGTGTAATTGACTCCAGGATTCAGATCAGTAATGTTAAAGAAAGTGTTTGTGGTTGTTGACTTCAATGTTATGGTGTCATTTCTCCACTGTACTTTAAAGAAATATCTTTCTCCTACAGGTTGAGTCCAGTTCAGAAACAATGAGCTTGTTGTAATTTCAGTCACTCTGAGGTCTCTTGGAACATCAGGTTCTGTGAATACAGGTTAGAGGCCATTGTGTTAGGAAAATATATGCATCTATATGAAAGAAACATAACTTACAAATAATATACTATAATAGGTTTATTGTTACAGGTTAGAGGCCATTGAGTCAGTAATTGACAAAAACCAAAACGAAACAAACAGCTAATAACAAATTTCATGCCTTCAGTCAAGTTCAATGATCACTTAAACCAGGACAGGTTCAAAGAGGATCTGAAGCCTGTACAGGAAAAAACAGGTCGAAAATAGGAATACACAATCTATTGGATGACACTCAACTCTAAGGCACCATGTACACACACTTTCACAAACAGTGGCAATTTAGATTAGCCAGTCAATCCACTGACAGTTTTGGGAGGTGAGTATGAACAGGAAAAACCTGGAAAAAAGCCCCATAAATACATTGGGAAACATGCAGAGAAACTCCGCAATGACAGTACCCTGAACACAGCGTGGAACTGTGGACACCATGCAACGCTACCTGCTGCACCACCTGCTGACATAATACAAAATTACTTATGATGTTCTGGCAATGTTTCTAACTCATGTCTTACTTGTGTAGGCTGAAATGCAGCTGTAATTTCCTTCTGTTATATTATCTGCAGCAACAGCAGATATCAGGATGGTGTAAGTGACTCCAGGATTCAGATCAGTAATGTAAAAGAAAGTGTTTGTGGTTGTTGACTTCAATGTTATGGTGTCATTACTCCACTGTACTTTAAAGAAATCTCTTTCTCCTACAGGTTGAGTCCAGTTCAGAAACAATGAGCTTGTTGTAATTTCAGTCACTCTGAGGTCTCTTGGAACATCAGGTTCTGTGAATACAGGTTAGAGGCCATTGTGTCAGAAAGTGACAAAAATTAATATGAAACAAACAGTAAATAATGAATTTCACAGTGGATCTGAAGCCTGTGCAAAAAAGTGTACAATATGGCAGAGGCTCCAGGTATAAACTCCTTAAAGAAAGTACCCTGAACACAGCATAGAAGTGTGGACATCATGCAATTCTACCTGCTGCACCAGCATGCAGCCATAATACCAAATTACTTATGATAACTCATGTCTTACTTGTGTAGGTAGAAATGCAGCTGTAATTTCCTTCTGTTTTATTATCTGCAGCAACTGCAAACACTTTGAATGTGTACTGTACTCCAGGAGTCAGATTAGTTATGTTAATCCAGGTGATTTCAGTAGTCTTATTGACTGTCATAATGAAATTGTCATATTGGATTACGTAATAGGAAATAATCCCCATTGCCTTAGTCCAATCCAGTAATATAGAGGTGGTTGTAACATTAACTGCTATAAAGTTGCTAACAGTGTCAGGCTCTGTGAAGGCAAAAGAAAGTTCATTAATATAAACAATGTTCAGAAATTTCTTTTCTCATCTAAAAAGAACATAATTCTCTAAAACATACTTGTATAGACTGAAAGACTAATTCCTTCTCCTTCTGTTATATTATCTGCAGCAACAGCAGATATCAGGATGGTGTAATTGACTCCAGGATTCAGATCAGTAATGTTAAAGAAAGTGTTTGTGGTTGTTGAATTCAATGTTATGTTGTCATTACTCCACTGTACTTTAAAGAAATATCTTTCTCCTACAGGTTGAGTCCAGTTCAGAAACAATGAGCTTGTTGTAATTTCAGCCACTCTGAGGTCTCTTGGAACATCAGGTTCTGTGAATACAGGTTAGAGGCCATTGAGTCAGTAATTGACAAAAACCAAAACGAAACAAACAGCTAATAACAAATTTCATGCCTTCAGTCAAGTTCAATAATCACTTAAACCAGGACAGGTTCAAAGAGGATCTGAAGCCTGTACAGGAAAAAACAGGTCGAAAATAGGAATACACAATCTATTGGATGACACTCAACTCTAGGGCACCATGTACACACACTTTCACAAACAGTGGCAATTTAGATTAGCCAGTCAATCCACTGACAGTTTTGGGAGGTGAGTATGAACAGGAAAAACCTGGAAACAAGCCCCATAAATACATTGGGAAACATGCAGAGAAACTCCGCAATGACAGTACCCTGAACACTGCGTGGAACTGTGGACACCATGCAACGCTACCTGCTGCACCACCTGCTGACATAATACAAAATTACTTATGATGTTCTGGCAATGTTTCTAACTCATGTCTTACTTGTGTAGGCTGAAATGCAGCTGTAATTTCCTTCTGTTATATTATCTGCAGCAACAGCAGATATCAGGATGGTGTAATTGACTCCAGCATTCAGATCAGTAATGTTAAAGAAAGTGTTTGTGGTTGTTGACTTCAATGTTATGGTGTCATTACTCCATTGTACTTTAAAGAAATATCTTTCTCCTATAGGTTGAGTCCAGTTCAGAAACAATGAGCTTGTTGTAATTTCAGTCACTCTGAGGTCTCTTGGAACATCAGGTTCTGTGAATACAGGTTAGAGGCCATTGTGTCAGAAAGTGACAAAAATTAATATGAAACAAACAGTAAATAATGAATTTCACAGTGAATCTGAAGCCTGTGCAAAAAAGGGTACAATATGGCAGAGGCTCCAGGTATAAACTCCTTAAAGAAAGTACCCTGAACACAGCATAGAAGTGTGGACATCATGCAATTCTACCTGCTGCACTAGCATGCAGCCATAATACCAAATTACTTATGATAACTCATGTCTTACTTGTGTAGGTAGAAATGCAGCTGTAATTTCCTTCTGTTTTATTATCTGCAGCAACTGCAAACACTTTGAATGTGTACTGTACTCCAGGAGTCAGATTAGTTATGTTAATCCAGGTGATTTCAGTAGTCTTATTGACTGTCATAATGAAATTGTCATATTGGATTACGTAATAGGAAATAATCCCCATTGCCTTAGTCCAATCCAGTAATATAGAGGTGGTTGTAACATTAACTGCTATAAAGTTGCTAACAGTGTCAGGCTCTGTGAAGGCAAAAGAAAGTTCATTAATATAAACAATGTTCAGAAATTTCTTTTCTCATCTAATGAGAACATAATTCTCTAAAACATACTTGTATAGACTGAAAGACTAATTCCTTCTCCTTCTGTTATATTATCTGCAGCAACAGCAGATATCAGGATGGTGTAACTGACTCCAGGATTCAGATCAGTAATGTTAAAGAAAGTGTTTGTGGTTGTTGAATTCAATGTTATGGTGTCATTTCTCCACTGTACTTTAAAGAAATATCTTTCTCCTACAGGTTGAGTCCAGTTCAGAAACAATGAGCTTGTTGTAATTTCAGTCACTCTGAGGTCTCTTGGAACATCAGGTTCTGTGAATACAGGTTAGAGGCCATTGTGTTAGGAAAATATATGCATCTATATGAAAGAAACATAACTTACAAATAATATACTATAATAGGTTTATTGTTACAGGTTAGAGGCCATTGAGTCAGTAATTGACAAAAACCAAAACGAAACAAACAGCTAATAACAAATTTCATGCCTTCAGTCAAGTTCAATGATCACTTAAACCAGGACAGGTTCAAAGAGGATCTGAAGCCTGTACAGGAAAAAACAGGTCGAAAATAGGAATACACAATCTATTGGATGACACTCAACTCTAAGGCACCATGTACACACACTTTCACAAACAGTGGCAATTTAGATTAGCCAGTCAATCCACTGACAGTTTTGGGAGGTGAGTATGAACAGGAAAAACCTGGAAAAAAGCCCCATAAATACATTGGGAAACATGCAGAGAAACTCCGCAATGACAGTACCCTGAACACAGCGTGGAACTGTGGACACCATGCAACGCTACCTGCTGCACCACCTGCTGACATAATACAAAATTACTTATGATGTTCTGGCAATGTTTCTAACTCATGTCTTACTTGTGTAGGCTGAAATGCAGCTGTAATTTCCTTCTGTTATATTATCTGCAGCAACAGCAGATATCAGGATGGTGTAATTGACTCCAGGATTCAGATCAGTAATGTAAAAGAAAGTGTTTGTGGTTGTTGACTTCAATGTTATGGTGTCATTACTCCACTGTACTTTAAAGAAATATCTTTCTCCTACAGGTTGAGTCCAGTTCAGAAACAATGAGCTTGTTGTAATTTCAGTCACTCTGAGGTCTCTTGGAACATCAGGTTCTGTGAATACAGGTTAGAGGCCATTGTGTCAGAAAGTGACAAAAATTAATATGAAACAAACAGTAAATAATGAATTTCACAGTGGATCTGAAGCCTGTGCAAAAAAGTGTACAATATGGCAGAGGCTCCAGGTATAAACTCCTTAAAGAAAGTACCCTGAACACAGCATAGAAGTGTGGACATCATGCAATTCTACCTGCTGCACCAGCATGCAGCCATAATACCAAATTACTTATGATAACTCATGTCTTACTTGTGTAGGTAGAAATGCAGCTGTAATTTCCTTCTGTTTTATTATCTGCAGCAACTGCAAACACTTTGAATGTGTACTGTACTCCAGGAGTCAGATTAGTTATGTTAATCCAGGTGATTTCAGTAGTCTTATTGACTGTCATAATGAAATTGTCATATTGGATTACGTAATAGGAAATAATCCCCATTGCCTTAGTCCAATCCAGTAATATAGAGGTGGTTGTAACATTAACTGCTATAAAGTTGCTAACAGTGTCAGGCTCTGTGAAGGCAAAAGAAAGTTCATTAATATAAACAATGTTCAGAAATTTCTTTTCTCATCTAATGAGAACATAATTCTCTAAAACATACTTGTATAGACTGAAAGACTAATTCCTTCTCCTTCTGTTATATTATCTGCAGCAACAGCAGATATCAGGATGGTGTAATTGACTCCAGGATTCAGATCAGTAATGTTAAAGAAAGTGTTTGTGGTTGTTGAATTCAATGTTATGGTGTCATTTCTCCACTGTACTTTAAAGAAATATCTTTCTCCTACAGGTTGAGTCCAGTTCAGAAACAATGAGCTTGTTGTAATTTCAGTCACTCTGAGGTCTCTTGGAACATCAGGTTCTGTGAATACAGGTTAGAGGCCATTGTGTTAGGAAAATATATGCATCTATATGAAAGAAACATAACTTACAAATAATATACTATAATAGGTTTATTGTTACAGGTTAGAGGCCATTGAGTCAGTAATTGACAAAAACCAAAACGAAACAAACAGCTAATAACAAATTTCATGCCTTCAGTCAAGTTCAATGATCACTTAAACCAGGACAGGTTCAAAGAGGATCTGAAGCCTGTACAGGAAAAAACAGGTCGAAAATAGGAATACACAATCTATTGGATGACACTCAACTCTAAGGCACCATGTACACACACTTTCACAAACAGTGGCAATTTAGATTAGCCAGTCAATCCACTGACAGTTTTGGGAGGTGAGTATGAACAGGAAAAACCTGGAAAAAAGCCCCATAAATACATTGGGAAACATGCAGAGAAACTCCGCAATGACAGTACCCTGAACACAGCGTGGAACTGTGGACACCATGCAACGCTACCTGCTGCACCACCTGCTGACATAATACAAAATTACTTATGATGTTCTGGCAATGTTTCTAACTCATGTCTTACTTGTGTAGGCTGAAATGCAGCTGTAATTTCCTTCTGTTATATTATCTGCAGCAACAGCAGATATCAGGATGGTGTAATTGACTCCAGGATTCAGATCAGTAATGTAAAAGAAATTGTTTGTGGTTGTTGACTTCAATGTTATGGTGTCATTACTCCACTGTACTTTAAAGAAATATCTTTCTCCTATAGGTTGAGTCCAGTTCAGAAACAATGAGCTTGTTGTAATTTCAGTCACTCTGAGGTCTCTTGGAACATCAGGTTCTGTGAATACAGGTTAGAGGCCATTGTGTCAGAAAGTGACAAAAATTAATATGAAACAAACAGTAAATAATGAATTTCACAGTGGATCTGAAGCCTGTGCAAAAAAGTGTACAATATGGCAGAGGCTCCAGGTATAAACTCCTTAAAGAAAGTACCCTGAACACAGCATAGAAGTGTGGACATCATGCAATTCTACCTGCTGCACCAGCATGCAGCCAAAATACCAAATTACTTATGATAACTCATGTCTTACTTGTGTAGGTAGAAATGCAGCTGTAATTTCCTTCTGTTTTATTATCTGCAGCAACTGCAAACACTTTGAATGTGTACTGTACTCCAGGAGTCAGATTAGTTATGTTAATCCAGGTGATTTCAGTAGTCTTATTGACTGTCATAATGAAATTGTCATATTGGATTACGTAATAGGAAATAATCCCCATTGCCTTAGTCCAATCCAGTAATATAGAGGTGGTTGTAACATTAACTGCTATAAAGTTGCTAACAGTGTCAGGCTCTGTGAAGGCAAAAGAAAGTTCATTAATATAAACAATGTTCAGAAATTTCTTTTCTCATCTAATGAGAACATAATTCTCTAAAACATACTTGTATAGACTGAAAGACTAATTCCTTCTCCTTCTGTTATATTATCTGCAGCAACAGCAGATATAAGGATGGTGTAACTGACTCCAGGATTCAGATCAGTAATGTTAAAGAAAGTGTTTGTGGTTGTTGAATTCAATGTTATGTTGTCATTACTCCACTGTACTTTAAAGAAATATCTTTCTCCTACAGGTTGAGTCCAGTTCAGAAACAATGAGCTTGTTGTAATTTCAGCCACTCTGAGGTCTCTTGGAACATCAGGTTCTGTGAATACAGGTTAGAGGCCATTGAGTCAGTAATTGACAAAAACCAAAACGAAACAAACAGCTAATAACAAATTTCATGCCTTCAGTCAAGTTCAATAATCACTTAAACCAGGACAGGTTCAAAGTGGATCTGAAGCCTGTACAGGAAAAAACAGGTCGAAAATAGGAATACACAATCTATTGGATGACACTCAACTCTAGGGCACCATGTACACCCACTTTCACAAACAGTGGCAATTTAGATTAGCCAGTCAATCCACTGACAGTTTTGGGAGGTGAGTATGAACAGGAAAAACCTGGAAACAAGCCCCATAAACACATTGGGAAACATGCAGAGAAACTCCGCAATGACAGTACCCTGAACACAGCGTGGAACTGTGGACACCATGCAACGCTACCTGCTGCACCACCTGCTGACATAATACAAAATTACTTATGATGTTCTGGCAATGTTTCTAACTCATGTCTTACTTGTGTAGGCTGAAATGCAGCTGTAATTTCCTTCTGTTATATTATCTGCAGCAACAGCAGATATCAGGATGGTGTAATTGACTCCAGGATTCAGATCAGTAATGTTAAAGAAAGTGTTTGTGGTTGTTGAATTCAATGTTATGGTGTCATTACTCCACTGTACTTTAAAGAAATATCTTTCTCCTATAGGTTGAGTCCAGTTTAGAAACAATGAGCTTGTTGTAATTTCAGTCACTCTGAGGTCTCTTGGAACATCAGGTTCTGTGAATACAGGTTAGAGGCCATTGTGTCAGAAAGTGACAAAAATTAATATGAAACAAACAGTAAATAATGAATTTCACAGTGAATCTGAAGCCTGTGCAAAAAAGGGTACAATATGGCAGAGGCTCCAGGTATAAACTCCTTTAAGAAAGTACCCTGAACACGGCATAGAAGTGTGGACATCATGCAATTCTACCTGCTGCACCAGCATGCAGCCATAATACCAAATTACTTATGATAACTCATGGCTTACTTGTGTAGGTAGAAATGCAGCTGTAATTTCCTTCGGTTTTATTATCTGCAGCAACTGCAAACACTTTGAATGTGTACTGTACTCCAGGAGTCAGATTAGTTATGTTAATCCAGGTGATTTCAGTAGTCTTATTGACTGTCATAATGAAATTGTCATATTGGATTATGTAATGGGAAATATTCCCCATTGCCTTAGTCCAATCCAGTAATATAGAGGTGGTTGTAACATTAACTGCTATAAAGTTGCTAACAGTGTCAGGCTCTGTGAAGGCAAAAGAAAGTTCATTAATATAAACAATGTTCAGAAATTTCTTTTCTCATCTAATAAGAGCATAATTCTCTAAAACATACTTGTATAGACTGAAAGACTAATTCCTTCTCCTTCTGTTATATTATCTGCAGCAACAGCAGATATCAGGATGGTGTAATTGACTCCAGGATTCAGATCAGTAATGTTAAAGAAAGTGTTTGTGGTTGTTGACTTCAATGTTATGGTGTCATTACTCCACTGTACTTTAAAGAAATATCTTTCTCCTACAGGTTGAGTCCAGTTCAGAAACAATGAGCTTGTTGTAATTTCAGTCACTCTGAGGTCTCTTGGAACATCAGGTTCTGTGAATACCGGTTAGAGGCCATAGTGTTAGGAAAATATATGCATCTATATGAAAGAAACATAACTTACAAATAATATACTATAATAAGTTTGGTATACGTATAGCGTCTCCTATGACATCAGGATCTGTGAGTATGGGTGTGATTACGTAATGGGAGCGTTCCCCATTCAGTCCATAGAAGTTGTAACATTAACTGTTGTGATTGTGCTAGCAACACCAGGCTTTGAAATTTAGAATTTCATTTGTATTCGTATAGGATTAAAGAACAACTGATTTTCTTTGTTTTATTATCTCCAGCATTGTCTCATATCACAAGACATAATTTACTCCTTGATTGAGATTAGAGAAAGAAGAAATTCATAGTATCTCGAGCTGCTCAGTTCAACCTAATACTGTCATGGCTCCACTGCAGCTGACACACAGTGTTATGGATGGCAGTTTTAACATTTTGATCTTTGATCTTTGCTGTTTTTTCCACCTTGATAAAACAGTATTGCTTCAAGAGACAGTTCAATACTTACCAAATTTGCATGTGCCTTAGCAGTGTGCTTTCACTTTCTGACCTACCCATAAACCATTATCATGTAGAGCACTGTTGAAATTCACTTGCAAATAATTCAGACAATTGCTGATGTCAACCAGTAATCCTCAATCCTAAGCAACATTCTTATTATGAACGCGCACAGCAAAGACAGAGCCCCTCTCAAGCTTTCTTTACAGTATGGTAATTGACATTAATGATGCTATACAAGCATGTGGACACATTACAGATACTACCAAAGAAGTCTATACAAGTTATTTTTGTGAACATATGCATGTTTGCTGCATCTAATATATACATGAAAATAAAAGAACCTGCGATTATTCACCTCTATTATCAAAATGATTTTATAACTTAATGTAAAGTTCAGGACTTACTTGTGAATGCTGAGGTTTGAGCTGGTGCTCCTGTAGTTTGGTTATCTGCAGCTACTGCAGTAACAGTGAATATGTAGTTCACTCCAGCAGTCAGACCAGTGACAGTGTAAGATGTGTTTGAAGTGTTACTGCTGTTATTCACACTGTCACCAGTCCAGTTTACTATAAAGAAGGAGCTGCTCCCATGTGGCTCATTCCAGGTTAGATACACAGATGATGACGTTTTGTTAGAGACAGTGAGACTGCTGATATTATACAGATCTGTCAACCATTAAAAAATGTTATCAGTGTTCAACTTGATAGTATAGTATATTCATTATGTTGCAGTTTTAAAAGAAGCAATGCTATCATAAAGTTCCAAATGAATATTGTGTAATGTTTACTACACTACAGTACTTACATGCACCTTCAGCAACAAGTAAGCCAAAGCTAAAAGAGAGAAGCTGAAAGAGACATGAAATAAGGTAATCAAGAATGTTCAAGAGGCAAAAACAACTGGTCCAGAACACTAATGGATTTTAACATTTAAAATGTTGGTTTTTAATTTGATATAGCCATCAAAACAACAGGATATTGTCCTAGATGTTTTAGATATACACTGGCAAGAAAAAGTTTTGAAACACATTTATGTATCTTTATTGTCTTTTTCTGGTTTTATTCATTCATTATTCATTTAATTTTATATTAAATGGCAAAAAAAAACACAAAACAATGAACAAAATTCACTTTCCAGCAGTAATGCCTGACAAATCTGTAGCATTCTACTGATCAGTTTTTGCAGATATGCAGTAGCGATATCCACCAAGGCCTTCTGCAGCACTTCCCAAAGGTCTGCTGTGCTGGTTGTGCAGTGTTCTCGAACTCGTCTGTACAGCTTCCCCCACAACAGTAAGATGTTGTTTAGTCAACAAGACTTGGTTTAAGTCATCTAATGTCCACTGTGCAACTTGGCCAAGTGAGACTTTCCTTTTGATTTGACAACCTTAATGGGGTTTTTTTTTTTTTTTAGCTGAGTCTCCAATGCACAGTGTCTGTGCACACTGGTTTCTCTCTTGTTTTTTTCAGCCAATTCAGGAGCAGTGAGGCATATGTTTCTAAAGGAGGACACTTGTAAGTACTTGTCTTCTTGGGCAGATACACTTCTGCTGTGTCTTCGGTCCTGATTGGATCCAGTTGCAGCATGTCTCTAGAGACCTGTCTGTTGTAATTTGTCTTAACAATAAGACATATTTTTTACAGAATAATGAAAATTTGTCGATTTTATTTGTTTTCTCTCACAATTGTTTTCTGTTCTTGCAAATGTATTTAAATAGACTACTGTCTATCAAAAGGGAAATAAGAAGCTTTGGGATACTGAATCAATTGTATAGTTAACTGGAGTATTTGAATTTTAAAACATAACCTTTAGTAGATAGACTGTATGAAATCATTTACACTAACACTGGGAATTTCCACATTATTTCCATGCCCAGAAGTTTGGTGTACATAATCGTTTTACACTTTGTGCAGCCCATTCCAGTCTGTGCGAAATCTGGTTGTATTTCTACATCTAGTTTCAAGCTCACTGTCCCTTCTTTATTTCTTAGATGCCTTGTAGGTATAAAGACATGATGCTGAGCTGAGAATTCCTGTAATAAAACTTCCTAGTTCCTTGTTTATTGCTTTTTTTTTAAACTATGACATTTATTTCATGTCCTATTAAGGGCAGGTTATTTTTAAGTTTGTCCACAGTTAATAGTTTTATGCACCAATTTGACAAGAAAAAAATTAGGATACATGCTAAGATTTTTTTAAGCTGCTGCACAACATTTGTGTTTCCTCATATAAGAACTGTCTTTTGTTTAAACTTGGTCACATTTAAAGACAATAATGTTTTCAACATTGACACACAATTCCATGCAGTTGAAAAATCATTGTAAATAATAATGTGTGGGAAAAGGACAGGATTTTTTAACATGTCTAAAGTCCATATTTAAGGGTTAGGTTTAACTTAGGGAGAACAATGGGAAATTTTAAAAAATTATCATTCAATCATTCAACTACTGCCATGGTTATTCCAGAAATGACACTGAACTACATTACACATCAGCCCCAACATGTCCAGGTCGCATATCCTCATCACTTCCAGTGCTCTGTGCTATGCCTAATAAACTCCCCTGTTTAAGTCATGCTTTCTTTGGCCTCCATTTTGTGTGTACATAGTGTACACCTTTTAAAGAAATCATTAATTTCTTGGCCAAATCTTATAGAGATTTTCACTGAAAATGACAGATCACTCTCCCTATGGAGGAAAAGATGTTTTCACACCTGAGCCATCCACATTTTCACATTTAAGGCCATCCACACTAAAATTTCTGGAAAAACAGATAGTTGCAAAGCCTCAAGTTTAACACTGATTAAGTAGCAAATGGTAGTTGTTTTGTGAAAAGTTATCTTTGAATTTTAGATGGTTGACTGACTGATTAAATTGTAAAAGATGATGTTTTTTTTTGTTTTGTTTTTTTTACATTTCAGTGTAAACATACAATAATGTCTTGGTGTTTTTTCATATGAACTTTGCCATTTATATGTATACATTTCCACACTCATATGTCCACATTTATGGCTCCTTCATTCAACTGAATGTGTTTATCTAAGTTTCTCTTTGAAGCTAAAAACATACGTTGAGAGTGAATGAGAAGAATCTTCTAAGATAAACAAAGCTGCCTCTGTGTCCTATCTGCAATCGGTCTTGCTACATTAACCACAGTGACAATTTTGATTCACTTAAATTAGATTTTAGAGTGTTTGAGAGATCAGTTGGTCACCTAAGACCAGCTGAAAAAGGTCATTTTAATGGCATTTGTTATGAATCATTCGATACAGGGCAGCGGAGTTAGTGTGAATATGTATTAGATTAAAGACAGGTTATTCTAACATATTAGTGCAAACAGGGAAGCAAAAATACCGCTTGTATTACTGATTAAACCACTTCAGAGACATTTTAATAGCAATATATGACAGCTTCCTTATTACAAGCAGTAGCAAAACTCCGTGGCTTTAATCATTAAAAAAATAGAAACTAGTAAATGTTCAACCAATCCACCAAAATCCACTCACATTTACTTTCATCAGAACAACAGAATAATGTTATCCAGTCTTCCCTTAGCTCACAGGGAGCAGAAAGAGCTCAGTCCTGAGTCCACAGCTGCTATCATGACTTTTCTAAATGTCTTTTGCATTGAAGCCATTGCATATAGCTACAACAATATAATGTGTTACGTTGCAGTGAGCTGTATGCATTTAGACAATCTACTAAAAATAAATAAATAATTAAATGCATTTTCAGCTGCTGTGGTAACCTCAGTCTGGTATAACTTTTTTGGATGATAAGTCTCAGAAGTTTGCTACACCCTACACTTCAAGCATTGCTAGTACTAAGGTTTCAGGACCTGGGACAGGAGCAACAATTGCATAGAAAATCAGCAAGGTCCTATTCCGAGGAAGTCTTTAGATAAATAGACCTTATACCCCATGGTTAGCCTTCTCACATTAATGCTCACTTTAATAATTTGTCTGTTGTCTGTTGTAAATTTGTCTTAACAATAAGACATGTTTTTACAGAATAATAAAAGTATCTACCGCAGTTGTGTTTTGCCTCTTCTGTTCTTGCAAATGTATTTAATTAGACTACTGTCTACAAAAAAAAAAAACCTCTCCCCTCAAAGAAATAACAAATTTGGGACACTGAATCAGTTGGATAGTTAACCGGAGTATTTGCATGTTTTAAAAGAAACACTTTGTGTGGAATCATTTACGCTGACACTGGGAATTTCCACATTATTTCCATGCACACAATTTTGCTGTACATAATCCTTTTCCAGCCCATTTACAGCTGTGCTAAATCTGGTTGTGTTTCTACATCTAGTTTCAAGCTCACTGTCCCTTCTTTATTTCTTAGATGTCTTGTAGGTATAAAGATATGATGCTGAGCTGTGAGTTCCTGTAATATAACTTCCTAGTTCCTTGTTTACTGCTTTTTAACTATGAACTTTGTTTCACTTCCTATTAAGGGAAAAAAAAAAGTTATTTTTATGTTTGTCCACAGTTATTCCATAATTTAATGCACAAAATTTGCAAGAAAACATTTAGGATACATGCTAAGATTTTTTTAAGCTGCTGCACAACATTTGTGTTCCCTCACATAAGAACTGTCTTTTGTTTAAACTTGGTCTCATTTAAAGACAACAAGGTTTTCAACATTGACACACAATGTTCCATTCACAGCAAGACACCACACTATCAAAAACACTGTCTACAAAAAAGTTTAAATTATATTCATAAATTGATAAATTGTTATATATTCTGTTGCATAAAACATCTGCATTCCATCTGACGGGTTATTAAAGACAATATGCCCCAGTGATTCAAGGTTTGTACCTCAAACCGTTTAACTCTACCATGAGACACATGAATCCATAATATGCTATTATAAGCAATAATATGTAAACAAAAACTTGTCCAGTTTTGGCCTAGCCTTTAAAAATACAGTATTACATCCACAACAGCCCCAAATCACTGTGAAGTTTCATATAAAGTTTGCTAAAACACCCTGTACATTTTGATATTATTATTATTATTATTATTATTATTATTATTATTATTATTATTATTAAAAGATATAACTCATCTAAAATCTGTTCATTAACGTAATCATCAGCATAACAACTAATCACCACACTGCGTAAAAAACCCAGGTCACATAAAAAACAAAAACAAATTAAGCTGTCACAGGCAATCATATATTGCTAACTAATGTTTACACCCCAAATACTTATTAAATTAGTAAAAAAAAAATTTTACTAATGAAAAAACCTTACCTGAAACAGAAAAGGACTCAGGGGAGTCCTCTGACGGTTTTTGCTTAATGTACAGCGTTTCATGATGCCTGTTGAGCCCTACTGACTGCTGAAGCCTTACATGTGCTGTTTAAATTGTGACGGCAGTCAAGAAGTAAAGTGTGTGTGTGTGTGTGTGCAACCTACATGAGTATGAGTAAAACTTTAGAGCAGGGCTCTCCAACCTTTTTTCCCTCAGAGCTACTTATTACCATTAACCAAACCAGCTGAATAAGCTATTTTTGTGTGAACTGAAAAAAGGTTATTACTGTCAGATTTTGTTCAAATCAATTCTGTTATTTATCAACAAATTGTTACTTACAAGTCCCCTTTGGTATTGAAGGTAATATTAATTTTGAAAACAGGGACCTGAAATTGTACTAGACTTTATGTAGTTAAATAATAGTATTTTTATACCAGTCATATGCATGTGCAATGGGAAATATTAAACAGTACTTTACTAAGAAATACCACCTGAACTAATAAGAAATACAGCACATGATTAGATTCATTCAGTGGTTTTGCTTTGGCAGCATCGTAGCTGTAATTCGAACGCTGTCGAATCCCCAGCAGCTTCCAAGTTGAATTAATCTGCAAGGTGTTTTCTTTATCCTTTATCCAAACTACTTCAATTTGTGCCGATAGATTGAAGTTTATATAACGCTTCCATGTACGGTCTTGGTGATAGCTGAGTGTGAAATGCGCTTGCAGGTTTATTAAGTTACTATGATGATAAACAGCATTGTGAATGACCCCACACACCCCTCACACACACTCTTCACCCTTCTGCCATCCAGAAAGAGGTACCGAAGCATTCGGACCCGCACAACCAGACTGTTGAACAGCTTCTTCCCTCAGGCAATCAGGTATTTCAACAGAGAACTGAAATGAGTTGGACACGGATGAGCACACACACACACACACACACACACAACTGAGAACTGTTCTCAACAGAGCACTGAACTGTGCTGGACACAGTGTTGTACACACACACACATGCACAACAGAGAGCTGGTCTCAACAAAGAACTGAACTGAGCTGGACACACACACGCACAAAATTTGTCTTGTTTACATGCACACGTCACTTTTACATTGATCTTGTTTAGACTTTAAATATGTTATAAATATTTATAACTGTTCACTTGGTCACTTTAATTAAATGTATCTGTTTTAACTTAATTGCTTCTGTTACTTCTGCTGATATATTCACTGTCCTAACCTGTTTCTATCTGTCTTTACACCCACTGTTAACAGTTTTTTTGCACAAGAGTCAGCATTATATGTCTTGTTTGTCTGCACTGTCTTGTCTTGTCATCTGTCTTGTGCACTTATGTTGTATGTTTAGTTTCTAAAGAATGCACCTTGTAGGAATAGTTTAGTTCTATGTTTGTCTGCGTCACCTGTACTTTGTTTTTGTTCTGTGTATCACCTCTGCTCCATTAGGAACGTTGTTTCACTTCACTGTGTACTGCATCAGTTATATATGGTTGAAGTGACAATAAAGCTTCTTTGACTTTGACTTTGATTTTATCAGTTATGTACATATTACATGAACGCTTAGGCGAGCTACAGTTGTGCTCAAAAGTTTGCATACCTTGGGAAAATTTGCAGGATGTGTACAGTACCATTTTTTTTAAAAAACATGAGTGAGAATGCAAAACACATTTATTTTATTTCTTACAGGACTCAAGTTCATATGTAAGGCATAACAGAATGACACAACCATCAAATAAAACATGACAATAAAGAAAATGAGGAAATAATCCCTGTTCAAAAGCTTGCATACCTTTAGCTCTTAATATCGTGTATTGCCCCCTTTAGCATCAATGATGGCATGCAGTCTTTTGTAATAATTGTGCATGAGATCCTTAATTCTCTCAGGTGGTACAGCTGCCCATTCTTCTTGGCGAAATGCCTCCAGTTCCTGTAAATTTTTTGGTTGCCTTGTACAAACTGCACTTTTGAGCTCTCCTCAAAATGGCTGAATGATATTGAGGAGACTGTGTTGGCAACTCTAGAACCTTCTCCTTTTTTTGCTGTAGCAATTGGAGGGTCAACTTGGCCTTGCGCTTTGGATCATTGTCATGTTGGAACATTCAAGAGCGTACCATGCGCAGCTTTTGTGCTTGCAATCATCTTGCCAATAAATTTTGACTAACTTCCCTGTCCCACTGGAGCTCACACAGCCCCAAACCATGAGAGATCCACCACCATGCTTTACAGTGGGGATGGTATACTTTTCACTGTAGGCCTTGCTTGACTCCTCTCCAAACATAGCGTTTATGGTTGTGAATATAAAGTTCAATTTTGGTCTCATCACTCCAAATGATTCTGCTCCAGAAGCTGTGAGGCTTGGCTAGCTGCTGTCTGGTGTACTGAAAGCGGGCCTTTTTGTGGCATGGGCGCAGTAACAGCTTTCTCCTGGCAACTCAACCATGCAGGTCATTTGTGTTCAAGTACCTCCTTATTGTGCTCCTTGAAACAACACCACTTTTTTCCAGAGCAGCCTGTATTTCTCTCGAAGTTGTTTGTGGGGTTTTCTTTGCATCCTGAACAATTCTCCTGGCAGTGGTGGGTAAAATCTTTTCTGCTCTACCTGACCATGGCTTAGTATCAACAGAACCTCTTATTTTCTGTTTAAACTCTTTATCAGTACTGACTGATTAGTACTGACTGGCATTTTCAATTGTTAAGAAATATTTTTATATCTATATAAAATATATATTTATATATATATATATATATATATATATATATATATATATATAAATAAATATTTTTATATTACACAGGCCCATTGGTAGTTATTTTATTTCAGCCAAATCAGTGCATCGCCTCATAAGCTGAGAAACTCACTGACTATTAATGCACAGACACTAATTACATTTAGAATGAGTCACAGGTGTAGAACCTTCACTTTGATAGCCATTTAAACCTGTGTCAGCCTGTGTGTTTATAATGTGGCCAAACATTCAAGGATATGTAAACTTTTGATCAGGGTTGTTTGGGTGATTTCAGTCATCATTAGGTTTTAAAAAGGAGTCAAACAAGTCTGTGATAATTAATGATTTCATGTGACCATCCTTAAATAAGAAAAAAAAAAAACCTTTCATTATCAGTCATTTTCCTAATAAACGGCGATGTTTAACAATTTCTTTGAGGGTATGCAAACTTTTGAGCACAACTGTACTTAGAAGTGGGTAATGAACTAGTAGCGAGCGACGTGTTGGAGACCCTTGCTTTAGAGTCAATGCACACATTGCATTTTACTTATCTATCCATCCATCTATCTATTACTTATATATATCTATACTCATCTAGGTCAGTGGGTTATGACACAAAGTTAAATTGGCAAGAGCTTCATTACAACCGACTACGCCACCTATGGTATAAACGGAGACCCCAGGAACTCGCTACCAAAATAAGTTTTATTTTGTTAAATCGTTATCAAGGGATGGAACACACCCGACAAAAACTCAAATACACAATTCTTTATTACAATCAAGGGATACTGGAAAGAATAAAAAAGAACCAGGGTCCAAATTCCACGCTCAGTAAGCAGTCCGGAGTTAAAACAGTCTCAGCTGGGCATCAGAAATCACAGCCACCATCCTTTAACCCTCAATTCCCCAATAAAGGCCATGGGAGTGGTGATGCTGGAAAATAATGAAAACACTGCCAGCATCCAACGTAATAGTCTCACAACACTTAATATCCACACAGATTTTCAGTCTACTCAGTAGCACTATTATACCCTAAAAAATAAAAATCGGCCGATCTAAAAATCACTTATTTAATAAAAACAGCCAATCTGATGGACGCGTTTTCTTAACGGAAATGTTAATAGTTCCTCTCCAGTTGTAATCAGTCGTACTCACAGCGTGACCGGATAACAACCCCACTATCCAGTCTGTAGTCACGCGCAGAAGAATCACGTCAATGTTCGCGCTCGTCTTCGCAGCACCCGCAGTAGACTCCCGCAAACATCCATCCATCACGCATGCTGCTCGCCCTATAAAACATTATGCAACACAACCAATTCTCTCCTTATCACATCTATATTGCTTATAGTAAATGACCACATGCTTCAGCTCGCCGATGCAAAATATTCTCTGGCTTTGCGGAAAAACCTTGTACTAAAAGGGGTGAATGAATTAACAAAGCACAGTCCTTAATAAAGAAAAAATAATAATTTTGTTGTCAACTGTAGTACCTAATCTACAAAAAGACAATGTTTTAGGTCTGGTATTTATTGGTAAACAACGGCTTATTACTTATTTGTGGAATTGTTTTCCCATCATTGTGTGTCGCAAATCAATTATATTAAATATCTAAAATTGTGTAAATATGCTGTATATATATATATATATATATATATATATATATATATATATATATATATATATATATATATATATATATACAAACTTCATTTTAGAAAGTAACAGCCGCGAAATAACCATAATAATAAAAGATAATTTCACTTTATATTCAGACACATAGGCATCAAAACAATAGCAAATATATAAATACCAAGTATCTTCTCATACAACTTAAGAAAGATCCCGTCAACACAGATTTCAGTGGCGGTGTACAAATTCAATTAAATGCTAAACAGTTTATATAATCTATTTATACAATTATAGATATAATTAACCGCGTTCATGCAAATTATATTCTGTTATATTTTATGCTGACAAACGTGTATTTATTTTCAGTCTATTATATTTAAAGGATCCGAAAGCAGGCGCTTAGAGATTGTGTAATAGTTATATTAGAACAGCTGTTATGATAATTAACCAGAGATAAAATGTAATCAAAAATGAACACAAGGCAAAACATTTAGCTATTTAGTTTTTTCACCCCCCCCATACACACACACACACACACACACAAAACACGCACATTTTATATAATTTATTCCTATTTTCCAGATTTATTTATTTTTTTAATTAATTTATTTTTTTGCCTTCTTCCTTTTCCTCTTCTAAAGCTGCTAGTTATTGGCTAGTTAGACCCCAGCATTTAAATTGTCTGATATAATAAACAGTGTGTGTTTATGGACCCCTACACTGCCACGATGAGCTTGTTAAAAATATAAGCACACAGATCTCATACTCGGATTGGCGCGCGACTCCGACTAAAATTATTCACTTAGTGATTAATGTATTGCTCACGTGTACTCTTTTAAATAGTGTCTTACCAAGAAAACACAAAGACAGTCTTGACCTGTAAAAATTATTATTATTTCATCTTTACATACTCTGATGCCTGACTGTCAGGTTGTTCATATTAGGACACAGTTTCAAGGTTTCATTAATTATCACGTTCTTTTGCCTGATTGTTCAGAATTGTCTGATGACTGCAAAAATATTGTATTATTATTGAACCTGAAATCTTGAATCTTGTTGATTTGCATATTGAATGCTGATTGGCTGTAGATGTAATATTAACAGCACAAACTGTTGTTGATTTGCATATTGAATGCTGATTGGCTGTTGAAGATATTATGTTAACAGCACAGGTTGTCGTTGATTTGCATATTAAATACTGATGGCGGCTGGTCTCTATGGATGTATGCAGTAACTTTAGTAAAGAGCAGTCACTCCACACTTAGTTTTGCTCTGAGTTTTGGCAAGAAAATATTACAAACAGTTGATGATTAAATGAAAGAATAATTGAAAATTGAATAATTGAAATAAGTTAAAGAATCTTAATGCTTCAGGATACCAAAACATTTTGGACAATTTCATGCTCCCAACTTTGTGGGAACAGTTTGTGGATGACCCCTTCCTGTTCCAACATGACTGCACACCAGTGCACAAAGCAAGGACCATAAAGACATGGTTGAGTTTGGTGTGGAGGAACTTGACCTCAACTCGATAGAACACCTTTGGATGAATTAGACTGGAGACTGCGAGCCAGGTCTACTCATCCAACATCATGTGCCTGACCTCACAGATGCGCTTCTAGAGGAATGGTCAAAAAAATTCCCATAAACACACTCCTAAACCTTGTGTTTGAAGATGTTATAGCTGCAAAGTTCGGGCCAACTCCATATTAAATTCATTTATTCATTAATTTTCGTTAGGAAAATTTGCTCTGACGCACTTGTACTGAGTGGCAAAGAGCATGTCCATGTCCATGCCACAGGGTGGCGCAGTTTCACTCTACTTTTTATGCCGGAGCTTCTCTCCTCATTCTCGTTTGTTATGACGCAGTGAATTTTTTTTTCTTTGAATAAAAATGATTTCAAATGAATTTCTGTAAAGATTAATTGCGACAAAGAGCTATTCAAGCAAAATCAAACATTTCATGAGTTAATGTTTTTTTAAAGAAAAAAACAAACAAACAAACAAACAAAAACCAACAACGCTCATACAGTCAGACCTTGTGTACTTGCACATGAAGCTTGTATTTTTGGTTTAGATTGCTTTACTCAGTTCAGCTGGTGCTGTGGGTTTCTCAACATCAAATATTCTCATGTTGATGACTCAAGTGGTTAACCTTGTATTCAAATAGCAATAGTAATGAATCTCAATGACAACAGCTTCTTTCTAAACAGCTCACTGTTGACATGGGTCACTGAATCCCTGAGCAGTCATTTCAGTCCCCTGAGTGAGGGCTGTTTACAGTCTGCAAAATGATCTAATTACATTTAGACCCATGGATATACAACACAGAGTGGCAGTATTTATGACACAACATAGCTTGTCTTAAAGCAGCATCTTTGTAGGTCATGGCATGTGATGGTATTAACTCTACCACATTTCACTCTGTCTCTGTCTCTCTCTGTCTCTCTCTCTCTCTCTCTCTATCTGTGTGTGTGTGTGTGAGTGTGTGAAAGTGCAGTCTGAAAACTTTTAAAGACCAGAAGCTGTCTACCTAGAGTGTTTACTATAAACACAAAAACTTCAGGTATCAAGTTAGTACATAAGACAATTTAACTAGTCATTATCATCGTGCTTTATATATTTTGAACTTGTATAAAGTGAATAATGATCTTTAGTTTGTATTGTATAACCAAATATCCAGTCAATATATCACAGTTATACATCAGTTCTTGTCTCATTTATTTTCTTACATACCTTACACAAAAAATCAAAAACCATAAAAAACCAGCTGTGAGTTTTTTCCAGGCTGATCATCATGTTATCAGAAGGAAGAGATTATTTGAAATGTTTACTGTTTAATGTTTTTTGTTTATTTTTATTTTCCCATGCAGATCTACAGCCTGCCTGTCTCTATCACTTTTGTCATCTCTCTGTCATGTGTGCTATTGTGTACATGTAAACTCAAGGGTGCAGGGTATTCTGGCTTCTATAAATTAATAAATGACCACTGTTTGTCATCAACAGTTCATGAGTGAATACTCAAAAACCTGCAAAATGGAAATATATAATTTTTTGTTTCAGGTGCTGTCCAATTTCTCATTTCTGAAACAAATCTGATATTTTGAGCTGACATTTTAAGCAGTGATTTTGCAGACTATTATAAATTTAATATAAAACAAAGGGCATGTTATGTCTCTCTAGTGGACTCTCTCAAGGAAGTGGTGGAGAGTAGGACTCTAACCAAAATGCTGTCCATCATGGCCAACCCCGACCACCCACTGCACATATTTTTTTTCCCTCTGTTTTCTGCAAACAGAGGAGTGTGTTCAGTGGAAGACTTCTGTCGCAAACCTGCTCAACGGACAGACTTAGGAAATCCTTTGTTCCCAGAGCCATTCGGCTCTTCGACACCTCTCTACAGGGACATGGTAATGTGGACTGGGAGATCTAGGCTAAGGCTCGTCTGCTATATACATCATGGTGTTACATGTATAACTCACATCCGTTAGATTCAGGGTCTGCTCAGTTACTCTCACTATTGCATATCTTGCCATTACAAACAGACTTGTACTTTCATGCTGCTCTTTGAGCAAATATTACCATTTGCACTGTCACTTGTTACATATAAAATTGCACATCAAGGCTGCACTGCAATTAACCTAATTTCTCTTATTCCTGCCCCCCCCCCTTTAAATTGTGATTCATATGCTGTATTTATTTGCTTCTTATATATCTTGTAGTTTTTGTTCTTAACATTGCACTAGTAACTTCTGGTCAGGTATCACATTACCCTGTGTATACTGACTATTTGTAAGATATACAGTGTGCAATTTATAACCTGTCTTTGTGTTACTGTCTCTATCTATCTATCTATCTATCTATCTATCTATCTATCTATCTATCTATCTATCTATCTATCTATCTAGTTACGTCTCTCAAAACATCAAAAAAATCAGATGGTTTCATGTGACACATTATGTAGAATCAATCCATTCAAATACTATACTGTTATTCATTTGTAAAACATATTTACTGTAATCATAACACATTATTTGAATAGTATTATTGTATTTAAATATTCACCATTAAGCCGAACAGACATAGGCCTAATAATATGGAGCACAAATGAAAACTAATTTAAAACTAATAAATTCCTCAAACACTTTAAAATGTTTTGAGTGTAGTGATATTATTCCTTGATGTGTACATTTTTTTGTTTTTTTACTTCCTCTATAATTATCGACTGTTATTTTGAAAAGCATCGTGTGATTGACGGACAGATAATAAAAATAGGCCAATCAGGTTGAAGCTTTTTTATGTTAAACCACACCTACATCATGTAGACCTGTTTGTTTTCTCCACCATTTCACCTCATGATGGCACTGTCTGACTTTCAGTTCCGCCATTGCACGATTTACTTTCTGGGAATAAACTATAAAGACATAATTTATGACGCATTTACAGCACGAACCATTGTGCTATAAATGCTCTGTTGTAGTCAGTATAATCACTATCGATTGGTATGGGTTTTTTTTTGCCATTATGAAGCGTCTGGCTCTGAGCGTGCATGTACACTGTGTAACCTACAGGCGCGCGCTCCCGGCTTTCCGCCGCGCTGCTCTTTTAAATCCCTGTGGCCCTTTAATCTACCGATCACGACGCTGACGTCAACTAAACCTGAGCCTTGGCTTCCTATTGGCTGAAAATGACGTCAGCTGCATTTTTCCCCCTCCTGAACCATGACCTCATCCTTAGTTAATTTTTAGTGCCAAAGTGCACCTTCTCTCTGTGTTTTTATTTATTTATTTTTAACCCGAATGGCTAATAGATTTGCAATTTACAAATCACTTCACCTGACCAGTCACTAGTCGTAGTCGCCGGCCGAAATACAAAAGGATAAGAGTGAAATGTATTGCAGGAGTCGGTCGTGTTTTTTTTTTTTTTTTTTTTATCCGCATGCTCAATGCTCAGTGACACTAGTGTTTTGAGCTCGTCCACGAGCTGGCTGGATCAGTAAACACTGCGTGTTAATGGCGAGCGGCTTCTGCGTCTTATGGAGACGAGCTGAGCAAAATAACGTGCTTTTGGGGAGACCGGGGACTGTACGGTACGTATAACAACGCGTTTGACCGCTCAAATGCGCATGCGGCATATCATACAATTATCTGAGAACGAGCTCGCGCTGTTTCCACTGGGGCTGTTAATTCGAGCGCCATCCAAAATGCGTTGTGTGTAGTCGGAGAAATGAAAATGGATGCAGAAGCACGACTAATCATAACAAATTGACCAGTTTTTATTTGGTGTCATCTTGGTGGTGAGTTGTTTTTTTTTCCCTATTCTGATGTCCGCATGTTTATAACCATCAATCATTCGCAGCTGTCAAATTCCACTCTGGCTGCCTAGGGATTCTCATAATCACATCCTTATCAACATAAACACGTATTGATCCCATACAATAGAATATAATACAAGATAATATCATAATATAAAATAAAAAATATAGAATAATATTAAAATCTTAAATCTAAGTGCTTCTAAAGCTTTAACTGCTCTTGGCAAAACATTCGTTCAAATAAGAGTTCATAGGGTATTTCTCACTTCATAACACCAGCTATCAATGTAAATAGACATGCCATTAATGATATGTTCATGTTGCTGTTGGAGTGTCATGACACAGGAAAGGAGAAATCCTTCATTCTCATGGTACTTGATGGTTTCTTTTTGTCACTCATCATTACTCATGCTTTAATTTCCATAGATGGATAGGGTTAACACATTGTGAATAGTAAAATGTTTTCTTGTTCAGGCCAGTCTTTGTGAACACAAAAAGGTGTGCGTTGTACATCATAAATTGGATCCCGAGTTTATGTATACAAAAGGATGCATGGCAGCAGCGTTCTACAAGCTGCTTACATCCTGAACTGCTTACCCTACTACCTTACTAAAGAAAGTGTGTCAAACTAATAGGCCTGTGTTGTCTCTATCTATTATCACACCTCAGCCCATGACTGTGAGAAAGCCTTGATTGTAAACTCTGTGCTATTTACCAATTCAGCTTTTTTTTCCTGAGTCACCTGCTTTTATAATCTAATATAATGTTATATAATAGTCTTTATGGTGCTTAGGCTTCTGTCCTTTTAGCCACGAATGGTTAAATTGAAGTGGTTAAGGCTCTGGGTTAATGATCAAAAGGTTGCAGGTTCAAGCCTCATCAGTACCAAGCTGAACAATGTTGGGCCTGGGAGCAAAGTCTATAACCCTTTCTGCTCCAGGCATGCAGTATCCTGGCTGACCCTGCTTTCACCCCAACTTCCTAACTAATATGCATAGAAAATAAATTCACTCTGCTGTAATGTATATGTGATAAATTAAGTCTTCTTCTTCTTTTTTAAAATTTGTGGGTTGTATAACAATGTTTATATTCCCATTATACTTGATTACACTTAATGTGAGCTTGGTCTGTGGGAAGATATTGTCTCCACTTGGCTTTAGGGGGAAATATTTTCACACTTGAGTTTAAAAATGAAAAATGACCATGATATTTTTGTGTGGAATTCTAGTGTTTTATTGGATAACTAGAATAAATAAGTGTGTGTGTGTGAGAGAAAAATATATAAGATTATGATAGTGATATTACTTGGTATGATATAGCAGTGTGTCAGTGTGACTGGCCACACACTGTGCATTGTCAGATCCTGCTGGGATACAAATTTGTGATGTGTTGTTTATATTGTGCCTTTCTTATATTAGTTGCGTAATCTGTGCCTGTTTTAGTACCCTGGTTTAGATTTTAGATTCAGAAGACATGGTGTTGCAGTACTTGGAGTCAATCCTAGAAATGCAGGACAGAAATATAATACATTCTCATCCTCAGATGCTGATAATCCACAGAGAAATTAATCTATCTATCTATCTATCTATCTATCTATCTATCTATCTATCTATCTATCTATCTATCTATCTATCTATCTATCTATCTATCTATCTATCTAGTTTGTCTATCTGTTTATCTATGAGATCACTGTAAGGTAGGAGAGCATCATTTGAAATTTCTCAATAACACTAGAGCTAGGCCTGTTGTTCCAAGAGAAACATTCAACTGCAGCTGCATTCATCTTAATATAAGCAGACTTGTAGCCAGATTTGTCACTGCTCTATTATTAACAGAGACCTGTGTTTCTCAGTGAGCTGTACTAATGACCACTGATAACATGTATATCTGGCTCAAAAATCACAAAAGGCAGAGTCAAACAAATGATGTAACACGCTTCATTAGGAACCTTCTCACAATGTTTATTATTAATATTTGCTCTCGTTCTCTGATGTGCGCAATATGTCATTGTGTAAAGCAACTGCTAATGATTTAAATGCAGACCATCTCCAAATGGTGTGTTTTTTCACTGCATGAGCTCTTTTTTGTTTCTGCTTCTTGGAGCTAAGGATGTGATTATTGTGTTCTACTGTAATCCTTGGCAAAGGCAAAGTATTCATAAATATCAGTAAATTCCAAACAATCAATAAAGCAGCTTCTCTGGGCGCTTTGTTGCTTTTTGTGATGCCAGAGTAAGCTGCAGCTTTGCTCTGTGCCCAGTCACTGTTTTGAGTTCACTCTGTTGCCATAGCAATGAGAACATCTCAGCCAATCGGTATCTTAGCATCTGCACCAGCTTTTACCAAAGTCTTTCAGCAGCAGTGTTGATGCTATGAGCATTACTTCTTGGCCAGCAGTGGAAGCTAACAGATGTGACTTTGATGATGCCAAATAAGTTCATTGCTGTGCGTTAGTGTGTGTCTGGTTAAAAATGCAGTCCATGATCTGTGTGCGGTCGAAAGCATCTCTCTTCCTGCTCTCTCACATCCTGAACTGCAGTGCACAGCCCTGCCTAGAGCTGAGCCCCCCCCTTACTCTTTTTCCTCCTCACACCGGCTGTGTTGTCAAGCAGAGGCAGCGCCATTAGATGCATGCAGAGGCAGCTCCTTCACATCCCGCCGGCTCCAGTGTGTATTCACAGACACAGACACACAAATACACTGCAGGTGTGCTCGTCAATGCATCGATCCAATGAACAGAAAGCCTAGCCGTGCCAGAATGGACTATAGGCTGAAACGAGGATGCACATCACCCGTGTGATGACGAGAGGAAGGCTGGTGCGATTTGTTTTTTTTTTAATGGCTTGTCATTTATGAGTAAATATTGCAGTGTGCCTGAAGGATTGATAACTGTGCATGTGTATTTGGCTGATTTGTTTGAATCAGACACAGCAGATGGTTGATCGATGTGAGTGGCGCAGCGTGTGCATCCATATTGATGCTGTTTTTGTGAGTCTGGTTACTAGGCAGTTCTGTGTGCTGCTGCAGATCAGGAGAGAAGAGACTGGGCTTATAGAATGGCTCTTGTTTACAGTGATCTGATACAGAAGTCACTATGCTGCACTTTTAGAATTAGGAAATGGAGCATAATTGTTAAAGGCTACACACATCTATATAAAGATTTAAAGGTAATGAGTTTGATAGGATATAACAATTTAATGATATAAAGCAAACTCTTGACTTTTGACTGATATTATCTATCTATCTATCTATCTATCTATCTATCTATCTATCTATCTATCTATCTATCTATCTATCTATCTATCTATCTGCTTGTCTGTCTGTCTATTTTTGGCATTTGTTATTGATTGCGCATATGTCTGTTTTGCAAGATGTGGAAATATTTGTAACTGCATACTTATATACTTGTGCATGCTGGCTCAATGCGTCATTGATTATTCAAACCAATTCTCATTTCCACTCTATAACAGTCTGCATGGCAGAAAAGACATTCTTGTTGCACCATCCCATCATACACTCTGCGGAGAGAGAGAGAGAGAGAGAGAGAGAGAGAGAATGTTTGTGTTCTGATGGACTGCCAGGATGCTGATCTGGATGCAAAGTTCCTTGTCTTGGCCGTAGCTTTTGCTTAGCCAGCAACTCGATTGCACTAGAGTGCTTGTTTTTGGTCAGACATGCCTGCCTTGTCACACACAGATCTGATGCATAAAGAAACCATATGTAGTTGTTTATTATTTTTAGTTCCAATCAGGTTTTTAGTGTCTGTCTGTGTGTTGTGGGTCTGGGTGGGTATATGTTTGTATGTATGTATATATGTATGTATGTGTGAAATTTCTGCCTGATGCCAGTGAAAGTTTAGCTCTTTCCACTTTCTCTCTACCTGTGTTTAAGTCTCTGCTTGGAAGGGAGAGAAGGGCAAAGCTAGCCAAGGCATATATTTTTCATGACTGGTGTGTTAGAGGTGATATGAGAGCAACACTGCAGGCAAGTGCACTTTCTGATTGAAGGCCACATTGGATGGGAGGCAGGGGTTAAACTGGGATTTAGGAGAGAAAATCTGACTTCTCTCAGCAGTACCAATGTGAGACCTGTATGATTTTATAGGAACTATCATTGTTTTCAATATCTGTTTTAACTGTGGGTGTTATTTAACTCTTTACAGTTAGGGGGCTAAACCCTAAGTATTACTTAAATCCATGGGATACATATTTTCATAATTTTCTTTATACAATTTGTTATCAGTTATGCATGATGGCTTTATAATGAGCTGCCTTTTTTCAGTTGTCTTTTATATTTTGTTTTCTTTTGGAGTGACACTAGGTCTCCTAAAGTACCAGTAAGAATCATCCATTTGTTAATTTACTCCAACCACAGAAACTGAATTTACTCCATCTGAGTGATTTGCAAACGAAACTTCATCTAGTTTTAATTTTGTTCTAATCTAGGTCTGCTTACTACACACACAGAATTGACCCCTGTGTGTTATATTTGTGCTTCTTCTACTCAGAAATTTGTGAATAAAAGACACTTTATGAATAAGAGGTTACCTCTTACCACTTTTTGGGGGGGAACTGGGCAGGATCACTCATAAGATGTAAGTGCACTTGTGTCCTCCTCTATCTGAATGACTCAGTGGAATGAAGTGGCATCATGAGGAGTGGGCAGAGTGCTGGCGGATCCTCCAGGAAAGCCAAACGTGATTGTACTTGGTTAAGTGATCAGACAGCATGACCACAGACAAGCGGGTTTGCATGAAGGCTGCTACAGCCAACTTGCTCGTTTTACATAGCGCAAATTAACATACATATTCTGAGAGTGTGAGCTGCGAGACTCAAAAAGTTCATATTTGCATTTCTCAAGAAGATCATAAGAAATCAGTTCTTTCATTTCCAGCCAAGATTCATCTCACTGTTGGCATTGGCTCATCAGTGAATTCTGCTTATTTTTTAAACCATCAATTTATCATTTCAGGATTTCTTCAGAGTTGCTGATACCCTGTGAGTTTTAACTAGCCTGATTTGACAAACAGCCATTAGCCTGACTATGAGCTACAGGCTTCTGGGTTCATTTCCATTTTCATTAAATGCTAACTGCTTGGTTGTTGAAATCTAACGTCAGTTCATTTTAAGTGGTTTTGCTTTTACAAAAAGCATACAGTGCCTAATTATAAGGTTTTAAAGGCCCTGACATCTTATGATAGCAATTGAGTATGAGTATGTTTTTGAGTATGTTTTCCTGATTGTAATATATTATACCATTGATATTTTATTTATGAAACCCAGACATAACCCAAATATAAAAATATGTGGCTCCCCAGTGTAGATGATGTCAGTGATGATGTCAGGTGACCACTGGCAAATAACAATGTAATGTTATGTTACATACTAATAAAAGACTGTGATAACTTTGGTAATTTGTACTCGATAAATCAATAACATTTTAAACACACCTTAATAGTGTGTGTGTCTTTGTGGATTATTTGCAGTTACCCTGTCTAGTTTTTATGTAAGGACTGCTGCAGTACTAAGGATTAGCATTATTATGGGGTTAGATGAAATAATTGAAGTGAAGCTGTTAATATAACAGTGCAGCATACTCATCATTGAGTGTGCCAGCTTTAAAGTTCTCTGAGCTTAATTTAGGCCAGCTCGGCCTGGTTCCTGTTTCATGAGTGAACAAAAGCTATTCTAAATCTGACAGCCAACATCACACTGACAGTGCTATGGAGTAAAATCTCTCACTTGATGAGTACTCTTGCATTGCAGTGCATGTCTGATGATGACAATGTTGTCAATGTGGTCTGATGACAAGCATAAGTGTTCCACTCATGGAACCAATAATCAGCAGACTGGTATTCTAAGTCTTGTTTAGTTTTATTCATTAAAATGTCCCCCTTCTCTCCTTAGGAAACATGGCAGTCATGAGGTCTGTCTTGAAGCTACTTGGCTGATCTGACCCTTTCAGCCCCTACCCAGTGTGCATCTGTGCTGTGGTCCTCGCCCTATCTAGAGCGGCTCCTTCATGGCAGGGGAGAAGGGTCGTCGCAGTGCCATGGATATTAAGCGCCTAGCAGGGCTCCTGCAGCGTGGAGCCGGCCGCCTTCTTGTCATCGACAGCCGCACCTTCTCCGAGTACAATGCTTCGCATGTGCACGGAGCTGTAAACGTCTGCTGCTCCAAACTTGTCAAGAGGAGACTGCAGCAGGACAAAGTTTCAATCACGGAGCTCCTGCAGCCCAACGGCAAGGTCAAGGTACATTGCAATGCCATTGAATTTGAGAAGTGCATTTTTTTTTATAAAAGTATTCATTCTGTACCTCTACAGTTTTATACACTAATTGACTTTTTTACTTTACAATATTACACTGAGTTAATATTTGCTTGCGAACAGTCATTAAAGAGCCACCACTGTGGCACCCACTTGCAGTGGGACATGGCCAAGTTCTTATGCACATGCAGTATTTGACACTGCCTCTTGTTAGAAGTTTGGTTTTTTAAGCGTAATAATCAACAAGTGCTTTGAGATGTAAAAGGAGAAGTGATGAGAAGACTGATCATCTGCCTAGAAGCTGCACTTGATTTTCCAAGCACACTATATTTGGATGACCACTGTAAGTTTATTGCTTATCACTGATGCAGAAATTGGACACTTGCACTTTCCATGACATCTGCATTGAATATGACATCATTTTTTCCATCTCAGCAAACTAGCATGACCTATTTTTAGGCACAAGGTAAAACTAAAAGAAGTTGGTGGGGAAACCCATGTGAAGCACATCAAAAGGGTGCCCAAGTTATAATGTGTATATGGTATAATAAACTTTCTAAATCACAAATATATGTAGATATATTGATTCTTCATGCAATTAATAGTATCTTTAATATAAATAGTAATATCCATTGGCTTCATCATCCAGGGATATTTTTGTGGTACGTGACCCTGCATGACCCAGACCTTAAGATGGTGCAGGTGTGACTTGTCTATTTGATTGGCAGTTCATAAAACTAATTTTTCTAGTTCCTCATATTGAATTTCAGGCATGAATGCCTGACCTGTCATGCATGCAGTCTACCTCATGCTTCTCTGGTATTCTCATATTCTTTTTGTGGTTCCTCTTGCTCCATCTCATCACTGATGCAGACAGATACCATACCAGATATTTCAGAGACTAGGGAAAAAAAAGTCTCAATAGACTGTAGAAAAGTACGATTTTAACATGTTTGTGTGGACTGAACCAAATGTATACCTCATTCATAATTCAGCGCTAAACATTATAATATCACTTTCAGCACATCTTCAGATTGTGAGCTGTCATTTTGAACATAACACAATTTGGATCAGCGATCCTGCTTGTTGCATAATTGTAGTGTGTTGCCACTAGTATTTTGTTTGCTTTTATGTTCCCAAAGATATAAGATATATTGTAATTGTGTCTTTGGACCAGATCTTCCAGCAGAATGTCCATTAATATAACAAGTCAATGTAACCCTGCACTGGTGCTGTATTATGTCACTCAGAAAAAAAGGGTATAATGCTTGTGATTAATGCATAGTCTGGATAAAGATGGAAACTGGGCATAGCAGGAGAGGCAGGACCGGGTGGACACTAGAGACTCTTTGTTATTGGCTAAGCATGACATCATCGTCTTTTGTGTAGCCACTGACAAAGTGCAGGCTAGGCACGTGCAGTGTGTCTGTATAGTCAGCTCAGGCTCCTGATCAAGCCTTCCCTACATGCAAACACTGCTCAAGACTCCTGGCAAGGCCTGAGGCAGTGGCCTTAATGTGAAAGCAAAGCAAGCAAAGGCCACCACTGTAGTTCATTGTAAGGGTGCATAAAGGAAGGAAGTGAAAGGGGGCATTAATGGATGAACTGAATTCATCTCCACATAGATAGTGGTAAAGTCCCTCTTGGAGCAATGCTTAATCTATTTTGGATTTCATCTGTGGCAAGCATTTCTCAATTTGCATTGTTGCTGTTACTTCATTATTATTTCGTTACTGGCCCTCTTGGTGATCTGCTACAACTTGCCTATAAGCAAATTGTCATTAGAACTAGAGGATGCGGACAGCTTTAGTCACCAGTTTTCATCAGTTTCAAACATCTGAATCATGCATGTACTTATGCTGCACAAAAATGGTTTCAAAGTGAATAGGTTTTGAATATATATTACATATAACCTTTAATGGTTCCATCAAGGTACAGAGTGAAAATGCTAGATTTTTAGAAGCATTTTTATAGAGTGTAGCACGCAGTTTGTGAACTTTTATGAGTAAATTAATCATTGGCTGGAACATGTGACTATTCACCTGATCTCTCTTGCTTATTCTATGCTCACTGTATACCAGTGAATGTGCCTCCAGTGATTCCTCTTTCGAATTGAATTGATCAATTTTGTAAACAACCATTGGCAATAAAATAAGGTTGCCCAATAGTGCTCAGAAAACCATGACTAGAGCCAAACTCAAAAATTTTCAGCAGTCTCAAAAGGGAGAATATCAATTCTACTGTTAAATACCCTCATTCTTTTTATGACAGCTCAAAATCCCCCAACCATTCATGTCATTTCTGTTGAGTCACAATAAATCATCATCCTAGCCTATCCACTTTTAAAAATATCCAGTGGTTTAATTGAACCTGTGTTTGTCTTATGGCTGGTTGGCCCCATTTAGGAAGCTGCATGACTTCAGGGCTAGGAAGAGACATGGGAAGATCTCCATTGGTCCCTGGAACACCCAGGAATTTACCAGTTTTAGAAAATCCCACTACATGCCATCTAGGGCTTTTTAGATACAAGGATGTTAGAGCACACCAGGTCAAAAGCAAGACTCATTGAAAGCAACATTCAACATATTTTGTCCCAACAACTTACAGTAAAATTGATGATCAAGAATTACTGACCCGCTGGACTTGGTATTTATGTGCTATATCCCTACTTACTCTGCATGTATCGCTTTATAATGTGCTATTATGGACTTTAATAGATTACAGTGTGCAGTAGTCCAGTTCCATGTTAGGATCATACCTACTATAACACACATTGCACTTATTGTTACCACTTTTAGGTACAGTAAATATATGGGTTGCACACTGTTGATACTGTTAAATATTCTCACACTGACTAATCATGTTCAAATTGTCTATATGTTTAGCAAATATAAAAAGCTTTTGAACCACCTCAGTGTAGAGTACAGTAGCTAGACCAGGCAAGTAGTAAAGGGCAATAATAGGACTTTATATGCAGTGACAAACGAGGCCATTTCTAGGCTTATGCTAATCCCTGCCGCCAAATGTTCCATTGAGTTGCTACTGACAGATGGTTCTGTGGTTGCCCATGGTGAGGACAGACTGAGAGGATGGCCTGGAGGATATAGTGACTATAGCGTATGAGGAAAAAGCTTTTAGCTGAGCAGTGGATACAAGAGAGTAATGAGTAGGAATGTGTATCACTATTGCCTGCAGATTAATATATCTGGAGCAAAAATGCCTGTAATGTGTTTTTCAGAAACAGGAACTACCCTACTCTATTCCGTTTGATATCATGGTGTTAATATAACCATTTCCTCCTCCATGTGCATGAATGCAAATACATTTCTAGAATATAGAGAACTAGTTTCAGCTGTGCTTTTACTAACAAATACAGCGATTTTCACATATACAGCATTTATTGTATTAGAATTGGAGATGTGTGATTTTCCTGGAGCCAGTTAAGAACATAACTATCAATCTAAAGTGCAGACCAAAACAACTTATCCAAGATTGTCTAAGCAAGGTGGTCCTGGCCTGGTTCTTCAATGACTGTGTTACAAACCTGCTAAACTGAGCCATGGGACAGAGATGCCATGTGTTCTGGATATATGGACTGGAAAAATGGATACACCAAGTATTTTAAGCTAGTTATTTAAACAAACTATCTAAACATTTATTTAGCACCGACTTCATGTTTGTCATCATCTGTTTGAATTTTAGAAGCACTTGTTTGTGTGCCTAGAAATGGCAAATGTTTTTTCCCTTTTTTCTCTTGCTGTATTTCTGACTAATGAATGTAAGAATTTTATGATTATATTTTTCAGCCCTACATGCCCATTGGACAACATTTTGTTTTATGGTTCATTTAATTTAGTGCAGTTTGAACCAAACCAAACAATAAATGAACCAAAAGTATCAATTTCACTAGGACTCAGCAAATGGACTGTGAAAGCACCCCCAGAAACTTAAAATGATACTTCATTTGCTTTTATTGTAAAAATCATATCTTGACTCCATGCCATTCACATTGGCTTCAGGATTAAATCACATTAAATTCCTATTATCTAAAATATGCAAAGAAATATAAATAAATATCACATCAAGACTTTACACACTTGTGATCACTTTGTTGCAGAAAAAACAAAATAAATCCCCTCTTGTTATCAGTTAAAGCAAACTCCCAGGCCCAAACTTACCAGCTTTTCCTGCCTCTGAGATGAAGTTTGGCACCTGTTTACTGGTTAGGATTTGTTAACCTGTCCTCCATGTACACAGTAGAGGAAAAGGATGCAGGCTGTCAAGTTAAAATGTAACCAACATAACCTGTGAGACCCAAATTACACAATTTGTGTGTGCTGCCTACTTAACAATATGTCTTCATGCTGTCACTATTTTAGCACTAGCAGGTCTTTATATTTAAAAGTCAAATTTGTCTTTTAGTAGTACTGTCATTGCAACAGTACATGCTTAATATAAAATGGATAACATTGGTGACCTTGTGGTTTTTACATGGAAATACAAACAGCCAGTTGAATTCTTGCTTACTGAAGCTTCCCAGTTGCATGCTGCCTACCCGCTCAGAGCTATGAGCTGTTATAAAATCATTATCACTTAACAGGAACATGGAACCTGAATGATCTGAACTTGAATCATATTTCTAGAGAGTACATTCATTGATGTGTTATCAATTGACTTATTAACCTACGTTATGGTCATGGTCTCCTACTTGATCTGTGAAGCCAGTATTCATGCATAGGTTTACATTTTGGAATTTGCGACGAGTGACCAGAAATGTACACACACCAGAATACTATATGACTTACTGGTCTTACAGCCCTTGTTTTCCTGCAGCTATAGAGGGCAGGACACTGAAATGCAATTTGAGGAAGGGTTAGCATATTTTAGACAGTAAGTCTTAAAAATGGACAGAAGCCATCTGATCGTGGTTTGTTCTTTTATCTCCAATGTGTAATATTCCACAATTTACTGATGAGGCTGATCATCCTGAGAACACTTTCTATTTTTATACGCTTGTTGTACGTTCCAGGTTTGTGTGCTAGTGGCTTCTCTATGGTATTGAGGGTACCTGTGAGCAGTGTGTGTTGTACTCCTGCATCTTGCTGCACAGCTGATGGTCAGAGCTGATAGTAGTGAAGAGCCAAAGGCCATGACCTGTGTGATGTGAGCTTGTTTTCAGGGAGGCTCTCTGAATAATGCACACATCTCTCCTGCAGAGTGAGGCCATTTATGGACCTGTGTGCTAAAGGAGCATAAGAGTTAGCATGACTGATACCTCCTCACATCATTTCCTTCAGACAGCATTTGCCAGCTCTTGTAAATGTAGGGATTATGTTAGCATTCTGTTAAATTGGTCAGGTTCATAATGAACAAATTGTGCTGATGTCAATAAGCTGCTCTGTGTGAGAAAGCAGCATTACAGGGTGTGTCATAAGGAAGGAGTGAGCTAGTTAATCACTGTGGATGCCAAATTAAATAAAGAGACGTCATTATATGCAATGCAGTAATTCTCAGGTTGTGAAACACTACAGTTGTTCATTCTGTGGTTTGACAAAAATTTTTTAGATAACATCTATAAGGATTTACTTCAAACTTTTTGCTTATGTAAACCAGGATCAGGCAGGAGGCCAAGCCACACAGAGAGAGACTGTAATCCCCAGGTGATGATGATGTCACCCAGCCGATTTAGCTCTCATCCAATTAAGGTGGAACACCTTGTTCGGCCAGCGGGGAAGTGGGTGGAGAGTAGAAGTGTGAAGAGATGACAAATAGGTGTAGCACACTGCCTTTTATATTATCACTCTGTTACTAATTCAATTTGAAAACCTCTTCCATTTCAATCCACAGAGTTGATCTTTAGTCCCTCACATAGTTCACAGTGATGAGAAATATGAAATGTAAACAAGGTTGTTCTAAATGGTACTTTATTATGCCTTCTGTAGTCATGGCTGTGTGGTTAAGCAAGGGCAGCTTGGAAATCTGGCACCTGTGCCTGACCTTGGGCTGATGATGTCAGTTGGGGGCGCTCTGCCAGTCTGCAGCTAGTAGGGCTGCTGCGTAAGCATAAGCACACACTCAGTTCGTATTTACTAGTCAGACACACCCTCACAGTGATTTGTGAGCATGACTGGGTGTCAGCTGATTATTACAGGATATGGACATGGAAGGCAATTCAGTACATTCAAAGTGCACTAGAAATTAAGGTTCCATATGCTGCATTCCCCATTTTCCACCCTTTGTTTCATCTTGGCTTGCTTCATCATCTGTCAATCTTCCCTCGTTTTGTATGGTATCCCTAATCCATTCTGTTTCTTCATCATCAGTCATTATTCACTCATTATTTTGTGTTTCTTTTCCAAAACTGTAAAATGCCCTTGGGTTATAGTTTTATATAATATATTATAATAATAATAATAATATATTATGAGCAGCACTGTTAGCACTGTTGCCTCACAGCAAGAAAGTCCTGGGTTCGAATCCCGGGTTCGAACAGGCAAGGGCCTTTCTGTGTGGAGTTTGCATGTTCTCCCCGTGCCTACGTGGGTTTCCTCCGGGTACTCCGGTTTCCTCCCACAGTCCAAAGACATGCTTCTAGGCTGATTGAAGTCTCTAAATTGCCCGTAGTGTGTGATTGCGTGAGTGAATGAGTGTGTGTGTGCCCTGCGATGGGTTGGCACTCCGTCCAGGCCATCCTGCCTTGATGCCCGATGACGCCTGAGATAGATCAGATAAGCGGTACAGACAATGAAATGAAAAAAAAAAAATATTATTATTTAATTAATTGGGTAATTTTTTTAAGTACATTTTTTATTATGCATTCCTTCTTTCCTCTCCTCTCCTCTCCTCTCCTCTCCTCTCCTCTCCTCTCCTCTCCTCTCCTCTCCTCTCCTCTCCTCTCCTCTCCTCTCCTCTCATCTTGTCTCCTCTCCGTTGCCTGTATTATACTGAGTCACTCTACAGCAGCGCTGCTTGATGGTCACGTGATTAAAAACTGCCTGACAACATCGACGCAGCTGGGTTAGCGTGCAGCCACACACAGCTTAGTGCTAGCACTACACACACTCACACATACACATACTGTGTATATGCTACTCCCTTGCCATCTAATTAGCATTGTGTTTAATATTAGCATTAGAACCTATAATTATACTGCATACTTCCATTCCTCAAAGTAGAGCTGCATGATATGGATAAAAATAGTAGATTGATTGACTCAGCACACCTTGCAGGGTATTAGCATCAACTGATGGACCTGTGAATTCACTCATTAAATATTGACTTGCATTAATTAGACCAAAATTATTTGTATTTTCATTATTTTATCGACTCACTCAATCTTATTTTAAGCCTCAGCATTCTTCCTGAATGAAACACTGTGGATTGTTAGACTCTCCAATGGCACCACTGTTGTGATAGCAAATGACAAAAAAAAAAATCTATATAGTACCACAGATGAAGGTTGCTTTTCTTTTTTCCAGCCCTTGCTTCTCTTTTTTTTTTTTTAATTCTTCCTGTTTTTATTTTTAGCACTTCTCGTTAATGCCCTTTGTGTGTGTACGTGTGTGCAGGTTGATCTGAGCAGGAGACATGAGGTGGTGGTGTATGACCAGAGCACTAAGGACGCTGGTCAACTTTCCAAAGACGGCTTTGTGCACATTCTCCTGAGCAAGCTGGATGGGACATTCCACAAAGTGTCCCTGCTTACAGGTAAAGATGCAGCAATGTAGTTTTTTATTTAATTTAACAGTACCAGAGATGTTCGTATTTACCTGACAACAGTATGGAGCCACTTTACCAACAGAGGGTGCTACTTGCATCATCTTGTATAGACTTTCACAATCTGATATTTCTCTTCCTCTTGCTCTTTTTTTTCCTTTTGTACATGAAGTCCTCAAGTGCTCTCACTCAGTTTTCTCGTTTTATCACTTCCCGTAGCTCTCTGCACTTTGGCTGTCCATCTCTACCCTCCCCTCACCGTTCTTGTGCACACAGCCTTCACACATTGGTGACTGATTTGAGGCCTTGGTAATTATTCCTAACATGTATTCGATAGAAAGATGTGCCCTTGCTTTCACCCTTTGAACTTTCTGTGGTTCATCTAGTAACACTAGTATGACATGACACTTCTGATGTCAGCACTATCTAAGAATACACATTGACCCAGAGGCCTGCTCCTGGTACCGCCATGTGTCAAATGGAGTCACTGCAAAAAAGCAAGTGCCTTGAGACTAGTGCAGCAAATAAGGATTTGTGTTTGGAAGTATTCTGGAAGCCCTCTTACAGAAAACTGCAGTTGCAGTGTAATCTATTGAACATTCCTAATAGCATTATTTGTTCTGGTATCAGTTTAGACATAATAAAACACCATAACAACAGCAATCTATAAATGAGTGCTTATAGTCAACTGCAAAATTATCACCCTTAGTGAAAATGGTTTTAAAAGTTATGCCTGTTAAAAAAATTCCTATTAATTAAAGGTTAGAGAGAAATCTAACCTTAATTTAAAGTCAAATTAGAAGCCTATCAGGGCATGTGTTTTAACAAAACCATTTACGGGACAATTATTGGCACCCCTTGCATTTAGTGCTTTCTGTAACCTTATAACATAATAGCAGAGTCTTCTAATGATGTTTACATTTGTTCAATTTAACATTGGTGAAATCAGACTCACAGGTAGTTCACTGATCAGTAACAGTGATTTGTTTATTACAGTGATTGTTTATTATTTAATATCTGAAAAATGTGACCACTTTATGCTAACTGTCTGCTTCAGTGTTACATGTTTGCTAGCACAAAGGGTAAGTACTGGCTAGAGCTGATGGTGAAATTTATAACATGGAAATGAGGACACACACATACTCCACTTGGGGATGAGCGTGAACATTTTTGATAGTCAAGTTTGATTGCTGCAAAGAATATTTCTGCCATTCAGTGCTGTCCAAAGAGGGACACTGCTAGATGGGCACTGTCCATTGAACTTTGGCAGTTTCTCACTCAGAGGCACATGATTAAATTCACCAATTAATTTCCACATTTAGTATCAACACATCATTAAACTGTGCAGGACTGAAAAAGCTATATAATTATTTTAGACTATAATTGTCTCTACTATGGGTGGTACAGTAATGTATTGTGTCACAGCTGTGAATATTCAACTGAACTGTACGGAACCTATCCACTCAAACCTGTAATTTCCTTTCTAAATCTTAAAGCCATTTGCGTTCTCCAAACCCTGCTACAAATATGTCACAACTGAATAGTAACCCAAAGACAGTTAAGTCAGAATTTGAAGAAATTTTGCAAATTGCAAAGCTGTTCCTGTGTTAATCTTTGATTATGTGTGCTCACCTTCTGCCCTGTCTTTCTCAGTTTGGGGATTAAGTCTCGGAAGTCAGTCAGCCATAATGATGCACATGCATTTCTTTTCACAAAGCTCCCTTGAAACTCACCGATTCTTAATTTGCCATGCTTAATACCCTAAGCCTGCTCTTTCTCAGTCTCTATCCTGTTTTATTCCCATGCTGTGTGTCTCCGGTCTACAGTAAGACACAGTACAGAGTGGAATTGCACTTATTCCATTCCAATGGCTGCTGTTTCCATGCCAACAGAGAACGATAATCTCTAGAAGTGAGAGCCAGCAGGACGGGGCGCCGCGGAAGCCTCCGGAAAAAATGAGGTCAATGGAAGTTAATGGGAGACTGAGTTGGCTTACAGCTGTGGGCATTTTTGGGGGAGTATGGAGTGAAGGGCAGCCGGTAACCACTTTAAACTGGCTTGGTTTTGTGTGACAGTTTGCTCATGAGGAGGGAAGCCCCTGGCCTGAATTGAACAGGATGTGCCCTGGTTTTTGGCCGTTTATCTAATCCCAAAGCCCCCCGACCCTCCCAACCCTTTTAAAAGCTAGACTCAGCGGGAGCATGTTGATTTCATTAGGGCCATGTTAAGGCCGCCCGCATCATGAACACCTCTTGAGCGTCTTTGATGTGAGCTTGAAAGGAAAGATGATGTAATCCCAGGGAATTGGTTCAGTCCACTGTTTGTGGGCTTGTGTATGCTCTGTATTAATATTATGTGGAAACAACATGCCTGGTTCTCATAGAGCTCCGTCTGGCAGCCATGTTGTTTTTAGCCACTGTCTCGTCCTCCAGACTGGGCTGTTCATCAGTACTCGAGGAATAGGTCATGACTGTTGTGATTATTGCTGTTATGAACCAAAAGACCACACATTTTTTATTTAATTGCTCAAATATGTTAATGCTTTGTTAATGTTCAGCCATGGTTCACACCATGTCTGCTGGCCATAACTACTTTGGCCAGTACTGTGGCCTGTGTCTGTATCAAGGCTCCAGACACACACCTGCTGGTATGAACTCACGTCATAGAACACACACAAGTGTGTGAAGACAGCATAGTCTCACTGCCTTCTTCTGTTGCCAACCCATAGTTCACGTCAGCCTGTTAGCTGATGAAATATCCTGAGTGGAGCTGAGTCTGTGGAGAAGCTACCTTCTGCTGGGCTGGTCATCATCTTCATTAGTACATTAAGTTAGAGAATGCGTATTGAATCTGTTTTGCTCTTTTAAGTGGTATAAAGGTGAATTATCTATTCAAATGCCATTTATATATAAATCAGGATTTAGATTTATATTCCTAATGTATATACATATGCAAAACATAAGATTGAAACACAAACTCTCTTAAGCATCTATGTTGGACACACACTGTACACATGTAGGTGTAATAATGTAATAATGACATCATCAGAAGCTGCAGGCTGGTAAACATTTACCATATCACAGAGCTCCTGGTCTGCTTTTATTTCACTAGTGCTTGTTTAGATAAAATTGTAGGCCAAAGCTACCAAACTCATGTCAAACCCAGTGTCAAAGTACAATGTCTTGAAATGAGATAAAGATCTTTCCAAGGATCTTTCCAAGCTTCTTCATGGGAGCTTTACACAGAAACACACTTTCTCAAATAAGAACTCCTTGCTGGTTTTCCTGTGTTCTGAATGAAAACTAGTTATTTAGAGAAACTGTTTCATAAAAAAATTCATTAAAAATACAAAATTAAAACATTTTTGTATGGAATTGCTAACACAAGTCATTCCACGTATTGCAGATCAGATTAAAATAATTGCAGTGTAACATGACTTCTGCCCAGTTTACATTGCAGTTTTGACCTGAAGGTGATAAATTGCAGAATAAACACTGGTATAATATTTTTGACAGCACTGACATTTTCCAGTTGTGCACTTTGGCTACAGTTGAGGCCTTACGAAGCCTGAGTAGCTGAGCGCTCCTCTCAGGCTGGTAATTAGCTGTAGTAAAACTGCATGTGAACTTGTTCTTTCTGTCCCCAGTGAAATTGTTATGTTATTTTCTGCCTACATTAAACTGATAAAACTGCATTTTTAAATTTGGGGTGCTGTTTCAACGTACCTGCTATGTTTCTTTTTTTATTCCTTAAACAATGTAGTAGTAATGGACACACACACACACACCCACAAACATGTGAACATATGCATATCCATACTCACGCTGTGCATACTGGAAATCACAGTCCTGCACTTCACACCTCGCTCAGAAGGAATTTAATTAAATCTGTGCGACCTTCCATAGAGGTCCTGTGCGTGTGTGTGTGTGTGTGTGTGTGTGTGTGTGTGTGTGTGTGTAGCAAGTGTAGGTGTGTATATCCTACAGATGTGCACTGACTGTTTTTAATCTCCTCCACTCTCTTACCATCTGCTTGTGTTTTTGTGCCTGGATTCTGCTGGAGTGTCTAACTGTGTGTATATTCAATTCAATTAAACTGTATTTGTGTAGTGCTTTTAATAATGGACATTATCACAAAGCAGTTTTACAGAAATATATAAATTCAGGATCTAAAAAATTCTGGATAAAAAAACCTTAAGAGGAACCAGACTCAAACGGGAACCCATCCTCATCTGAGTGTGTATGTGTCACATTAACTTGGCTGTATTGTTATATACTGAGTTGTATGGCTACTGTTTTTGACCCATATGCCTGTATCGTGATCCTGTTCACTCTGCAGCGGGGTTTAAGGCATTTCTGCATTACAGCAGACCCTCCTGATGTCACACCCACTTAATGGTTAACAGAAGAAACGTGGAAAGATGACTGAAGATTATATATGATTCAAGTTGAAAGTGGAATTTCACTTTGATGAGGCTGGGTGTTAAATCTGGACCGTTTTTCTTCTCTCACTCTCTGTTTTTCATTGTTCTCTTGTAGGGTTCAATGCAATTTTGTGTAATTCCACTAAACCTTTTATAGGCTGTTTCTAGTTCATAGTGTGTGCATTTTTTCACATGAGATGTTGATGCTCTGTAAAACAATGCTATTTCCTAACAGCCACAGTATCATGGTCACTGCATGTCATTGCGTACTCTTTATAAAATGGTGTTGCACTGTAGCACATTCATGAACAAAAACAGGCCCAAACAGGAACCAGCAGATCCTGGGGCTGTTTATTTTCCACCAACTTGAGAAACAACTAGATCTCTGACAACAGCAACAGTAACCCTGTGTTCACACTAGCAAGCGACAAAGCAACCAGCGACTCCTATGTAAATGTGTAACACAGAGTCAGTGGCTAGTAATGAGGAGAAAATGTGACAACTGACATGTAGACAGAAACTTCTATGACACCTCAATTCTATGTGGTGGTTTTTTTTTTTTAATTGCTGGAAACTCATTCAACTACTAGCCATCCAATGCATTCTAAAAAATTACAATAAGATGAAATGATAGGATTAAAAAAAACTGTCATATGTTTGTACTACAAAAACCGCTGTGATTTTATGGCTCTTAAAAGAAAGAAATTTAGTCATTCTGAGAAGCAGTGAGAGATCATTTTGATGACATAAACAGTACCAATGAACCAGAAAGTTTTTTTTTTTCTTATTCTCTATTTTTTTAATGATGTGTTTATTTGTGTGGAAGGTGTAGCATGGTTGGTCATTGTGATTTATCATTGGGCTCTAGGTTCCTCTTGACCCTGTGAAGGATATGCTGTACAGAAAGTGGCCAATAGAAAAATAAGGGGTTATGCTTTTAGGTGGCAGAAGTTCTTGTAATTTGTGCAGTGGAATAAAGCTTGTTTTTAGACCTGTATCTGTGTCCTTATTGTAGGCAGCCTTGAGTAGATTAGGAATGAATCATCCGTTACTGTATCAATAATACAATGTGATTTTAGTTCAGTGTGATTGTAGTTTATTATCACACTATAGGGATCTAGTTTGGGTTTCAGAGCCTTGCTCAAGCACTCTTGTTGGAAGGGAAGCTTCTAGACCTCTGTCTCTTTCTCTGACTTCCTGCGTCTACGTAAGCCACTATCCATTACTGCCCCAGTGCTGTGTGGTCCGTTCAATGATTTCATTGAGAAGGAGCCACTGGTGCCATTAGGGTGGTGAGGTAAGCTCCCAAGAGGATCTCATGCTGTGTTATTGTGAACACACACACTCACTCTCTCTTTCTGTGCTGAAAACACTGCTCTATTTTTAGTCCAAACCTCTGTGGTCATCACATCTGGCGCCTGATGGACAGTTTGTGCACAAGAGTGTTCTCAACTGGTTTTCCTTACTTGCCCTCAGTCTGTCTAAAGTTCTGCAAAGGTCAAAGGGTATACGACCTTTCAGTCTGGTTCCTACACTGAACCTTTCAAGCATCTTGCATGCATTTTGACATGCACACTAAAACACACTGCAGATGCACACAGTTAGTGGTCTACAGAAATGTCCAGTCTTCGCCCTACATTTGCCCTCGTGTTTTCTTGGGTTTTTCATTTTTTCTCTGCACGCTCATTGGCCTCAAATTATATGTCTTATGTCAATTCCCAGAAACTAAATAAAGAACTAAATAAATGTCAGAGCAGCTGGTGCTGCCAAATTCTTTCAGCATGACGTGAACCCACCGCACTCCTTTCTTTTCCACTTCTTTCTTCACTTATGTTCAGAGCTCTTCCATTTTTCTCCATTTTGCCAAATTCAGCTCTTCTTTTCCTGTGCTACTGCCTTTCATAAGATTCCAGCAGGTACAGAACTGTGTGAGCACACACTGGCCCTTTTTCCACTTTTTAGGGTGGTCACCGTCCTCATACTTTAATTTTGCTGAAGGAAACTTGGCTTTTTTTCAGAATAGCAGGAACCCTCTGGCTTTCCCTGAAAAATTCATTCATGTCTTTAGAATGTTTTTTGCATAAAGGTTCTTGTATATTAGGAAGCCTTTGCACTGGTCATGTTTAGGTGTGTATATGTCTTAACTTATGCAAAAAAGCTATATGGATCTTACCACATTTTTCTGGGTGTAGATTAATAATGAGAATATTTACATGCATAAGAATTGTGATGAGAGCACTTGAGGATGGGGATATTGTTTTAATTAAGATAAGATTGTACCATGTTTTGCAACTCCTTGTTTACCTTTGTCTTCTAAAGCTACAGTGGTATCACAGCAACATTGTTTGGAAGTCAAACAAATCTTCAAACAATCAGTGAATTCCAGGAAAAGTACAGCAAAACACAGGAATACACACTTGTGCACACATACATGCATTCGCTGCCACTGAAACACACTGAACTGTTGATGTAACCCCGCACTTATTTCCTGATAAGAGATCTTTCCATTCCATCCTCAGCTAAATTTGGACTTTCCACTCTGGCCCAAGGCCCCTGTGTGAAGAATGCAGACTTTGTCATCATTTAGAGTCTTCCCGATAGGATTCCTCCTCCCCTCAACTCGCACATCCTCCCAGTTGTGTAACACTCTGGAGACTTGTCTTCTGCTCCACATGACATCATGGCTCTCTAGTGGTAGCAGGATGTTTCGCTCTTCTATCTGCTTGACTTTAAAACCAACAAATGAGCCCAGCTGCTCAGCTGAATAACAAGTGTAAATACATTCTGCAGAAAAGTCACAGCATCTATAAATGTACAAAATATTTCTCTTGGTCTTATCAACTGAGTTTTGAAAAGATAAACGATATTATATTCTTTTTAAAAAGAATCAAGCTTAACTGTGAGAGTCAATAACGTGTCTGGATTTGGCCAGAAAATGACAGTGCTGTCATGTGATATGTGTTACCACATGTGACTTCTCAATGATGTCATCATCATCCTTCTGCTCCAGCTGAGACCACTCTGCTTGTTTTCAGTCATTTGCTTAACTTGGTGGACTCTCAGGAATTAAATGAAATTTTAACAGCTCTAATGTCAAATATTTTGTTCACTGAGAACGTTGAAAAATTGTTCTCTTAAGTGGACTACATCAGAGGTGTAGATGTTTGAGTATCAGGTTTGAACCCCCCTTAAAATATTTTATGATTGCTATATGCTTATTTGTGGCTGGTTTCAGTGTAGCTGATTATGTACAGTATATCTAAAGTGTGATTGTTTTTGTGCAGTTATTGCACAATAATTACACAGTTCAAAGTCAGTTCAAAAACATCATTATTACAATTCCTCCAGATACTATGTGGAGAAACAGGATTAACTAATTGGGATATACCATTTTCCCGCTTTGGTTTGAAACTGACTATACACTGAGTATTACTGCACAAGAAGAAGAAGAAGACAAGGTGATCTGGTTTATTAGATGTTATTTGAATCAGTTTCAGTGGAATTGTCATAAATGTATTTTATGCCAAATGTATAAATATGGCAGGACTATGACATAACTACTACTACAACTACTATTACTACTACTACTGCTCTGGTATTCCTAAAATACAAAATCATGGTGCAGTTTTCATCTGAATAACACAGTACATATTGAGATTTTATTGACCCCATCTTCTCTTGGAAATTCATTTTTGTCTGTGCTACTGGAATTAAGGGGGAAAAAATAAAAAGTGTATTAATTAATTATTTGATTATTGTTACTCTAGCACTCCTAGTATAGAGTCAGCCATCAATACCAATATTAATTATTTATCAGCCACAAAAGCTCGCATGTCACAAGCAATGACAAGGTTCTTTTAGCGTCTACGTTTTATGCTAACAAACATAAACAGTTTGAATTGTTAGGTTTTATTGTCTAGGTTTTATTCAGTATTCCAGAGGTCAAATTCATAAAAGTCGAAATTTAATCTCCAAGAATCTTTCATATATTAATAAATAATAAAAAGATCAAATTTTTGGTTTTTCATCAATGTCTTTGTCCCACCTTTAAATGTTATCAAAGACACGTGAAAATTTCCGGTCATTTTTATATATATTTAAGCAATAAACAGTATTTTCTCCCCCTTGGCAGACATGTATAACATGACCTTAAATTTGGAGTACATCAAGGGCCTATGGTTGGGCAACTTTAATTTTCCTTATATTTGCTGTTTAATGAACATGGGGTCAGCTTTTATGTCTCTTCAGACAGGACGCAGCTACATTTGTTGCACTTTATGAAATGAGTGTTGTTGAAAACCTCTAATTAGAAAACATCATTACTTACAAATAAAAGAGGGCAAAAATTTGTTTAAAAAGTTCTGATTAAACAACAACAAAAAGGGAACCCTGGAATTTATTTACAGTCTGAAATGCCTGGCTGTTATTCTTGATTCTGACCTCAGTTTTAATTCTCCTACTGACAGTGTTAGTAAAACAGCATTTTTTTTTTCTCTTTAGACACATTGTGAGCTACAGACCTTACCTCATGCTGCACAATGCCAAGAAGTTGATTTATTTTCTTCCATCTGGGTTTTTGTAATGTTCACTGTTCACTGTCTTACCCAAAAATAGCACAGACAAGTTACATCCAGTACAACAAAAGTTGTACAGAAGTACAGCTACATGCATATAAAAAAGGCCTGAATTGGGGTCACAGTTATGGTTAATCTTCAAACACACAGTCCCATCAACAGAAAACAAAAGAACTGCTTAAGTCTCTTAGTGTTCAAAATATTTGAGGATGTACATAAAACTTACTCCTCAAGATGTACATCTATCAGTCATTTTACAAACAAAAATTTTACAAGTAAAATTGTTACTTGTAAAAATGTTGTTTTACAAGTAAAATTGTTTTTGGGATTTGCATTTCTGTTGTTTTTATTTTTGGTTTCATTCATTGTCTTTATCTCTCATACAGATCATTTCAGTTCTTTTTATGTTTTCATTTGGAAAGCACGTTAAGCTTTATTTAAGTATAGAAAATGAATGAAGCTGTTATTATTAACATGGGATAGATTGGTGATAAATACTGTACCTTTCACAATTACTTGTCAACGTCTTTATACTATATATATGCACAACTGTTTTGGGTTTTTCTAAATGAAAATGTGGAACTTGTTTCTGACTCACACATCAAAAGTTACAGTATGACACATAGGAGTGATGATGTGTATCAGTGACTATTAGTCACAGGTACAGCTTGTCTGAGACTTTACCAGCTTGGGAACTGTATGACAGCTTGCTCTGTGAATGCTCATATTCTTTATTTAGAGAGATAGCTTAAAGCAGTCTGAGCTGAACTGGGAACTGTAATTTTCGTTCACCCGTCCTTTTTTGGGAAGTACCTAAAAATATACAGAAGGGTTAGTAATTCGGTTAAAACGTCAGCTGCCACAAATAGTCACTCTATGATTTCAAGGATCTAGAGATAGGGCAGATAAGAACTGTATACATATAGCTGTAAATGTGCAAGTGTCTGACTAATGGGTTATGTTTTGAGTAAACACGACATCCCATGCACTAATCATAACACTGATTATGTTTTTGATAAACATAAGACGTTCTGTCTGGATCCAGATAAAAATACTTAACTTAATTCATATTTATCTTTTTTATTTTGTTAAATATAGTAAAGTCTGACAGATTTATGGGCAGCTTATTACCAGTGTTTTGTAATCATTTAGTTTTATGTTTCATAAAGCATTTAGTTTTATTTTTAGTATTCATTTTAGTTTTTCATCTTAAAATATAATGTACTTTAGTAACCTTTTCAAACTAGGAAGTAGAATTTTATTTGCAGAACATAGATGTCTGTCAAGCATGTCGACCTACCTTCACTAAACAAACTAGCTCCTACCAAAAGCATTGATTGTGTTTCACAATAAATTTGAATTAATTGTGCTTCTGGATTTTCTAGATTAGTGAATACTTTTAAAGTCAGAGAAAGAATTTTTGATTTAAGATAAGCCCATGATGACTATCATGACAGCAGCAGAAAATCTTGGAGAGAAGCAGAGCTTGTCACTGTGTTTAACATTACGTTTTATGCAATGACTGGTTGTTTTGGCTCTGATGTGCTATCTATTTAATGTTGTTTTTATATCTTCGGAATGTACATAATATATGTAGTGACTGTGTGTGAACAATACAACTTGATAGTCATGCACCAAGTGTAAACCAGCCTCTGCTACATGCCGGGACATATCACACCACCCCAGCATGGGACATTTTCCTATAACAACACAACACATCCCACTAGACTGATAAGTCAGTGCAAGGAATATTCCTTTGGGTTTTAATCATTTACATGTAACATTTCAATGTTAAAATTAGTCCTGTATAATAAATCTGGAATTAAAAAATATTCTGTGTTCAAGGTATGTAGGGCTGGAAAATTCATGATGTCCATTTAGGGGTTGTTTGGACCAAATGTTTGAGAACCACTAGAATAACTGCATAATAAACTGAAAAAATATAGATGTATGTGCACATTGCTACTTCTAATAAGGAAACCTGGAAATATTTAAATAGGTAGCATGGCATTAGGGGTCACTTGTTTGAATCCCTGAAACACCAAAACACAAGGGGGGAAAACTGACTGTGCTCTCAGAAGGGAATATCCCTATCAATTACTACAACACTACCCAATCATGTGCGTTTGTGAGTCATATAGCTAAGTACTCTGTGTGTTATGCAGCCCTGTGTTGCAGCAAGAAAAAAACTAAAATGTTTGGCTTCACAAATCTTTGAGGAAGCACGTGTTAGCCTCTCCTGGCTGAAAGCTGTTCTGTGATAGGGCATAGAGCTGGGTATGTGGTTGGAATTGGCAGGTGACCGAATTGTGGAGAAAATAGAAGGAAAAACCAAGTAAATAAATCTGATATGAGACCACATCACTGGTCTTAGCGGTGGCCTGGCATCCGAGCGAGAACAGAGTGACGGGTGGCTAATTAATGAGGAGCTGATAGCAGACGAGGAAGCAGGGAGTAATTCTGCTGTCAGTTCTGGTTTGCCTGAGCAGTGTTCTTCAGGTCATTAGAATGTAACGTGACAGACAGGCCATCTGTCTGAGAAATTTCAACATCCCTTTTACAGGGTGAGGAAAATTTGGATAAAATTTGATATCTAGGTTTAAGCTCTCTGAAATGGAGCAACTTGGCGTCAGTTTCATTTCAGCAGTTGTCTTTTGTTGTCATGATTCTGGCCTTTGTTTAGTACTTAATCAATTAGAAGCATGTGCAGAAGGTTTTGAAAATGCAATCCTAATGTCAGACGTAAGCGGAGTGACCTCATGCTGTTGCTAATATGCGTGTTATTAGTGTCATATGTACTGAGAGGGTCTGATTGGCATTTTTAATGTTGCAGATTATCATGTGGAAGATGAGTAAGATGATGAAAGAATTGGCACATGAAACTAGTGCATTTGTGCAGGCAGATGTCCTAGATTGAATGCTGTTAGCAGGTGGTCGCCTGTACAGCTTCAGGATGTTGACTTTAAACTGCCATTTTTGTTTAAAAAGGAACTGTGCACCAAAGCCCAATTTTTTTAATCTAATAGCTCTGTCATGTGCTGAATCTCTACGTCAGTTTGCAGGAAGAAAAATGATAGCCCCTCTGTCTACTACACACACACAAAGCTCCTGTTTCTCTCTTTCCATGACTTCATCTGGCAGCCTGCTCACGTCTTTGTGTACATAAGGCAGCCAGACGCTGAAGTGTAGTTCCACGGTGTATTATTGGTTTGAGCTGTGATCCTGAGTGGTGAATCTTACAAAGCTCTGAAAAGGAGAGTACTCTTACTCCTCTGTGCTCAAGGTTATATAAATGACATGTCAAATGTATGGTCGAATAACTGATGTTTATTTGCAGTGCTGATATCAATGACAAATTTTTTAAACATGCCTAGTAGCCTGCAGACAGTTACATAAGTCAGGATAAAAAATCTATCCTAAACCATACATGATGAGTGAAGTATATCTCATTTAATTTAACCCAAGGAGTGGCCCTACTATGGAGGATGATATAAATTTTTACCTATTTGTACTCTTAAAAACCCTACTGGTTATATTTGCTGTTACAGACACTGTATTCCTGTGAAGTGTATATGAACAGTGATCATAAGCCATATCCACATGATGAAATCATCTTAAAGAAAACAAAATGGATTTGTAAATATAAATTACTCTGCAAATTGCAGCATTCTTTACTTTGAACAGAATAACTGAGGTGCTTTTATGGCAAATGTTGCTTCGTTTTTTTGAATATTATATCTATGTTATAACTTAAGGCTTCATTGAAACAATGTCACCTGGTGCAAATGTTTATTTTTAGTAGTTTGTAAACTCAATCATAATGGCCATTGACTTTCAGCTCGGCTTGCATTCAAAGAACGGTGGAGAATAAGTTTAGCTGGTGTAACTAATTACCGGTTCTTATTTCTTGTGATTGGAATCATATTCACATATGAGCACAGACACACAGAAAAACAGGTGCACACACCCTGTACACACCCCCTGAGGCTCATATTGAGTGATGGGAGCCGCGAGGCCGGCATGAGATTTTGCTCCCCCACTGAAGACTAGCTCACACCTCAGGCATGACAGCTGGGGCCTCCACTGCCATTACGTCATCCTCTAATCCAGCCGCCAATCACATATGGGATTTGCTCACAACTGGCAATATCAATGCTGAACACCCCCATTCACACACACACACATGTCTCTAGAGCAGGCTATCACAATGCATTATAATGCACCATAACATCCTATTGCAATTACAATCCATAAGCTCCACACACACACACACAAACACACGCACACCAGCAGGAGGTCCATGTTTGCAGCCAACAATCATTTAATGCTTTTCAAATGCTGCTGTGGTTTACTTTGGCTCCCAAAACTCATCTTGGCTTCCCGTATTGTGTATGCAGGTACTATGCACAGACTAAAGGAAAAAGAATCAGAGGGCATGATGTGCAGCTGATGACTATCCAGGAGGATGCATCAAGCGTAAAATTAAATCGTTCCATGGGAATAATCAGAAAATGCATATATTATTCGTGTTCATTTAGTACCTCACATTCCAAAGCGATGATAGTCAATTCTGCGTCTGTGGATAATTGAGCAGCGCGTGGGGGGCCGGATATGAGCCAAGGAAGCTTGCGGCATTGTGTCTGCCTCAGCACACTGCCATATGCTTCTATCATACTTTTACTAGGCCGACATGCAGGGCTGATGTCAGACAACACACAGATTAGCTGCGTGTTGTAAATGGTGTTGCCTCCTTCGCTCCCTTAAGTGCTCATATTAAAAGGGAGGTTTCTTGCAGAAGTGTGCTGACGCACGACTGCCGTTCTTGAAAGCGTGCGTTTGCGGCCATTTGTGCAAATTGGCCACATGGAAAGAATGACTAGCCTCCCTATTTAAAGCGTTTGCCAAGTACAAATGATAGCATCTCTCTGGGCAGTTTTTAGTGGCTTGTAATCCATTCCAGTTGCAAATAGGCCTTTATAACTTAGTCCAAGCAGGCTAAGACAACAAAGATCAACCTTAATCAGCATATAAACTAGAGCTCCCATGATGCTAAATTTAACTGCTGGGATAGCAGGAACTAGCTAATATGCTGTAATAGTTTCTTGGAAATGAGCAAGGGCGACGGAAACAACACTCATTCTAGCCAAAGGATATAAAGAAGTGTCATTTTTCTGGCATGGATGAAGCGGATGAGAGCAGGCTGCAGCTGGGGATTATGTCCCTCAAATCACTACAGCCTTTAACATTGCATTTTATGCAATCCAGACCACTATTGCGAATCTGGTGTCATTAAAAATCTGGACTCCTCTGATCCAAAATTTTAACATGACTAACACAGCTTGGTGGTCTGCGATGAAAAGTGAGTTTTTCTGAAAGGGGGCCTCTAAGGTGGCTGCATATTTGCTGGTTGAGTAAGGAATGTGGTTTGCATGCCTCACACATGAGCCAGGATTCTACTCAGAGAGGGAGAGAGAGAGAGAGAGAGAGAGAGAGAGAAGCAAGCCTGTGCTCATAGCACATGAGCTCATTCACTCTTAGGTCACAGGGAGGAGAGAGAGAAAGAGAGCGAGAGGGTGGGAGGGGAAAGCCAGTTGATGAGAGAGAGTGAGCGATTGAGTGAGTGAGCGCAGGCTGTACAACAATAGGGAGCTCTACTTTCAGTTGCCACACATAGGACGATTGCTGAAGGATCCGCTGTGTGTGTCGGCAGTGAGCAGTGAGGACCTGCCATCAAAAGCCTGATTCTCCGGCTGTTACTCGCTTCTCCTCCATCTCCCTGCTAAGTCAGCACCCACAGCTGCTTTCCTTTTTTTTGCACGGATTTGTGAGGACTCTCCCGTTTTCCCTCTCATGCCTTGTATGTGGTGAGCTGCTGTACTTTGCTGAGCTCGGCGTGTGGAGGTGTGCATGTCTCTGGAAGTGGTCATATCCTCGCCAGAGAAGTGTTTCTGCTCCCCCACTCCTCACACCGGCATGAGGTTGAAGATCAGAGTGCGCAGGATGAAGGAGGCTCGGGAGCTGCGAGGTGTGTATGGGGAACACTTGAGCCGACCGGCTTTGCACTCGCTTGTCTGATCTCCTTGTACTCTTGTTGTCATTCCTTCTGTAATTCATTACTTGCTGTTGTTTACTTATTTTTGTGATCATTATATTTCCTTATGGCTTTTTTGCTTGCCTTTTTTTTCTTTTACTTTGTCTTATTTATTTATTTATTTATTCATTTATTCATTCATTCATTCATTCATTTATTCATTTATTCACCTTTTATAATATTGCTCTTCATTTTTTTCTATTCTTCATTAGTCTTTCTTTCTTTATCTTTATTGTAATATTTCTTTTAACTTGTCATTCTTATATATTTTCATTCTTATATTTTTTACTCTTTTATATTGTTTTTTTTTTTTTTTTTACTTTAGAATCATGGAAGTATTTAAATGCTTTTTATGCTGTACTGAAATGACGGTTCTGCCGGATTGAACATTACACGTATAAAGTTGTAAACAGTGTGAAGTCTAGTTGGCCTTTAACCAAACAGCCACAGTGGAGAAATTACGTATGCTGATAAATTATCACAAAACTGATAAGGGCACCACATGCAATGTGTCTTGCACTATGACATCGTGTAAATGTGAGTGAGTGTGTGTGTGTGTGTCTTTGTGCAAACAGCAGCATGTGTGCCTATATGACTCACTGTATTTGCATTGTGCTTTGTCACAGAGCGACGGTTAAACGGTTGCTGTTATCAAGTCGTTAATTTTTTTTTTGGAGGTTTGTTACACTTAAGGTGGCAGAAATGCTTTTAGGAAGAATGCCTATAATAGTAACAGAACTAATAGTTAATGGTTTGGTTATGTGAGGCCTTGGGGCTTTATACTCTCCTAATCTGTGAAGCGTGACACAGAACACCAGAGGCGAGCCCTGCTGCTCTTAATGTTCCTCATTGTGCAGCATGCATGTGTGCTATGATGTCATACCGGCCTCATTGAGATGGAAATTAAGAGTGTGTGAGTGTGTGTGTGTGTGTACAAGCGCATGAAGATGGAGAGGGACAGATGGAGGCTGCTTCTCAATGGCGTCATGTCTTCTGCATCTGGAGGCTGAAGAGCCGGGGGTGGGGGTGAGTGTGTGTGTGTGTGTGTGTGTGTGCGTGTGTGTCTGTGAGCTCCATTCAGCTCCATCAATGCTTTTGGATTGGAGCTGGTGAATGGGAGTGTGTGTGTGAGAGTAAAGGCCTTTAGAGTTTGCCTGAAAAGATACACACTGAAAGGCTTCTAGTGTTGGAGGTCTTGTGCCGTGGGGTGAGTAGACTGATGTCAGGCACCGAGGTTAATGCACTCTGTGTGTAAATGCTTCCTTTACACTCTGTATGTTATGTTAACAAAGGATAACATCTATTTGTGGTATAATTATTGGTTATAGAACTGAGATTTACTCAAATTCATATTTGCTGTTGATTTAAATTGCCCTTAAATGTATATTAAAACATTTCAGGCCCATAAACCAGGTATCCAATGCTCAGAAAATGATAAATGTAGGAAATTATTTAAAAATCACAGATACAGATCTCAAAGATACAGATTTGCCTACCGTGTTACTAGTGCAGTGTTATAGAAAGCCCTGCACCTGCCTGTAATCAACACAGTGCAGCCTAAAATGCCAAGGACTGATGGGCACTCGAGAGAAAAGTTGGCAGAGACAGAGGGTGGAGAGGAAGTGTGTGTGAATGGCTCACAGCTCAGCAGGACCGGTTCAGGCCCGGTGCTGGCGTATATCACTCGGCAGCCCCCACCCCTGCTTTGCACACAATTATATAGTGCATACACATGACAGAAATGATGTCACCTGTGGAAGGTTGGGTTTATGGGTGGAATTAGGATAGTGAATGTTTTTTTTTCTCTGTATGTGTAATGTGTTTTCCAAATGCGTAATATGTTTGATGCCTAATTTGTGGATGATGCCACTGTGGACTGCTTGGGTTTTTCCAGAATGACTAAAGACAATGTGGGATTTCATTCCCGCATGCATAACCAGGTCATTATGATAAGGAGCACTCCCACACATCAACAAACTAAAAAGATGAGGGCTAATATGCATAGAAAGAAGTTTTTAATGGTCCAGTGATAAAGTGCATGCTGAGACCATTGCACCTTATCACTGGACCATAAAAGCCCCTAAATTGCAATTGCTAAATGTAGGTTGAGTGACTACCATTTCACATTTGGGACCCCTGTGATCTCAAACACTGCTACCATTGCCTTCATCATGCATGGACCACTTCCCAGTATTTTTCCTCTTTTTAGCGTTTCCCAGAGCTCAAGTGTCTTTGGAGCTGAATCTTTTTCTGAGTTGTTTTTTTTCTTTGTCCAGGAACATGTTTTTCTTAAGGTTGCTATATAAAGCTTATCTAGGAATGACTCAAAGCAGGAGATCAGACATACGCTGTAAAAGTGAGGAAGGAGGCCATTGGAACTCTCTGTCGAAGAGATCCTTCCTGTTTCCTGCTGTTTTCCTATTCTGTGCTCTATGGTCCTGATCTGCGTTATGGACTTACACATCCTGCTCTCAGACTGAAGGCTGTTTCTCTGTGTGTGGGAGGATGAGGAATGTTACATTCCTGCTTTGGAGGAACATCCTACATCCTTGCCTTGCCATGGCAGATTGTGAGATGATTGAAACTGTTATTAGTTCACGGGAAAGTATTTGGCAAATGGGGGGGGGGGTGAAAAGATGAAAGTTCATGCTCATGGGTATTACTGACAGATGTTGACATAGCGACCAACCCATGCAAGCAATGATGTCATTTCACCCTCCTGGCAAGTGAGGTTATGAACAGGAGCGAATGATGGGGGAGGGACCAGACTGGGGAACAGAGGTGAACAGGAGGTTCAACACAGGGTGGGGGTCGTGGAAAATTTGGGCAGCAGTCATTCAAGCCCTCAGCAGGGCTTTCGAGAGCAAATCAAGCCTCCAAGGCCTGCCTCGTTCTGCCTGACATGCGAAACCCCCTTCTGTTGTGCTGATGTCATCGACCTAGCAGTTGCCATTAATAGCTGGAAACAGACAGGCTGCCACTCAACATCTTAAAGGGCCAGGCATCAGAAACGATGTCTGGATACAGAGTGGAGGAGACAGGTGCTCGGCATGGCCGTTAGCTGGAAATGCCCGTGGCTGTTGGCTGCTGTTTGTTGAACTGCGGTTAGTCAGTCAAATGTGCAGGCTGGATGATGTCATACTCTGCCACTCCATGCTGACTCTTTGTTAAAAACCTGCTTATCAGCTCTGGCTTTATTTGCCTTGACTCATTTTACTTCTCTGTATTTCTCGCCCTCCCCCCTCTCTCCCTCCCTTCTTCTCTGTACTATGGCTTTTGCTCTTTGCTCTGTTTCCTGGCTGTGCAGACACAGTGATGTCATGGTTCTCTGGCTGACTGCTGTGCTCTGAGTGTGTGTGTGTGTGCACAAATGTGCTTACACTCCCAGGGTTAACATGTCCCAGATTCTCATGTACCTCCTCTGAGATTAGGCTCATGTGTTCCTTTTATCACACAAATGCTTTCCTTTTTATCCCTCCATCCAGTGCCAAAATGCATTACACAACCTTTTATTAAACATTTGCATGTGTCTACAATGTCTCTGCATATGCTGTAAGTGTGAGTGAATGTGGCTGTCAGAGGCACTCTATCTGCAGCCACTTCTGATTCAGGGGCCTCAGTGCATAGCCTACACCTGTAGCTTCCCTCATTCTCCAGTACTGACGTGATTGTTCAGTAGAGGATATTAGGTCATTCAGGAAACAGAGCTGCGAGAGACACAACTGGGACTGCCTGGCTCTTAAAGAGACAGCACGCTTTTATACTCCACTTCACATGATGGGAGCATTCATGTGATCTCAGCATAGCCTCTGCTCTTTCATGAGACCCGGCTGACGTTAATAATAATGTGCTTTTCATGAAGGTGGAATGTTGTGTCTTGATCATATGTTGCATGGGGTTGATTTAAAAAAGCCTTTCCTGCTTTTGTTTGAGCCACATCACACTTAACAAATTGTTGTTTGGTTTAAGTGTTGCTCTAGAACCTGTCAGTGGCATTGCTGATAATGGTCCAAACATCTCAGCTCATTCAAAATGTTTTACATCCATTGCCACTTAGTTTTGTTTTGTCAGATCACTCTGTCCCTGACGTGTTTTTTTTTTTCTTGTACTCTGTTTTTCTTGGCAGGTGGCTTTGCAGCATTTTCCTCCTGCTTCCCAGGTCTATGTGAAGGAAAGCCAGTGGCCACACTACCCATGAGCCTGTCTCAACCCTGCCTGCCGGTGGCCAATGTGGGCCCCACGCGCATCCTGCCCCATCTCTATCTAGGTTCCCAGAAAGACGTGCTTAACAAGGTGAGACAGAGCATTACTGTTGTTGGGAGAATAGAAGGTTTTCACACAGATTATATACCTATACCTATACCTATACCTATACCTTTAAACCTGGATTTATGATTTGAAACATTTTGCCACTGATTTAAGTGGCTTCATTAATTTGACTTGTTGCTTGAACTTCTAACTACAAGACCAGTTCTTTGGTGTGGCATCTTAACAGTGATCAACAATTTGTTTCATGTGGTTTTTAAGATTATATATTAATGCTGACATATTTTCCGTTGTTCCAGGATCTGATGGCCCAGAATGGCATCACGTATGTGCTTAATGCCAGCAACACATGTCCAAAACCTGAGTTCATCTCTGAGAGCCACTTCATGCGCATTCCTGTCAATGACAACTATTGTGAGAAACTCCTACCCTGGCTCGACAAAACTAATGAGTTCATTGGTAAGAATCTGAACATAGCTGGTATATCTTTGATTAGGATTTATTTCACCTAGGGTTAGGAGTACACTAAGTAAAACTGATCTTGTATCAGAGCTTAAAAAAACCATGTTGTCTAGAATGTGGAGAGCTGACAAGAAAAATGAGCAACTTGCCCTGAGGACGTACCCGGAAACACGATTGTTTTACAGAGGCTTTTCTGCAGATTAGATGTACTTTTCTTTTGGCCTGTCAGTATGGTGTTTGGTTGTCTTCTGTGTTTGTCACTCACATTTGTTTTCCTCCACCTTTTTAGACAAAGCCAAGGTTTCCAACTGCAGAGTCATTGTCCATTGTTTAGCTGGCATCTCCAGGTCTGCTACTATTGCCATTGCTTACATCATGAAGACAATGGGCTTGTCATCGGATGAGGCATACAGGTAAACTACCTATGACTCTCTGCTGCTTAAATTGCATGTTATTTAAAAGATGGAGTAACATTAGATGTTTCCTCAGTCAGAAGAATGAGTCACATAGAGATTTGTAAACAGTAATGCCTAGACACTAAATATTTCACAAAAGAATTGCAATTTATCTGGGAAAAAAGGTGGGACTAGAAAAGTTCTTCTTTCTCTTGTGCCAGGTTTGTAAAAGATCGCAGACCTTCAATATCACCAAATTTTAACTTCCTGGGCCAGCTGCTTGAGTTTGAAAAAGGTCTCCGTCTGCTGAAGGCACTATCTTCGGGTCAGGAGAAGAATGAGCAGCCCAGCAAGGCAGAGGAACCAAAAAGAGAAACCACCTCCAAACCAGAGAAAGTTCGACTAGATGGCGAGTCAGAGATCTCAGGGGCAGACACCAAGCTGCCATCTCCCACATCACTCCAACAGGGCTTCAATGGTCTCAATCTGTCGGCTGAGCGCATTCTGGACACTAACCGTCTCAAGCGCTCCTTCTCTTTGGACATCAAGTCTGTCTACACACCCAACCAGTGTCCCCACCTCATGCCTAATCATGCTGAGGATGTCCCCAAGCTCTGCAAACTAGACAGCCCTAGTCCAGGGTCCTCAAATGGTGTTTGTCAGTTGTCTCCATGTTCAGACAGCCCCAGCTCAGTCGATTCACCAAGCCCGGTAGCTGAGAACAGTGCGAAGGTTCGTTTGCGCAGGAAAAACAAGCACAGTGGAGCCAGCTCACCTGTGCAGTCTCTGAGCCTGAGTTTTGGTCGTTCATTGTCCGGGCACAAAAGCCCAAGCCTGGACGAGAACCTCAAGTCTGCAATGCTGCTTGGACTTCCTGTAGCTGGCACTGGCCCCATGTGGACCAAACACCGGGACACTTCACAGGCTACCACACCAGTCACACCAACAGGCGATGCCCCATGGTTCTATGAGTCACTGACTAGTACAGGGGGTGGGTCATCCTCAGTACATTTTGCTCCACTGGGCTGCAGTGCACTCCCAGGTCCGTGTGAGGCTGTGCGGTTACGTCAAAAGGCAGGAGATGTACGGGAGTCCCGAGCGAGCTGGCATGAAGATACATCTGGCTCTGCTGCTGGTACTGACAAACAGTTCAAGCGACGCAGTTGTCAGATGGAGTTTGAAGATGGAATCTCGGACACACGTTCGAGGGAGGAGCTTGGCAAGATTGGTAAGCAGTCCAGCTTCTCAGGCAGTATGGAGATCATTGAGGTGTCCTGACAGATGCAGTGCACCATGGAACTGTCTGGCATAGAGGTGGGCAGGTGCCACTTACAGGTGAGGAAGGACTGAGGGACAGAACAGCAACAGCTGACTGATTCCTGAATTTAGGAGCATTTGTTTTAGTGTGTAGGACTGTGAGAAATTAATTATGGATTTTTGTGTTTGTCTCTGAGACTCAGAGCCAGTTGAGCTGGATGCAGGCAGACTTTACGCTGTCTCCGCTGTTTATAAGCCATCACCATCCCAGAACATTTTGGGAGGAATAAGGACAGAACTGTTGTATTTGATTTCAAAATCCAACTGTAAAGTGTACATGACATTTCCGTCTCCAACAAAAAGCTTTACCAGCCTCACAGTGTATTGAGATTAAAGCATGGCTCAGTGTCCTCTGGTCACACTTGCATCTGGTATTACTCTCACACAGACTCGGTGGACTCGCACATCTACAGCTCAAGGGGCCTCTACTGACACACTTGAAGCCTTGGTATAGACTTGTGCAGAACAGATGAAGGCTTCTTTGTGCACTGCTTTTGTTCCCCCCTGCTCCTGTATGCCAGTAAATAATCCTGGAGGAGGATGCAGGAATGTTATGGAAAAAACGCATTGTGGAAGTTTTCCTGCAGTGCCTACTGTTTTTTCTTCTCTGTGTTTGTTCTTTACCTTTTCCCTGATTTCAGCCCCCCACACACTGTACAACTGGTGGGCACAAAAGGAACTACCGCCCACCTTTCTCACACTGAGCATGCTGCCGTATATGAGGCTGCTGGTTTCCCTACAGATGAATATAATACACACCATGCATAGCTCTCTCAATGGACATTTTTTTGGTTCTTATAGTTTTAATTTATTTTATCTGTTCATTCTGGTAATGAGAAATAATATAATGATTGTGGATCCTTCTTTTTTTTTTGGTGTTGACCTCAGTTTTTGATTACAAGGTATTTATGAACTCATTCACAAAACTGATACACAACTACAAGCAATATATTCTCTTTTCTTAACCTTTTGTCTTCGTTTTCAACTGTAAGGGAGAGCGATTGTTAAAATGAGTTTATATGGTAATTTGTAATGCACTTTCTGTTGCTTTAAGAACGAGATCATGAAACGTGTCATCATAAGGGTACTACAAATCTTTTACAAACCCTACTGCATTACATTACACCTGTCCTGAACATGCTGGGATTGTTTCAGTTTAGAATTTGTCCAACTTTTTAGCTCTGAAATAAAATAAGCCTGTAAGCATGTATAATCTAAAATACTAAGAAAAGATTCATATGATATCCTGGCTTCCTCAAGTTGAGGAATTGAGCTTTTTATCTATAAGCACATATGTGAAAATGTTGAGAAACTCGAAATGATTTGTGTTTGCCCCCCCTTTTCTATTACTATTTATATTATTTATTGTGAGGTTGGGCCTGTTTATGGATGAAGTGTGAGTGACTAATGAGAGTGGACCTTTTTGAACCCAAACCATCAAACAGATGAGTATTTTTGAATGAGGTCAATCTTGCTTTCCTTCACTTTTACCTGCAGGTGATATTAAAATTAACGTAGAAGATTTGTTGTTATAAAATTATGGTATTAGCTCAATTCATTAGCTGTGCCTACCACCAGTCATATAGTCTCAGTTATCTCTACTTTTAGAAAGGTTTGTTTTGGGTTAAATGAAGGCAACTTTGATGTGGTGTGGTAGAATGATGGCACATGATGCTCCAGTTCAGCTCAGGGGAAGTGCACACAAGTCCCATCTCTGAGCTCTGGGTACCTGCACAACTCTCATCCTCTCTCTTTATCTTATTTGCTCTTTGATTTTCTCTGTCTCACTCTCTTTCACATCTACATGCAAAATTTCTAAGTAATTTACTCTTTCTCTTATTTCTTATTTGTTCCAAAGGTTTAAGGAAATCCCACTTAAAGGGTCTCTTATGTCTGTACATGTGCATGGTGTTGCCCCTTGGCCGTGGGATGATTGGTTATTTATTTATGGATGTATTCTCAGTTAGCTATTCTGTATGACAAACCCTTGTCCTTGTACTTGTGCTGCTGTTTGTTCTTTTTTCTTTCCTTGTGTGAAACATTACCTGTATTTCCTTTTATTTCATCACCTTTATATTTTTAAACATATTGTTATCATTATTTAAGACATGTAATGAAAAGATGCAGGCTGTCCTTTTGCTGAAATTGTTTAATTATTGGCTACATTATTATTATTATTATTATTATTATTATTATTATTATTATTATTATTATTATGTTGTGTAAATAGCAACGTATCTAGAAGAATAATTGAAATAGGGAACTTTTTCAGAGAAAATCCTAATACCTTAGGCTGCTTGACGCAAAATACCTCAGGTTCTATTCAATGGCTTTTTCCTCCCCTGTACCTGTTTTGTGAAGATGAAACAAAAATACAAACGTCATAAAGTATGAGCTGGTGTGAGTGCCTCCTTTATCCATACTTAACATCTCAAAATAAATTTGTAGAAATAAACAGCATTGCTTGCCCGTGTACCATTTCAAGCTTGAATGTTGTAAAAAAAAAAAATGGCAAGAACTTAGTCTTAATTTCCTAATAAGGAAATGAATTTCCATATAAAATGAATTTGTCTATATGCAAAATATTATCACATTAGATTAGACCTTTGTTGCAGTGGTCTTTTAGAAGGAGCCATCTGACAAGTCAAATAAATGATAAATTAATATCCAAACCAAGGGAATATGTTTATGTATGTTACTACAGTATAGTAACCAGGAGTTTGCAGTAGTGAAGTCTGTAGATGAAACTACTGCAGCAATTCCTGATCCAGGTGTTAAAACATGTACTCAGATTATTTTGTATTAGGATTCGATACCTAATTTCAAAAATATCTTAACTGCATGGTAAGAAACTACTGTGCTGTGAAGAGATAATGCAGCATGTCATGGGTTTTGGTTACCTGGATAAGACCAGGAGCAGGTGTGTGACTGGGTAAATGAGCTGGCTGAGGCTTAACTGACTAATCTTCAACCGTCCCTGCCAAGGTGAGAGCTTAGGCATTGCCTTCAGATTATCCTTGTAATAATATACTACCAAAGTTCATACACGACTGGGTTTAAACTCCACTAATACGAATATGTTTTGAGTGTCAAATAGTAACTGTACTTTTACAAACATGCTGTATTTATAACCTTAAATCATCATTTTAGGAGAAGTATCAAACTTTTGAACAATTTAAATATAGTTGTTATTCTGTAGAGGAAAGGGAGTGGCACTGAGTAAGGTGATCTGAAGAAAATAATGTTTTATATGCTCTGTAAGTCTTTGGAGCAATTGTATACATAGCACATATATTTTGACAAAGATGGTAAATGTAGCCAAATACCATATTCATGTAAAGTGCAATTACTTTTTCTAAATTAATATAAAAAAATAATGTAGGTAAATTTGAAGCTACAAAGTTTTCAATCAAGTTAAAGACAGATGTGAACTAAATTTCCTCAAGTCCCACACTGATTTTAGTTACTGACAGAAAATTACTGCCTTTTCAACAAGGAATGTAGTAAAACCTAACCAAATTATTACAAAAAAGTTTTGTTATTACAATAAAAACTGCTTTGATATAGAAATCATACATAGCAACAGCATGATTACATTTTTGGGGGTTAGCTCTCATTCATGCTGTTACATTTATTAAAGTTTTAGTTTGCTAGGAATTGAGATCCCCTTTTGAATCTATGTGATGCTACAGTCACCGCATGACATTAAAAATATATGATCATAGAGATTATACAGATACCAGACTTGAGTACATCCATCCATCCATCCATCCATCCATCTATCCACTTCTTATGCTACACAGGGTCACGGGGAGCCTAAAGACACAAGGGAGGGGAAACTCTGTGATATATTCTGAATATATCTCTGCAAGCTCTGCCCTTTTTTGTTTTATTTACCTATAGATAACATTAAATATCACACCTTTCTTCTGTATAAATACTACTGTTTACTGTTTATCTCAGTAAATTTTAAAGTTTTGGTATTCAATCATTGTCTCTGCATGTTGGCAAAAAGCTTCCTTGATATCAGTAGAAGTAGCGGCAGCAGCGAGACTCAGGCTTCTTCTCTGAGCGAACCCGAAAAAGCGAACAAGTTGCCAACCTATCGCAGGGTACAATCAAACACCAATTCACACACCCATTCGTACACTACAGACAATTTATAGATAGACTTAAGTACGGTAACAAAGTACTGTTTTGCTTCTCACATCTGCTTTTTGGTTCTTCTTTATATAGGTCTTCTATGACAAGAGTTTTTACTGAAAGGGTAGATGAAGTTTGTGGCAAAAGGCACTGTTATACTGGTGAATGCCACACAACACCAGGGCTGAGGTCATACTCAGCCACAAACAGTACAGTGAGAGCTGGAGGTCAAGGTGATACCCAGCAGTTGAGAAAGCCTGCTCTGTGCCCAGGGGCACTCTCAGTCTGGTGGGAATATGAAGGGAGAAATTCCCCTCTTCCCACTGTGGAAACTTTTTTATTCTCCCTCAGTACTAGGGATCTTTTTCTCACTCTTCACCTTGTTTAGTTCCCTAAGCAAACCTCCATCTTGCTTATCTGGCCTGGAAAATACTTCAATAATTCAACTTCTCTATTTTATCCAAGTATCATTTAAGGGGGTTTGTACTTTACCAGATAATAACAATGAAGAATAAACAAACAAATAAACAAACAAACCTCGTTAAGTTTTAGTGCTTGTTAATTTTATTTATGAACTAAATTTTGTTAATTTTATTTATTAACTATATATGAAAGTAAAAAGAAAATATGAAAATTTCATATGACCTTGATCAAATGACAGTTGTTGGAATTTGTTTGATTTCATACAACTAATAAGAAAAGCTAACTCTAACATTAATCTTCATACATCCTTTATTAGTGACCGAGTCTCTGATTCTGAGCAGTGTTTAAATTATTTACCTTTTACTTAAATGCTAGATTTTTGACTTACTACATGAGTAAGATTTTGACAGAACAACTCAACCCTCAAGTATCGTTTTTCCACCACTGTCTGTGCTCATGTCTAACCTCTATATAAAAAAATCTGTATACTTTCTGTTTGCCTCTGTATAGATGTTTTTATGCAGGGAGAATGATGACTAGTGCTTGTGTAAGTCTATGATAACTGAAGGGCAGCTGACTATGACTGCATGATGACACGGTGCCATTGAAACACAACAGATTCCTCTGTTTCTTAGCTATTTCAGCACCAAAATCCCCACTGACACTGAGATCATCTCTGATGTGTTCTCACCCTGTTTGTTTGCGTATTTAATGCTCGTCACCTGATAAGACATTGAAATAATAATAATAGCACACTACTAATTTATAGATGTGTTTGTTATTTGTTTATATATCTTGGTGGGGGATTGGCAGTATTGACCTTGTCGTGACATGTTGACTGGTTCCCATGAGGAAAACTTTTTTTTTTTGCAGCTCTTTTCTTTAATAAAACAACCAAAAGGTGTGAAAACTAATTTTCTTTTGATTACTAAGTTTAAGATTTGCATTAGTTTTAGGTGGATTATTAATTTCGGAAATGGAAGCAAGTGTGTGTGTGTGTGTGTGTGTTCCAGAGGGGGTGATTGTTCCCAGCCGTAGCCATGTGGTGTTCCAGGCTCATCTTGATTCCCATAGTTTATATATGGAAACTTTGAGTTACATCAGAGCTACATCTGTTCTTTTTCTTCTTGACTCTCTCCTCAAATTAACTCTCCATAAATGGTGAGTGCCTAAAACAATTTATTAATCAAAGATAAAAACAGAAGGGCTTGTTGTAGGCAGTGGTTTGCCAAAATCCCATGGAAGAGCTCTGCAATAGTGTTTTATATACACAATTTAATTTGCAGCTCTATCAATGACATTTTTTGTGTAGTTTTTTCTTATTATCAGTAATTTAGCAGGCTGAATTAAAATAACAGCAATGGGTCCCCCACCTTAATACAACCATAACATTTTCCTTATTGAATTATTATTTTCCTAATTTATTATGTATCCTAAATTATTCAAATTAACACCACATTAATCTGCAATGAAACAAATTGACTTTAACTGAGCTGATGCTGCCCTCTATTGCTTACAATTAGTCATACTTAAATCATACTTACATATTAGATTAAACACGATTTATCTTTGGGATTAAATAATATATAATCAGATTATAAGATAACCAGTGACATACAGTCAATACACTACAATATATTTATTATATGCTACTATAATAATGTCATTTTTGGATATCATAATGACATTTTAAGAAATAGCAGAAGCATAAACACTCACAATGTCTGCTTTCATGCACCATCTAAAACAACAATTATAAGACAGCAATTAATGTGTAACAGATTATATGACACAAAAAGTGGTATGTTGTCAAAACTATGAAGCTAACACAGATATAGTCATGTGCATTAGACAACAGTCATTGCAAATAGCTTATTGAAGTCCAATGAATGTTTATAAAGTGATAATAAAGGTAATAGGATGAAATCAGAAAAAAGAGTTAGGGCTTGGGTTAGTGGAATTCATGCTCTGGTACCATTTGTCATATGGCAATCATGTGCAGAAGTCTTGGCCGAAGTGTGTATAGCTTCCCATATAACATCCTCTCTTTGTGTTTGTTAACAACAGTAGCTCCTCTGTTGGATCGGACCACACAGCCCAGCCTTTGCTCCCCACGTGCATCAATGAGCCTTGGCTGCCCATGACCCTGTCACCGGTTCACCAATGTTCCTTCCTTAGACCACTTTTGATATTTACTGACCACTGTAGACCGGGAACACCCCACAAGAGCTGCAGTTTTGGAGATGCTCTGGTCCAGTCATCTAGCCATCTCAATTTGGCCCTTGTCAAAACAAATCCTTACGCTTGCCTATTTGTCCTGCTTCTAACACATCAACATTAAGGACAAAATATTCACTTGCTGCCTAATATATCACCCACTAACAGGTGCCATGATGAGGAGATAATCAGTGTTATTCACTTCACCTCTCACTGCTTATAATGTTATGCCTGATCGGTATATATATATATATATATATTCCTTCTGAGGAAAACATGGCAGTTGTTGAAGTAGATGGTATTTATTTACTGAATGCCCTGGGCACATGGCTTTCAGGACGTGACTGAATAAATTCAATACTGTGAGCCCTGAAGTGCCACTGAATCATCTCATCAATATGCATTTACATTATCTTCAAAAAAAAAAATAAAAATAAAAAAATAGAACAGCTATAACTGAAAGACTAGTCTGAAATATACCCAGTGTTTTTATATTATACTTCTACTCCACACAGTTAGACAATGTACAGTAATGTAATCTTTGTCAGCTACAGTATGCAGTTCAGTTTATCCTGAAGACATTTGTGTTCTGCTACAGCACCATCTTGTGGTTGGATTTTTTCAGTCACTCGAACATGTCTGATCACGCATTTATTTAGCCACTATTTCCGATCACTTATTACAAAGTTGGATTAAACGTACGTCCAATTAAGGACATTATTAATTTTTCAAGGTATCATAGGATAATATGATCCTTTGTAGTTGTTACCCTTATCGTATATATTCCTCTTGAAAACACTGAGAATTTTCATTTAGTGCTGATTTGAGCATTTTAGTCTTACACAAACCTACTCTTTGATTTATGAACAAGCTGTGCCTCCTACTTTAGGAAAAAATAATCTAAATTCATTTTTCTATAATAAATTCATAAGATTTCATCGCTTTGTGAGACGCAAACATTAAACACAGGAAAAGAAACTTCACAGAAACGCCCTCAAACAGCGTGCTCATTTGAAGTCATGTATTATACTGTATACACGCTACCGCACGATAATAACAGGTTTTTGTTTTAATTAAGCTTTTGGATCAGTGTCTACAGCTACCTATTAAATAAAAGTTGCTTAGTTTTATATATACTGTATAGGACTCTGGTTCCTACACGCAGACTCGCCTAAGATTCAAGCACACAACCCAAGAGCTGTCACTACCAGACCTATGTGCGCATGTGTGAAAATAGTGCGCGTGCGCACTGCAAATCGGGCAGGGGACGCGGATCGGCTAGTGACAGGGTCGGTGCCTTGGTTACTTCCGGATTCCCTGTGAAGCGGAGGGGCAGAAAATGTTGCTGCAGCGGCAGGGGCTCGGGAGTTGACGATAGCATACGGGACAGCAGCACATAGACGCACCGGAACCCGAGCAAACACTTCACAGTAGTTTTGTCACTTACGGGATATCGCTAATCGGGTTTCGTGCGATTTCGGCGTCTTTCACTCCATAAGTCCATGCAGCCTGATTCTCATCTCCTCCGCCTTCACGGATCTACACTGTCACATCTCTCCCTCGGCTTGATCGTGCTCTGAATTGACACAGTGACATTTTGCAAGTGTTGGAGGCAGCAAGGACGAGTGCACACTCACCCGGTGTGTGTTGTCCTGTGAGATAAAGCGAGGCTTAACGGGAGCTCGGCTGAACATCTCCCGCTGGCATCAGCAACAACATGGACTGGCTAATGGGGTGAGTTCAATATTCACTGCTCATCACGTCTCATTGTGTTTACGGACGGCTGGAGATAAGACGATATTTACTGGCAGTGATACAAGTCAAACAGAGTCAAGTAAACTATATTCTCAATTCATGAAAGTTATTCACCTGTCCGGGTGACAGACTGCGTTAAAAAACAAACAAAACAAAAAAACTCTAGAGTTGTATTTGTTTATCAAAAGCCGTGGAGTTGTGGAGTTATGTCCCATGAAACCGGGCTATGTCGATCTACTATTTAGTCTCATCTGCAGGACATCCGGTTGAAAACTATATATATATATATATATATATATATATATATATATATATATATATATAAAATGCAGATAGCGATGGCTGAATAAAACGCTTAAAGAAACTTACAGCTAAATATTAAGCTGCTTCATATTGCTCTGAGTTATCAATAATGGACTGAGTTTGTTGTCCGTTCAATAACACCAGGCGCCATTTATAAACGTGTCAGATTTTGAAAGCTAAACTGGTGTTTAACCAAGCTACCTAATAATAGTACACTTTCTGACTGTTTACATTAGTCTTTTATAGGTGATGAAAGTCTGTCTCCTGCCTACGTGTCTGATGTTTTAGGTAGTTAAACCTGACGAAGGGATTTGATTGGTGTGTTTCAGTAAACTGTGCTGCTCAGGATTGGCAACATTTTAATCTCAAATGGCAATACTAAATGTTGTATTACATATTACATTGTATTGTGCTCCATACACATGTGCTACTTTTTTTTTGTTGTTGTTGCCACATTGTGGTCTGAAAAGTTTTTCCACTCTTGAGCAGCACAGTTTAGTGCTAAGCCACTCTATCACTGTAATCTCATCCTCACCTAGGGTTTGATTGGTGAGTCTGAGCAGAGAAACTCTGAACTGTTCAGTGACATCGCCGAAAATATCATGTTATGATACTCAAGTGCATCACAGTAATTGATATGTGTCGCAACGTATAGTTGTGCTGAGGTCACACAAAGAACATGATGTGATATATCTAGTAATTAATGCTTTGACCGCCCTGCTGAAGACATATAATTCTGTTTCTGTGTCTTAACTATTGACTGCTTCATGCTTAATCCCTGTATTACACATGCAATTAAAAGCTTGTTTTTCTGATTGAAGTGGAATTATGTTTAAATGCAGCTTGTGTTTGTGTGGCATGCATGGTGGCACAGGAGGTAGAGCCAGCAACATGTAGCTCCAGGGTCCCTGGTTTGAACCAGAGCTCTGGTTCTGCTCTGTCCAGAGTTCCTGTGCATGTTCTTCCAGCGGTCATTGACGATTTCACCTGGGTTCTTCAGATCTCCATTGAGGTGGATTGGCTATGCTAAATTGTATATTGCTGTGAGTATGTGTGTCCTGTGTTGGACTGATGTTCCATTCAGGGTGTATTCCCCCCTCACGCCCAGTGCCAGAACAGGCTCCCAGGATACTACCTCAATTCTAATTCTTAAAATCAAAATCTTTAATCTTGATGAGAATCTTGGAAACTATTTTCTTTGCAAACTATGGAAAGTGTGCAGTGCAGTTCTTAAAATTCCAGTGATTTTTCCCTAATACCCCCCTCGCTTTCTAAAGTTGTTGCTGTTGTTGTCTTTCAGCTTCTCCCTGTTCTGAGTCACCACAGTGGATCATCTGATCCACATATTTGATTTTGGCAAGGGTTTTTATGTCTCATGCCCTTCCTGACGCAACCCTCCCCATGTTATTCGGGCTTGAAACTGACACAGAGAGTTAACCCCTCAGTCCTGGCTATCTTTAGTTAATTTATATTTAAAAAATGTGGAAAACTTTTTTATTGCCTGATCTATAAGGACTGTACTTGAACTCTATTAGCCAGCATGGTCAGAAAAAGGAATAAAGTGGGGTTTTAAAGTAAATAAACTCCTCATTGGGGTGGCACCATGTCTAGTTCCACTTACTGATTAAGATTGTACAGTTGATATAATGGAATGTAAAATTGTTAAATTGATTAACTGTGTATCAAAGTAAGTGTGTGTGTGTATGTGCATGTGTGTTTGTGTGTTGCTGACCTCATATGACCTCTTCAAATGACAAGAGGCCATTTCTCCTCCTCCTACTGCAAAAAGGCCTCATATTTGGAAAGACAGAGGTTGCAATGCTATTAAGAGATTTTTGTGATAATGTGGTATTGTGTAACTATTTCTGTAATAATCATTGTGTATTACATGGATGGAACCCTGTGATGTTCTTTGTCTCTCAGGCTTCATTCTGATGTTGTGATGCAATTAGTCTTGCTCCTGAGGTGATTGTATCGCTTCACAGCACCACTATAGAGGTATAGGATGTCAGATCTCTTGATCATCGTATAAAAGCCTGGCGATTACTGATGCTTTTGAGAATGCTGCGGCACGTTAGAGAAAAGTTGGCTGACTTTCTTCTTTGTTATAATATTATTATACATTATAATATTCCATCCATTTGAGCAGTCAGTTTAATATACTAGTAGAAATATTCAGCTGTTTACATAGTTCTTAGTATGTGTCAATGGGCTGTTTGTATGTGACCTTAGTAGCCCACATAATCCTAATCACGAGAAGGTTGAAGTACACAAGTTAACCAAGTGCAAAATTACAAACATGTGGAACAAGTGAGGATTCTCTCAGATCTGACGTTTTAGCATTTGCTGTACATGTCTCGTGTTTTTTTTTTTCTTTTTCCTATAACTGAATTTTCATGTATCTCTGGCGCAGGATGTGGCCATGGTGGCTGTTTTTCATGTCTCACACAAAGAGTTTCACAAACATCTCACACAAGCTGTATGATCTGCACACACAGAGTGTTACATCATCAAGTGGATACATGGATGAAAAAATGTATTTTTTCTGCTCAACTGTTTCCACCCAGAGGACAGATGTTTAATCCCCTGCTTTAAAACAATGGCTGTTCATGTCAAAGTAGGCTAGAGGCTATTACAAATGTTTGTTATGTCACTGTAATACATGAGGATGTTTGTCTTAGAGGCGTTGTAGTGATGGTTGCAAGCTCAGTTAAACTAAAAGTCCTGATGTGAGAAAGTCAGCAACATTGTACTGAACACAGTCATTTTACACTTCATCACCAGAATGTAGTCCTGTGGTGTAATTTTATGAATGTGCATCTTCAAAAAGACTAATGCAAAAGATTTTGATCCTAAACATTGTGTCATGTTAATAACGTAACTCCATCTGAATTTGGATGAACCGGAATAGATGTGATTTTCTTGTGTTTGTCTGAAATTTTGCCAAAGTAAAGGTTGGAGAATGAGGCCTTACTCACATATCCGTGTGTGCTCTGAGGTATTTGCACTTATATGTTGCTCACTTTCTGTTTATTAAGAAGCAGCAGTGTAATCTTGGTGAACTCATCCTACAAGTGAAATGTAAACCATATTATTAAGGGCATGTTATTAGTATCCAGCATTAGTAATATTTTTTAGGATCAGTGCAGAGCCAGCTGTGCCTTTTAATCGTTTGTTTGTTTTCCAGGGAGCACATTACGTAGTAAAGCTGCAGGACAGTAATGTACTTGGACATTTGCTTGCAGGGGAATGTTATGCCACAACAGCCAGACGGAAAAGGGTTGAATTTTGCCGCAGGGCTTAATTGTGTAATTCACTCCAGTGCGTGTTTGTTGCATTGTGTAATTTGAAGTATACTGGTTGATGCTTATAAGAAATTCATTTAAAAAAATCTGTGCAGGTCTTTCAGGGGAAAAAGCTGCATGTGCCATTAACCTCTGGTGATAATGGCAAGGTCAGGTATTGTTAAGGATTCTCATGGGTTTATTTCATCATGACACATCCACATTCTTTTCCCATTACACACTCAGCATCTTCCGTGTGCTGCAGCCTGTGGTGCATTTAGTGGTGGAAATGCATGGTAAAAATCTCTTTTCATCCTCTGAAAGAACAACCTAGTGGTTTTGCTCTTGTTCAACTATTCCTATACCTCATTTATGCATGATAATCAGTTTGTGAAACTTACTGATGAAATGTAGGCTTGAAAGTGCTGGAAGATTCGTTCAACACAGCACAGCGTTTTATCTTGTAGGCAAAAATAAAGAGATGACGTTGAGGCCAAGGGAAGGAAACACTCTTGACTGGGTGGAGGAACGCTATTGTTCTCAAAACCGTACCTTAAGGGCACCGTGTCAACTCCTTCAATGGCCATGGCATTTGTTAAGGAAATACTGTCTTTTTTTTACTTCAGCCTAACTATAACTTATGTCTTTTATGAATAGAATTTTGCTGATGGACAGTTGATTACTAGTGTAGCAGTACTCTGCTTTATTCCCTGAAGGTCTGAAAGCTAATCTGACTCATCGGTTTTGATGGTCTAGAATTACGTCAGGCCACTGCGTCAGTGCGAGTGTGTCAAATATAGTGCAGTTTTACTGTGTAAAGTCAAAGCAAGCTTAACAAACCAGGTCAATAATTTGAAGAGTTCATTCTTAGGCCTCATAATACATTTGTTACTCTTATGTACAATTATGTTAGGTACAGATTGTGATTCTTTCTAGATAGTTTGCATAAATAAGCGAGCTTTATCACTTTAGAAAAACTCTTTGGGTTTGTTTGATATGTTGTTTCTGGCCTGCAGTGGGTGGAGGGAACATTTCGGATGGACTGCAGTGTTTGACGTTCTACTGCAGCAGAGGTGTCGTCCTGTCCTTGCACTCTGTACATGTTTTCCTTGGCATTGCTGTTCTCATCCAGAGTTTGCTATTCCGTACAAAACTGCTCTGTAGGGAACTTGCAATGCCAGCAGATTCAAAAATAAGCATAACTTAAAAATACTAAGCTCTGTGTTCTCTCATAAAGCCTATATTTTTTCCCCACATCATCCCAAATGACTTTAATTTTCAGTATGTTGTTTGTTTAATTTGCCAATATCTGAAGCCTGATTAATAACTGTCAATCACAGCCATCTACTACTGTCTAGTCCTAATAAAAAGAACCTGCCAGTGCTACTGAATATAACAGCTGTTTAATCTGCAGAGATCAGAGTTCAGTTTGCGCTGTAGCTTGACTGCTTAACCACAACGGCCTCTTTAAACTAAGAGCCGCTTGAGTGTAAGAGCAGCAGTATAACTGTCACTCGCAAATGGATAAATTAGGTTCTAAAAGCCTGTTTTATTGCAGCGATGGCCCGTGTGGTGTTATTGTTCTTGAGCGTATGAGCTATGAAGCAATGATGGCCAACAAGCCTCCAATTCAGACACTGCAGCTTATATGTCACTGTTTGTGTTGAGATGTTGTTTTGCTTTTGCTGTTAAAGTAGTTGGTTAAATTCAGTTTGGGGAAAGATGGTCAGTGCAGAGAGTCTGCCTAGAGTGTTACAGGTTAGCATCCATTATTTTTCAAGTTGACAAGTATTACATATATCTTCAGGCTTTGAATTTATAAGGCACTCTGGTTAACAATGCAGCACTTTCTGTTGTTGTATTTGTCATTTTTATAGTATGTACATGAGTATGTACATGTGCATGTACATACACTACAGCTTGTTAGTGGCAGGTAGCTTTGCTTCTTCACAGCCACAAGATCTCGGGTTTGATCCCGAGTACAGGTAAGTGTTTTTATAGTTTATAGTGTTCTTCATGTCTGTGTGGGTTTCCTCTGTGGCTCACTGGTTTCCTTCCACCTCCCAAATATATGCTGGTATGGTAAATTGTCCCCTGTGAATAACTATTTGTATGCAAGTTCCCCTCTGCTGGACAGGACCTCTCACCCAGTGATGTGAGCTGCTACCACCTCAACCCTGATCAGGATAAAGCAGTAATAGAAGATAGATGAATGAATGACTCAGCTAGATGATGGGAAAGCACCGGATATGTGATTCTACTATGTATAATATGAACCGTCTGAATAAACTCTAGGAGAGCTACACCCAGTGTGGATACAAGAGTCAGATCAACTCTTCAGCTACTGACTGAAGTTACACTGGAAATATCACTTTTAAAGACTATAATTAAGATTAAGATTATAATCAAAATGATCTTTCTTATAATTGGAATATTATGAATATATTATTATTAACCCTATTTCTAGACATACTTACCAAGTGTGTACATCAGCTTATTTTCTGTTATTTACTGTAAAAGTTCTTGCCTCTACTTTCTAGCATCCTTCTAACTGGTTTATTTTGTTGGTTTGTTATAGAAACAGTGCATCATGAAAATTCTGGAAAAAAATATTTAATCATGGTTTATTGCAAGATTCCCCTTATTGATAATTTTCACCTTAAAGCCAAATTGAGTTTTTCTTAAATGATTCTAGCTGTTTTAATCATCTGTTTCTGCAAATATACCAGAGTGTTTAATCATTTTTGTTCTAGATAGTGCTTAAATGCCTACATTGAAATCTCAGCACTGTTACAGATTCACTTTTGGGCCTTTTGAGCAAGACTCCTAATACTTGGCTGTGTTCTGACATTATATTTTGCTTTACTTCAAGTTGCTTTCATTAAAATAATCTGGCCAAACAATAAATAAGAGTAGATGTAGCAAATGCAATTAATTAACTGGCTGCTATCAAAGAGCTGCTTTTCCATTTTGTGTATTTGGCATGTGATTGAGTGGAATGTGTGATTTCTGGTCAGTAAACAGCTTTTAGGCTCATGCCTTCTGCCTCGTCTTTCATCTAACTCGATTAGGCTCTTGTTGCGTACAGTATGTCTTCTGCCTTCAGTGTTTACACCATGATTCAGCTTTTCTAAATGCGTCAATGTTCTCTCAGCATGGAAGCCTCACGTTGTGATGTTTACATGCTCTGTTTGTTCCCGAAGGTAGAACAAGGTCTGGAATGGAGCAAGGAAGCATATCATTAGCTATCCATGTATAACTCAATATGCATTTGTTCAAGTAAGAGCTTGTCGGCTTTAAATAGACGCATTATAATGTTTTCAGAACCTAGAATAAAAACACCTAACAGTTGCGACTGTTACATTTGCACAGGCTACAGCATTCATTTATCCATCTTGAGTAACTGCTGTATCTTGTTTGGAGTCTCTGGAGTTTAACTCTTCACAAGGAGAAAATGCAACCTGGACACCAGTCCTTGAGTCACACACACTCACACAGTGACATCTAGCAGGAATTTTACAATATCCATTGCTCCACCAGCTTGTTTTTTGAGGTAGGGAAAAAACACTATGCATATAGAAAGAAAATGTTACACTCTGCACAAACAGAACCTGAAGTTCTTTAAAACTCTAAACCTGGAGTATTGAGGCACAAACACCTCTTCAGACTAGAACTGTGGCTCTCAGGTCCAGTCCTGAGACCTGTGATGAATTTAATTTTCACTGCTGTACCCTGAAACTTGCCGTGCTCAGCTTATTAGCTGATTATCAAGTCCATTGAGAGCTGATTCAGGGGAATAAATGAGCTGTGTGTAAATGAGCTCCAGCACTGGGGTTGAGAACCATTTTCCTTTCACATTAAGTGACATCCATTTGACTTGAGTATTTGAGGGCTAAGGGCCTAACAGTGGCTTTCTGGCTGTCTGATTGCGAGCTCAAAGTTTTAGAGCACTTTCACACCCATTAGTCTGTTTTCTTTGGCTGACTCAAGAGTTTAACTGATAATTTTAGTTCATGAAAAAAAAGCTGAAAACATTGAATGAGGCCTCTTGGGATGAAATCGTGACTGTAAGACTCTTATTTCATTGGTCAGAAATACAGAGACAGTATAAGTCACTGACAAACTTTTGCCTTGTGTGCATAGAAATAACAAAAATGGAGAACATGGAGGCAGGGTTAAATAAAAGATAAAGTTAACTTTAGAAAAAACTAGTTATGATTTGTATACTGCAGCTTTTATTTTCTTTGTTTTGTTTGTCAAATTGATACAGTTTTTTTTGTGATTGCTATGTTCTCACCTGCTCAAACAAACCATACTGTAGGAATATGCACCAGGGTTCGATTCAAATGGACTAAATGCTACAACCATCATCACTGAGCCACCACTGCAATGAGTGTAGAGTGTGTCCCAAAACTACTGTAAATTTAGCACTGGATGCTCTGCTGATAGGACTTGGTTCTGCTACATAATCTAGGGATATGTTGTATATCTCATTTCCTCCATGTTTACTCAGGCTAGATATACAGTAGCTGCACTGGCGGCCATCCCCACTTACACTGTTTGCAGCAATGTATAAAACCTGTACACATCCCAGTCTGTGTTTGAACCTGATCTGTGGGATATATGAGAGCACATGTTTAGATTAAAGAGTTTAAAGAGTGGATAATTAATCATCCCCCAGTAAGTCTGCTGGATTTCCTGCTGTCAGTGAACTCCGGGGAGGCTCTCTTCTGATGTTTGAGGCCAACAGTTCTGCTCTGTTTTTCAGATGTTAGGTTTAAGTTTAGGTTTAGATTAATGTATATAATAAGAAATGTTTGACACGTATAAATGGATGTAGAGCCCAAGTTTTCCGATGTCTATACTGGAAGATTTCATGTGAGCCAGATATATTTATAAAGGGGTCGACACATTTCTGGTTCTGCTTTGACAGAGAGAACCATGAAACACATAAAGATTTCCTTTCTCTTCCTCCTAGATTGAGTTCAAGTCACACTCTCAAACCTATTAAGGAAGTGGGTGTCCAAACACTGAGGAGTTATTGCTGCTTCACAGGATTAATGGCATTTAGAACGTTGTGTTTGAATCTTTCTGTTTAATCGCTGCACGGCAGTAACTGTTGAGAGGATTTGATGGTGTGAAAAGTTGTAAGAGCATGGTATAGCGGTCACACAGGTCAAGACCTGAATTGTGACAGCTTGAGCTTTATGTTAAATTGTAGTAACATAGACTGATTTATGAGTAGTGTTTTGTACTAGTTGTTGTTGTACTAGAATTTGCTTATTATAACTATTGAATATTGATTTTTGGATATTGATTAATATATTGACTGACTTTTGAATACTGACTAATATAATAATACAATTACTGCTCTCATAATATGATCCAAATAAAGAGAAACAAATGCAGAAGTGGCACTTATAATCTTGTGACCAGCTCCTGTAAACATTGTCATTAGATTGGCCATGAAAACAGGACATGTAGGCTGCTTGATGATTCTCTGGTAAGACTAGATAACAGCATTATTATCATTAGATATAACAACGTTATCAAATTCCTGTTTCTTCAATACCTGTTTGTGGAAAGGAAGTCCAGCTTGCTTTCCATTCCTGCACAGATGGCATGTGATCAGAGCTGCATTAAGCCCAGATTTCCAGAACTGAAAGCAAAACAGTGAAATACAAGAACTGCTCTCATTTTAGCAACCAATTTAGCTTTAAAACAAGTTTCATAACATCAGCAGACCCGTCTGCTACTGGATGAGACAAATATACCCTATGCTTATTCTTCTCTTTTATGAGTTGCAAGATTATTAGTTTGAATCGCTTAAGAAAAAGAAAGTGTTATTTTTTGCTGTTCTGCCATTTGCAGATTTATGTTCTCATTGTGAACAACTGCTCTGATCTACAGAGCTTTCAGTCACCAGACTGCAGTATTGATTGTCATTTAATGACCGAAAGAAAGAGAGCTTCACTTCTATAGCCTTTATTTTTGTTCACTCTAATTAAAAGAAGCAAATATTTATCACAGTTTCATCAGCAGCATTTTATATTTGTGGTCACATGATCTTTGACCATTGTGATTGTGATATGATTTGTATGTTAAACTGAAGAAGCCTTTATTATCGCCACACATACATTACAGCACAGTGGAATTCCTTTCTTTGCATATCCCAGCTGAGGAGGTTTGGGTCAGAGTGCAGGGGCAGGTATGATACAGCACCCTTGGAGCAGAGAGGGTCAAGGGCCCAACAGTGGCAGATTGACAACCCTCTGATCAACAACCCAGAGCAGGAACTACTTGAGCCACCACTGCCCCTAAATCTGGTAAATCTACGGTGTGACACTGATGATTGGCATTACTTTAAACATTTTTTTCAACCTTGCCAGTGCAATTGTTTAACAAACAGCTTTTATTACTGTCTAACTTTGAACTTAATGTTTTGTTGTATACTCTATGTACATTTGGTTTAAAGATGCAGGTTGCAAAGACACTGATGTCATGTGTATAAAATTACATGTACACCTAAGTCATGATTTTGGGTCACTAGAATCTAATATGAAACAGGATTAAGTCACATATAGTGTTGGGACTGGTGAATTCTTAGACGGAAAACATAGAGAGCTCTTGGCAGTGTAAAAAAAAAAAAGCAAAAATCCCTTAAAACAAGGGCAGTGAGGGCAATGTCATCTCAGCAGTTGTGGTTCTGCACTATTGACTGAAATGCTGTGAGTGAGATCCAATATCTGGCACAGAGTCACTGCTGGGACTTTGAGCACCTGCTCAAAGCTGTATCCTTGGATTGTTTTGCCTAAGAGACTGAACTGCTTTTCATAAAGGTCCTCCAAATGAATATATGTGAAAATGAAAATGAATTTAAAACTAGTTAAACATAATTCTGAATGCAGGGTGACGTTATCACTAGTCAAGTACTGCACGTCTTTGTGTCTCCCTGCTCCCACAAAACCGGTGAGGTCAGGTGTATTCAAAGAAGGAAAAATGCTTTAATGCTGCTGACTAAACCAGCATTGTATGGGAATCAGACAGGGACTGAGAATTGTTGGTCTAATTTCAGGAACTGAGCACTTTTTAAAACATCCCACTCCTGGTGCAGAGTGTATGTAATAGTATTATAATAGTTATAGTTTATACTAATAATAATAGTTATTTGTTTTATCCTGGTTTTTGAAATACCATCCCTGTAGAAAGGTTATCATCTTGTAGGTTTTCCAATTAAGAATACATTTTTTTAATAAATGCTTTTTATTTTTCAAAAGCATTGAAAGCAAATATATTATTATGCAACAGTATGAAAAGCACTTAATATTTTCTTGAACCACTTGATGGAATGCTCTGTTTTGGGTTTTGTTTTCTGCTCACTTGCCTTTAGTGTTACATTTTCTGCCACAAATGTTTCCACTGAAAACAGAATTTTTTATCTAGTCAGTGTAAAACTGTACAGAAATTAGTCAAACAATGCTAATCTTGGCTTCTCTTAAGTCATTAGGTAGGGTGTTTGTGAGACAACATGCATCCTATTCAAAGATCCTTGCATTATTTATGATGTTATATTCCTGAATGCCTTTTTTGTTTTTTAATCATTTAAACATATTAAACATATATGCTATTATTAAATGCTCAATTCTTAATATTAGTGTATTTACACATCGATGCTTGCCTTTAAAGCCTATGAAATGGGTGTAATAGGGGCAGGACCATGATACCATTGTCTTCATAGCTTTCATATGTGCAGTCTAAAGACTGCCTCAGTGTATTATGCAGAATCCTTTTGGCCCAATTTCATCAAGTATTATTTTCTCTTTCAGCAAAGACTACCGAATACAATAAAAGGCTATTCAGTGTGCTGTACAGTAGGCCACTGAATTGAATTAAGGGTTGGTTGCTTGGATGTTGATAATGAATGTTCAGGCCTTGAAAGAGAGCAAGAAAAAACAACCAGAAAAGAAAAACAGGAAGTCTTATACAGTACACATCCACAGAAAGGGAGTGGAGGAAAAAAAGAGATGAAGAAATCGACTCGCCATATAACTCTCCTGTATATCGGTATTACTACGGTATTACTACTAATTAGCATTTTAAAGCTTTAGAGCAGTTTTTTTAAGTCAGTACAGTTAGTGCTAGCCATAATTGCTTGTTATTTATGTGGGTTTATTACTGTATGGATTTACAGTGGGGTTGTCCATATTATTCCTTAAAATCAAACCCAAATCTTTAATTGAACCAGACATGTGCAGACATTTCATATATATTTTTTAATCATTATATATGATATTGTATTATATTGTATTGTATGATATTGTATTGTATTATCATTATATATGATATTGTATATTGTATTGATATTGATATTGTAGTCACATTATACATCATACTGCTGGTAAATTATTTGGATAATTACAGATATTCCTATTAAATTGATTGGTGAGCCTAAATCATGTAACTGATTATCAGCACATGTCCAAAGCTAACAAATAGCAAGAATGCAGTCCTGAGAAATTTAGCTCTTTTGAAAGATTGTGTGGTGTTTTCTTTAGGGATCAGTTTGTTCCAGTGAGAGTGATGTGAGGCAGGCCAATGGGAATTATGTACAGAACATAATACCCCCATCTCAGTGTTGTGTACAGAGGGAAGCAGCTGCCTGCAGTGGAGCTGATACTCGGCACTGTTATATGTTCAGCATCTACAGATGTGGCCTTGCAGATCTCACAGGACCAAATACAGAGTCTTGTTCTCCCAAGAGTGCAGAACAAAAATGAAGCAGGGAACCGTGTAGAGCTGCTCATACAGATTAGATTTGGGTTCCACTTGAAGTAGAGGAGATTTTTCAGCAGCACAGTGATTTGGTGATGACTGTTCAGAATAAGTGTTTGGAAATAGATGCATAATCAGGTCATTGATATTTTCTCTGAATCACCATGACTGAATGGATGTCTCATGGTCTGAAATAGCTGAATCAGTTCTGCTTCATTTCCTGGGTAAGTTGTAGCAGTGAAAGTTGATATTAGGGCTGCATGAATTGTATTTTAATTATGATTAATTTTTCCCCTTTAATGCATGTTTATTAAAGGCTTATTAAACCTTATCACGGTTAATGTGGATCTGGAGCCTATCCCAGGAACAACAAAAATAGAAGAACATGGGGGGAATATGGGAAGAATGCTTGAAAGAATATAGGCTTATGATGTGTAATATGAGATAAAAGCTATTAAGATAAAATGTTATTCTATTAAGATAATACAGTGAAACAAGACTATTTTGTTCCTTAATTGGCTTAATTATTATTTATAATTATATCCATAATAGGAAACATTTTGATGCACATGCACCCAGAATTAAAGTTACATCTGGGTGATATCAGCCAGCTGCCAGCCCAAAGCAAGTTAGATTCCTTAAATGTAAGGATTGTATACAACGTTGTCCCATCCCAATGTCAAGTGAGCATGTATATTTTCAGATATTCATTAGAGGGCAGTAGTGTTACAGTCCTGTACTTTCCTTGCACAGCTTTCCCCCTCATACACCATATACCTTGGTCCAGTGACCATTTTTACTGCAGTTTACAAAATTTTTTTCCACATATTTGTTCAAACATATTTATAACAATAGAATCTCAACATAAATATAAAAGTTTGTTTTAGACAGAGGACCACACTAATTGAGTTTATAATTAGATAGTAGTATTATGATAATTATTATTATTATTATTATTGTTAATATTAATATTGATATTATTATAATTATATGCAGTAGTAGTAGTAATATTATTATTATTATTATTAATAATAATAATAATATTAATAAACACAAGTTACATGTGTTTCTATCTGAATGAAATACATGACATCAAGGTAAGTTTATTTATCATTTGCAAAATATGTTAAGACATGAAAAGCTTAAGGGGATTTAGGTAATATTCCTGCCACATTATAAGACACAGAGCAATACTAGTAACTGGAAAAATAAGTTGATTAGTGCAAAAAAAGACAAACTATTGCATTTTGATAACTTTAATAAGGTGTAAACTGACTAAGTGGCAGTGGAAGTTCACTGGACATGTGGGAATGGGGGAATGACCTGGAGGTTTAATATTCAGATATTTTTCACATTAATAAGAGGAATTATCAAACAGGATTTGTCTTTAGAGTAGTCTTAAATAAAATGTGTCTACTTATAAGGTTTGGATACATGATTAAGTACAAGCTTTATGTTAATGGATGTTTGGACTGTAATTCTTTTGTACCTTGGGTTTTATTGAAATGTTGCCGTGAGAACCCAAAGATGTATTGGTGCAGTAGACGTTTGTGCATGGTGAAAATTAAGATTAATAGAGACATGGGGACCAAAAAAGACAGAGGATACAGTCTAGAACAGTGACATTGTGCAGTCTTTCATAGGGGCAACTTCACAACTCAAAGACCACAACCCTCTGTACTGAATACCAACACACATAGCCTTATTTAGAAATGCTACCTAGGTTTTTAAGTACATTAGTCAGAGCCATGTAGTTTATGATGTTTGGACTTCTCTTCATCACTGCATATGGGCACAAGTCTGAACAAATCTTGGCTCAGGTTAGGACTAGTTGATAATTTTGATTCATGATTTCTGTCCTGTCTCTTCTCTAGCCTATTGTGCATTCCACTTTTATCTGTATCCTGGATATGGTATCATGTTCATATCCAGAGCAGCAAACTCCAACATCTCCACAGTTGCAGAGTCTGGAACAGATCAAGAAAACAACAAAACGATTTTTAAATAGAGGTGGTGATGTAGTTGTGGTGGCTCTGTCCTTTGTATGGTCTCACTGCTGCTGATTGATTTGATTATGTAGGTAGAGTGTGTATCAGGGGGTCTGTCATGTTTCAGGCTCCACTCACGTCACTTGTACCACATGGTCTATGTTAACCCTGCTCTGTGTTTCTCTAGTCACAACACAAGCTGTAGGGAACGTGCAATAAAAGCCTTTTGACTTTATTAATACAGTCTATGTTTTTTACATATTGCATTTGAGAGCTTGCATAGATTTTGTACTCTGGAGAGTTTAATATATGTAAGTTGGAAAGTTTGGACTTTAATCTCTACTGTGTTCCAAACTTGGCTCTGCATCATGTTCCAGTACCCAGCGCTTAATGTCTAACCTTTTGATGGATGGTTCTTGTCAAAGACACATCCCTGTGTTGTAATTTTTGGCAAGCATCTCTCTAAAAGGCTGCTTCTGATAGACTCAAAGCCTTAAGCTGAAAAAAAAAGAAAAGCTGTAGTTGTTCAGAGATGCAGGTTAAATTCATTTAGAGCTGAAGACCAGTTTTCTTATAGGATCAGTGTTATTCTATAAATTCAGTGCATGTGTTGCCTTATCAACACATTCAGAAATGAAAATGGATGTAAAAAATACAACATCTTTCCAAAGTGGTACTTTTTAAACATTTTCTATGCAAAAGACTGATGACTCATTATTCCTTAATGGGTTAGCACAATGTGTTTTTAAAAATCTGGAAATTATGCTTATTTGCTGGGATTAATCTTCCTTTTATGTGTCTGTATATTGACCTTTCAACTACAAATCTACAGTTTACAACAGTTTATAAAGTTATAGGACTGTTTGCAAACAGCCAGCCTCATTAAGATTCCTAGCTCATATAAGATGAGAAAGGAGGAGCAAAAACCGTATTGTGAACACAGTTCATGCTGTTTTCTTTTCAGCAAATGTGTCCTAGCACAGTGTGTTCCTGCAGCAGCCAAGGACCTGGTATAACTGCTGGGCCTCAGAGGGGATTGCGTAACCTCCCATTCTGCAGTAGCAGATCAATCCAAAAGGCCAGCCAGCAAACTGATGTTCTAATGAATGGCCCAGGAGCTGGTGAACCAGAGAGAGGGAGCCAGAGAGAGTCATTTATCATCTGCATCTTCTGCAGTCAGTCCTCCACATGAATGAACCTAAAAGTACTCCTGACTTCTTATGTAAGCAATGAAAAGACCTTCTGGTTTTATTCCAGTTCCTATAACATGGGAAAGAAACACAAAATGATTCTTGATTAATGTTAAAAAATAGCATTAAAGAACAGAATAAAAGCTCTGGATTGCATCAATTATTCCTAGTCAAGTTATTCCTGTTCATGTGCTGGTTAGTTGATCTGCTTGTCTGATTCAACCAATCATAATGTAATTAAATAAAATTAGGATTTAGAGGATCAGGAGAGGCTAAATGAAATGCAGACATTTTACAATACTCTTTGGCAAGGTGAAGATTTTCTTTAGATATTTTTGCCTTTGCAGAGTCTTTATATTCACAGTATCTGGGTGAGTAACAGTAGATGCAGTAGATCTTGGCTCCCATTCATCAGAGTTCACCCAGGGGCTTATTTCTGTTTTTACCAGAATCTTAATGCAGGGTTACTTTAAGAGAAACCACCATGTGACCACTGCTTGGGTTTTTTTGTTTTCTTTTTGCTCATATAGCTTGTATATATTTAAGTATATATTTAATTATGAGCTAATTTTGGGAAGGGCAGAAAGGGGAACATAAATTGTCTTGACACACGAAGCTGGAATCAAAGATTTTATACCAGGAGGTGACAGTATTCTGTGTTTATAATCCAAAAAAGTAAACAGTACAACCTAGATTTGTAGAACTTTAGCCAAACGAACTGGCATAGATACAAGTTTCACACAACTATGAATCTTGCTTGGCCATTTTGATGCAGATACATGGGAGGGTTGCATCAGGACAGGCATACAGGATAAAACTTGTGTAAAAATCACATATGCAGTGCAGGTGATCCACTGTGGTGACCTCAAACAGGGAGCAGTACAACAAGAAGATTAGTAGAAGTTGAAAACTAACCTACTCTGGGTGTGTGCCCTGTGGATAGTGTCTTATGCTTGTTTTTGTTTGTTTTGGTTTCCCTTCTCCTAAAAAGAATAGTTTCTGATTTAACATGCTCAGTTGGGCCAACTAGTGCCAGCGGTGCAGGATGTATCACTACCCACTAAAGTGCTGCATCTCACGGCAGACAGTTGGCTTAGTGTGTTTTCATCTTCTGCATCTCACTTTTCTTGGATGTGATAGTGTTTGCTAAATGCATATTATATTACTCATCCTGCTGGACTGCATTTTTTACCACAGCAAGTGGAATTCTAGTACTAAAAGGCTGGATATATACTGTTTGTTGCCTGATTTTGCTATAATAAATTAAGAAATAACAAAATAATCCTTTAGGTTTGAATTACTATCTAAACATGCATGATGTGACATGCACACTGGCATCCAGTTTGGTGTGATAACAAAGATGATTATATAAAGTCACTGTCTGAGGTTCTTGTTAAGAAATCTCAGTGTGTGACTGCTGCCATGATCCTCTTCTGTAAGAACAATGGCATGATTACATAAACCTCAAGGGAGAACATGAATGAAAAATGAAGCACGCTAATTGACAGAAAACAAATCAGCAAGCTCACTTTTGAAGAATGTTGTAGTATGTAGTCATTTTCTTTACAGTTGGTCTATCATTAGAGGATCTTTATTGCATAATCTGAAATGGAGGACATGTTATCACACGGTCTGTTACAGAATCCAGGCCAAGATTTTATTAGAATCATCTCATGCAGTGTGAGAAGTAAAAAAATCGAATTCCGAATGCCGAATTCACACACTGAATGTTTTAGAAAAATGTTATTTTATTTATTATTGTTTATTTTACATCCTGTTCAAATTGTTGATTTAGATTTTTAGGACACGGTGACTTATTGGTTAGTGTGTTTGCCTCACACCTTTGGGGCATGGGACTTGGGTCCACCTCCACAATGACCTGGAAAAAAATGAATATTAAAATTAATACTGAATATGAATGAATGATCAATCAGTTATGAACCTCAGGTACCACCTAGCTCTGATACTACATAGGCTAGCACTCCTAATATAGGTTCACAGTACCCACTCAGGTCTAGGAAATAAAATGTTAGATCATCATCATCCTCCAAATAATTGAAGTATGTCACAAAATAGCATCCCATCTTTGATTTGATTTGTTACTAGGACCACCTGTGAGAGCGAGAGTGTCGGTAGTGTCCTATATTTTCACTACTACTTATTGCGGTTTGGGACGAAGCCCTTGGATTCTTTCCGCCCTTCTGAGAGCACGTTCTCCCCCAGACTCGGTGTAACCCTGCCCTGCGGAAGCACGGCTATCAGGGGAGGCGGTCTTGGACCCACACATGGAAAAAGAGGCTGCACAAAAGCCTGCTTGCTCTTTGTTTTATCCGCTAACAGCGAACAAGCTGCTCGGCTGCGCGGAGAAACAAAGCGAGACGCCGAGCTTCGTGAACATCAGCGTCCTGAAGCCGTGCTTCATCATGAGGTTCAAACGAAACGGCTCGTACACTCTGAATCGGTAAGAGACGTCTTCTTTATTCACTCAGGAGTTCGAGCAGTCTCACGAGGGCACGGTCACGTTGTTTTTACACCCGTGAACTCTGACTCATTAGATGTATATATTTTTATAAGTGAGATCGTGGCGCGTTCACTCAGCGGTGTTTGTTGTATTTGTAACGTTTACGCGCGCGTCGAATTGAAACACACACACACACACACACACACAGAGACAAGAAGCTTCATTAGAGTGATAAATGACTTACTTAAGTATTTCTGGCAGAGAACAAAGCTCTAAATTATGTTGAGGTTTTTTTTTTTTTTTTTTTTTAAAACCTAGTTGTTGTTTTTTTAAATCTGTTACTTCACGTGAGCATGCGCATGTTTTGCATGCAATCACTAGTTATTGGTGATTTTAATACATATTATATACACTTTGCAAGTCTTACTTTGACTGTTTTACTATTTGAAATTAAATAAATTAAATAAATACATCCATCATCATTCATCATGTTTCTCTCAGGTTTTCTTGTCCAGACCTCAAACCGATTTAAGGCCATTCATTCTCATATCTTTAAAACACAAGTGCTGCCCGACTTCACTATTCTCTCCATTTCTTTTCTTTTCCTTTCTTGTTTGATAACCATCGTCTTGTTAAATCTTTTTCACATGTCCCGCCCATGTGATGAGAACATTTATTTATTTATTTATTTATTTTTTTAAATAAAGCCTAGTAGTGTTCCTGTTTCAATTCTATTTTTAATTTTGTCTCTGTAAGATATGACAAAGGTGCCTGGTTACAGTTAAGAAAAGAAAATAATCAGTGTATTGGGCTCAAAGATGTCTTTGTGTATTATTAGCACACATCTTACTATGTATGGAAAGTGGTTTATCAGTTGAGATAAAACGCTGCTGTTCAGACTATGATGTCATCCTCAGCCCTAATCTCCAGGCTGGAGCAGCAGCAGCAAAAAGCTGTAATCATTCTGCTCTGCATTGAAGGTGGAGCATCTTTCAAATGCATGGGAGCTGGAGATTTCTTTATGGTCTGGGAATTTTCTGTTGCCTTGAGTAAGAATGCTTAATGAGATCACCAAGGGAGAGTAGTGGGGGACATTGTGACAAGTTTTTGACACATGATGGGTGGTGTTGGTTCTAACATCTCAGTACATTAAAACTGGGGGAGATATGTCTTATGATGTTATACACAGTAGGCACCAGATAAAGTGCTTTCTGTTGTTAAAACATTGTGATGGCACAGTGTGATGCATGACGAACACCTTTTAAAATGGTGTACCTTTGTGCAGAGTGACACCAGTGTAGCTTGTTTATGATTTTATCAATTGACTGACCCCACTCTCCCCCACTTTAGAAATGTAATCAATGCTAAGGTGTTCCATCTATTAAAAAGGATAATTTTGCAGTTAATGCTCCCTTTAGTATTTTTAATTTAGGAAAGTCTGTGATGGCTTGGGTCTGTGTTCACTTGTGTGTTCCGTCTCATAGTGCATGATATGATGCATTTATATTATATTTATGTATGTCCTACAAAATGATTTGCACTTTCAGGATGCACCCTGAGGTGGTTTTCCCAGTAGTTAAGCTTAGAAATCTCTGGAGAGTGCTGCATCACTGCTGCAAACTGCAAGCAGGCATGTTTTTACAGATATGTCAGTGTTTAGAGCTTCTAACCTAATGTCATTCTGTATAGCTTTCTGCTGCAGCAATATGCAGTGTTTTGATTTCAGTTTGCACAGACGTGTATTAGTATTTCATACTAATCTATTGTGTATGCTAATGTTTATTTCTTGCTTTTAATGTTTGTTCTTGCCTTTCATATTTGTGTGATGTTTTAAAATTGTGCTAGTGTAGAATCTGATGGGGAAACACACTAAGAAGGGGAGGAAAAATTTGCAAGAAGCACCAAAATAGACAGTAATAATCTGGTAAAATGCCTGGCCTGAGCCCTTCCTGTGGTGACCAACCAGCAATTTGCTGCAAATGTTATTTGCTGTCTTAATGGTCTCACTCAATTGTCTGAGTCAGCAAGAGAGAAAGATGTGGAAAGAAGAACAGAAATGAAGAGGGGTTGGACACACGTAAATTTTGAGAGAGAGAGTTATGCTAAGACACTGAGGCAGAGTCAAGAGAGGGAGAGAGAGAGAGAGAGGGAGGGGGAGAGAGAGGGGAGGAAAAAGGGAGGGAGGGAGGGAGGGAGGGAGGGAGGGAGGGAGGGAAGAAAGGAGGAAGGGAGGGAGTGAGAGGCTGGCAATAGCAGCAGCGCGGAACACATAATTGCTGAGTGATCGCGCGAGACCGGCAGCGCTCGCCTACTGCGGACACTGCTGTTTGTTTGCTGACTGAGTTGTGCCAAGGGGAAACCGTCTGAAGCTAACGGTGCCTTCCTCTGTACTGGGATCGAGAGACGGAGTGACGTGGCCAGATTGCCGCTGCAGAACTTTGCAGACAGCCATGCCAAAGCTGTAACAGTCCTCTCCCTCACCTGTAGTCTCTCGCATCTGGAGGGCGAGCGCTAGGGAATAAGGGGAGGACTTTTTGGACCTTGGCCGAGACCGACCGCAACACCAGCTGCATGGGGGTTCTAGTGTGCTGTGACTGCTTCTTTTATAGGTACCAGATTTTTCCACCTCTTTCTCTTGCTGTTTACTTTGAGCCTGCAGGCATGTTAAGTTTCCTGCTCTGCTTCTCACCTCTCCTCTGTTGCTGCTGTTGTTTGGGGTTGTGTAGTAAGATGCATTTAAGGGCGTCCAGGGACCTTGGCTTGAGTTTTGTCATCATGGGCCATGATGGCTTTTCTTTTTTTTAAAGTTGAGGGCAATGCCTGTTTGGATTGTCATTGTTGTCATTTAGCTCCTCCACCCCCTAGTACCAAGGGCATGCTTCACCCTGTTTAGAGGATAGTGGCGGCTCTATGCTTCTGATTGGTTTGTTATAATAAAAAGTTTTCAGAGTGTAATCAGGTCAGTGCAAGCATGTGCTTATATGTGGAGTGTGGATAAAACTGAATTTTTCCTTTCCCATGTGGTTGAGGTTTTATACCCACTGCAGAAAGGTTCTATATATAACTGTTTGCTGCAGCTCCAGGGTTCTTGATGATGCTCGCCAAGAGTAAAGAGTCACATCTGTATCTGGTTAAAAGCATCAGACTGTAGTGATTCATGCTTCTTTCCTCCTCTTTCCTTTCTAATATACGCACTTGGAGGAACAGCCTGGCCTTTGTGTGCTTGCAGTAGGTTGTGTTCGGCCCTCCTCAGCAGAGATACCTTGCTTTGGGACCCTAGTTTACCCGAGGTGATAAAATGACCACTTCCTTATCACCACTGTCCATCAAACTGCAGAGTTTAGCAGGCTTTCAGAATAAGGATCTTGGTAGTCCTGTTCCTTTTGTTAATTATAATGACATTCAGTGTGCTAGTTTATTTATTATTCCCTGCCCTTCTATTTCAGTAAGTCGGTGCCACACACAAGTCAATAAAGAAATCAATGAATGGAAAAACTTACAGTAGGCTCAAATGAACTGCTCATACTAACTGCTTTAAGTATAAACAGCCATCTTGAAGGGTGGTACATTTCAACAACTTGCACCATCCCAAAACCATTTCCTGTTTGGAATAATGTAAACAAAGTATTGGCTGAGTTTATGAGCTTCTGATTTCATCCTGCTGCAATCACTACTGTCTTTAAAATAAGCAAATGCTTAATTACATGCGACCCAAAGCAATCACAGTAGGATGTAATGGTACATTTAAAGTGTTTAACCTATTTTTGGAACAAGTATTATCTGCTTTGTCATCTGACCGAGCCTCTATTTTGTCCGATGTGTATCAGTTCCTAGCTGGCTGAATTCGTCCTAGCTTCAGAGATTCTGTAGTAAAGGGTCATGTCTCAAGTTGGAATACTGAACTCCCTTTGCTAGACTTTGATTTATCCTTGGCATTAACATTTACATGATAAGAATTAACCCACGCAGGGATTTTTTGTTCTTTCCACGATGTGTTACCTTCCTTGTAGAAATGAATAGTACTTTCTGCTCCTTTATTATAACTGGTTGATATCAAATTGCAGACTGCACACATTTTAATGCAGTTATATAATAGCCTAAAGACCATTTAGGCAGGATGCAGTGTGTGCAAATAAAATTAAAGTAAACATTTATATGGCTTAATTTAAAAAAAAAAATCATAATCACATACAGTCTATGGTTATGTAGAATGACTGATTAATCTGCTGTAATTTACAGAGACCATCACTGTAAACTTGTATACTTTAAATACTATTGTAAGTGCATCCACTAAATCTAATTTACTTGTATATCAACAGCCAAGGTCATTGTGCAGTACTTGTACATTCAAAATAAAAAGTAATATTGAATGTTTAGATTATTGTTAATGACAAATTGTCCTGTCACTATATTCATAATGTAATGGGTTACGGTTGTAGGTGAGAGTTTGAGCCGTTAGGGGGAGCTGTGGAGCAGGAAACATCTCTTTTGAAAAAGTGTTATTCTGCGATGAATTTAAGGATTTCTGTATGTGTACTTGATTGTGCTTCAAACTAAGCCTGAATCCCAAAGTTAGCATTTTTGTGTTATAAGCTGGACTGTAGCTGTTTGTTTTAAACTGCATCACTAGGTGTTCTGTCTCCTGTTCCCTAGGACTTTCCTCTCACTTTGTCTCCCAGTCAGGGGAGTTGTGTAATAGACCCCCTGTGTCTGCTGTGCAGTTTATCATGTGTCTATCTCTCTCTCTGCATTCAAAGCTGCAGTAAGCACGCGATGTAACTCAAACAAGAATACTGCACAATCACTCAGCGTCAGCTCCCAAGGTCAGTCCATTCAATCGGTGCCTGGCAGCAGAGAAGAGCTCTCCCACTCCGGCCCTGCCAGCACATAGCTGCCTGATTACTTCAGAGCTTGGCAGATGTTCTTCCTTCAATTTGTTTTTGGGCAATTGGGCATATTGCAGAATTTATGGCTAGACTCCTAAACACGCCATCTTGTCTTTCTGTTTAGGCTAAGTGACATTCAAAGTGGAAATGATCTTTTTTCTTTTGTGGTGTCAGGCTTTTCTATATATATCACAGAGCAACTTGTCAGATGGAGAGGCAGAAGGAAGGACAAGGTATTGCTCACTGAAGCATGTTTCTTTGTACAAGTTACAGGACACCAAATCTCTGTCACTAAAAGAAGTAAAGTGATGCGTTGGGAAGCTATACAGGACAGAATGTGCACAGCTTATTGAAAGTACACAGACAGGACTTTGTACTGCATCGTTGCCTGTTTTCCATGCCCTGCTCAGTCTCTGTTCATGATGAGCTTGCTTATTCACTGTTGAATTTACTCAGGTGTGTGAGAGCATCAAAACAGCAGAGCAGCAGTTCTTTGCACAGTGGATTGACTTGTGTGGACCTCATCAAACAAATAACACACAATTAGCAAATTTCTACTAGTCTCGCTAGGGTTGCATAATTTTGATTAAGCATTGACAAATGAAGATTTGTCAATATAAAGATCTATAAAGACAATACAAAATGCATATAGTCCTTCAAGCATTCCTTTATTGTAAACAAATTTTAATGGAAGCTTCATTAAATGGTTTATCTTGGTCAGCGTAACAGTGGATTCAAAGTCTGTACCAGGAACATACCACTGTGCATGAGGTGGAAATACACTACTGATTTATTGTTAATTCATCGTAGACCACCAGGCATGAACACACACACACATTGTAGTCAGTCCACTTTAAATACACCTGCAGGCATGTATTTGGGAGGTGGGAGGAAACTTGAGAACCTGGAAGAAGCCCACTTAACATGTGTAGGTTTCTAACATGGACTTGCCATCTCGCAGCTTTAGTTAACTAATAACATAGACTGCGGAGAAAATATACAGGATTTTATTTAAGCATATCTCGGTGTTCAGATGTTGTGTTTATGTACAAGTGGGTGTTCAAATATATGTTCACCTATATATATATATATATATATATATATATATATATATATATATATATATATATATATATATTTTTTTTTATATATATATATATATATATATATTTTTTTTTTTTTTATATATATATATATATATATATATATATATATATATATATATATATATATATATATATATATATATATTTATATATATATTTTATATATATATAATATATAGGTGCATGTATTGGTGAGATGAACAGTTTGGTTTCATTTTTTGTGAACTGCTGACAATATTTTTCCTAAATTCAAAATATAACAATTGTTAGTGTATATTTAAAGGAAATGACAACACATCAAAATAACCCAAGATCATGCAGTATTTGCAGAGCTTTAATAACTCGAATTAAACAAAATGCAAATAATTTGTAATGTGTTAATGCTTTGGCTAAATAACATTAAGAAATCAGTACTTGGTGGAATAACCCCGATTTGCATGCGTTTTGGCTCCATGCTCTCCCAGTTTTTCACATTCTTTTTTTTTTTTTTTTTTTTTGCTGTTGGTTAACTTTAAACCACTCTTTTATTGCAAAAAAGCAAACAGCTCAGATTTGCTTGATAGTTTGTGACTATCCAACTTCCTCTTGATAACATTCCAGAGGTTTTCAATAGGGTTCAAATCTGGAGATTGGGCAGTGGTCTCTTATTTTCTTCCAGAGCTGTATATAAAATGATTAACCATTAAGAACTATGATTGTTTAATCTGTTAAGCATTGAACACAATCAGAACTCTATCCCTCACTGGGATTGGGGCATTTAGCATGACATGCTGTTGTTGTGAACTCAGTTCTGCAGAGACTCACCTTGACTTATTCTCTAGTGTTCTGTCTCCTAGCGGCTCTGTAAGATGATTACAAACAACACTTTCCACCAGCCTCACCTGAACCTGGCCACTCTTGTGGTTTCTGCAGCCAATCCGAGTGAATGTATAAAACCCAGCCCACCAGAGTGCAGTTGTTTTTCAGATATTTCTCAGCAGCAATAAGCTGATAATCAGTTGTTTTCATGCGTTTTGCTAGTGTTTGGCCAGGGCTGAGAAATCACTAATGTTCCTTGTTATTTAGGTGTGTTTGGTGTAAACGGTCGTGTTTGTATCCCTTGGTATCCTAGTCTCCTACTGATCTTTTTTTTGTTGGTGAGCAACGTGTAATTATCAGCCCTGCAGTATGCTAAGGAATGTGTGAAATCCTCCCCAAAATGGAGGGCACCAGGCTGTACCACTGAAACTTAGTTTTTGGTTTATGTGACCTTACTTCAGTGCGTTTTGTAGATGATGAATTGCATATGTTATTGAGATTATGAATGTGCATCCTGCCTCCTGTTCCTCCTCTGTAGGGTTGGAATTTGGCTGGGAAAACATTTTCAAAATATTTTTGGTAAACAACTGTGTGACCTGTGTTGGGTTACAGTTCTAGAAGTCTGGATGAATTTAGATTTACTACAGGTATAAAAATATACTAGGAACATTTCAGTGGTTCAGGTTCAGCTTTGTTTTGCTGAATCATGTTCTGCTCGAATGCATTTTTGAATGGCACCGACCAAAAGTAAAAAATAAATCCATTTTGATTTGTTTTTTGGGGCAAAGACCAGTATCAGCTGTTCTGCATTTACCCTTGGGCAACCCCTTCATGCAATGCTGCCACTCGCCCTTATTTCTGTTGTACCACATGATGCATCACCTGAGGCATGGCAAGTCTACAGAACAAAAAGGGGAGAAACAACATCTAAAAGCTCTTTTATTTTTCAAATGACCTAAATTACCCCAAATCAGGAGAACACATTTATAATATACAAATATATTTTAAAAATGCAAACATTTTGTCCAAATATATGAAATTAATGAATGTGGAGTGTGAATCATGGCTACAACCCGTAAGTCTTGGCTAAAAACTTACCAAGAAAATGAGTTGCTCTCGGCTGAACAGAAACATTGCCAATATTAAGTATCCTATTACAAACAGTTTCAAAAGACTTTGGCTAGAAAATATACCACAGTCTGTTTTAGTAATGTAAGAATTGGATTAATAGTATATACACTGGTTCATACAAAATTGCTCAGGGAATTGTAAGTGAGAAATGTGAGCTCAATCCTAAAGCGAATTCATCCTGAATTACATGCTTATTTTGCACACAGTTTTATTTATGTAGCTACTAGCTTCTTTAGCTTCCACAAAGCCTTCCAAGGTCTCTGAGGTTTGATGAAGTTTATTGTAGACAACAAAGCTGACCATAGTCATCAATCTCTCGCACTCTCTTTGTGTGCACCACACTTGGCTCTGATTTCTTGGCCTCTCTCCCTCCTCTTGCTCGGTCTTGTAAAGACATGGCCAACTGTGGTCTGTGGTAGAGCTCTGTCCCTTCATACACACAAAGTCCTTCTCTGTCCTTCCTTTCACATCACTCGCACACTCGCACAAGGCCTGAGTTCAACTCCTTTTGGCCCTCATGTTATGAACACTCTTTGTTTACAACACTCAGCCCTTATCGTGTGTACCCTTTCACCTAATGATGAGGAACGTTTCTCTTTGTTTAAACAGGGCCTCTGTTTGCTATAATCCTGGAATAAATACTGGCCATAGATGAAAACGGGCATTTTTGCTTAAATAAACAGATACATTTAAAAGGGTATTTGTTATAAATAATGTTATACAAATTTTGATGCTGTCAGCAAAATTTGTTTTAGTGTTCAGTTCCAGTGTTTTTGTTCTGTTTGTTTTTCAGTGGGCAACCACTAGGAGGCAACATGGTGTGTGGGTTGTTTTTTTCCCCCAATACTTTTTTTTTTTTTTTTACACTTTATCTCCTAGCTAATGATCAGAACTATGCGCAGTTACAGATCAGTTGTTTTGATCATAGATTTACCTGTAGGACCGTGATCTAGAGAATTCAGTCTATGGAAAAATAACTTGTGATCTGTGTTCTGATGGGTTTCTTTTTCTGCTACTGTCTACAACCTTTGCTGTATGAATCCTCTGCTTGGGCTATGGGAGGGAAATCTGATATGTTTTAACACAAAGAGCCATAAATAGGTTGAGCGCTATGTGCCATAAGATGCCATAAGATGGAGATCTGTGTGCACGCTTGGAGTGTGTAGCATTGCTTCATGTTTGAGCTTCAACCAGTCAGCGCCATTTTTTGTTTGTCATCCACACTGCGGCACTGGTGAGCCTTTATTTCGCTCAGCCAACACCCCCTCCCATCCTGCATCCTTCTAGTTATGTTTGATGTTTGTCCCGAGTAGAGTGTACAGTAGAGCTGTAGCTGTACACTTTCTACAACCAGTCTGATAAACTGTATGATAAAGCTCATAGTGTTTAGACTAGCTGTGTTGACTGAGATAAGAACTGAGAGCCAGTTATTGGTTGCATAATAAATGTCTTTGGGTGATACAGACAGGAAAAGTTTTTATACCATAGATAGTGTTTTGAAAGTATGCCTTCAAATGCAGTAAAGAGTCATTACTAATACTTTGCTATTTATGAAGGTTTTGTGGGATATGTTTCCTGTGTGTGTGTGTGTGTGTGTGTTCTAATTTTCAACCGTCCTCTTTGGGTACGTCTGTGTCCACTGTAGACTCAGATTCTTGTTCTTGGCTGACAGTAGTGGAACCTTCTACTGTTTTGGCTCATCCACCTGATGGATTGATGTTTTGTGGGTGCTGAGATGATTTTTTGCTCATATTGGCTGTAAAGAGTGATTGAGTTACTCCATCCTGAAATAATGGAAGCTGAAACCAATCTGGCCATTTTCCTCTGACATTTCTGATCAACCACCCACAGAAATGTTGCTCACAGGATATTTTTGCACCATTCTGGGTAAACTCTAGAGAAACTCTCAATTAGCCTTGTTGGTACAACAATCTGTGCTCTTATCAAAGTCATAGAGATCACACTTTTTCTTCATTGTATATCTGATATGAACATTAACTGAAGCTCTTGACCTGGGTTTATGCACTGTGCTGCTGCCACATCAATGAATGATTAGTTGATGGCATGATTATGCAGATGTTGATTCTGTAACTGTGCTCTCTAGAACAGATGAGCAAATTGGGATTGGGATTGTGTGTTCATTTTAAAATCGATGTGGATAAAAGTTGGAGCACTGTTTCCTTGCCAAATTCTTATTCTCACACCAAATCTGGTCTCAAATCATGTTACACCAACAACACATGGTCACACGAGCTGTTAATGAAGCAGATGCTGTAGATGGTAGAGATGTTTGGCTCAAAACAGTCACTTGTTTTATCAGGTGCAACCCAGTGCCACGCAGATAGTTTCCAACCATAGGAATGCAGGGAGTTTGGCACAACTCTGTGAACATGCCACAACTGGCCTCTTCTTCCATATTATTGGTGTTATGCACTATGCATGTCTGCATCTCCTGTGCTTTTTCTGACCTAATTTGAATATTGCCAAGAAATGGCTAAATTTTGATGCACTAAAAAGCTGAAAACATTATGTTGACCCAAACGCCAGAGTGGGGCAAAAACATCTGGATGCAGCTTGATCAGGCTTGTTTTGAAAACTCTGCTTCCTTGCAAGATTAGACCCATAACATAATACTGATGCCAGCACTTGCAACTGAAGCAGTTCTGTCCAGCTGTCTGTCTGACTTTCAGTTTGTGTGTATGTGTGTTTTGTTAGCAGGCAACAGAGCGTGCTGGTGCCTGCAGGCCCTAACCCCTCCTGGAATGCAGACAGATACAGGACTGGTTTAACCATGGCCTTCTTCCAGCTGAGCTCCAGGGCAGCAAGGGAGAGAGAGAGAGAGAGACAGACAGACAGACAGACAGACAGATATAACACTCAAAAAAGAGAAAGAAAGAGATGGGGAGATGTATGTCTTATATTTCCAATGCAGTTGTCATTGTTTAGTTTAAACGCATCTTCTACATACAAACATGGATTGTGCTTTAAATTACATTTAAAGTAAACGTCTTTTGGGCTTTTTGCTTTCAAAATTGGCTGTTAAGTGATGAGACCAATCTACAGTTCAATCTGAGGCCCAGATATTTTATTTGTTAGTTTCAAGCAATTAGGATTAGCCGTAGATAACACATTTAATGCATTGCACCAAATTAGCCGTGAGAGCCATTAGGTGGACAAATACCTCATTTAATCACTAGTAGACTGTCCAATGACTAATGTAAGAATTAAAAGGTTTAAAAAAAAAAAAAAGCTTTGAGCATAATTCATAATTCGCGTATTGCGTGCAACAGCTAGAATGCTGAGGTTACTCCTCACAAATGCGTAATGAGGTTGCATAAACAGGGCTGATATCACACGTCGGGTAAAAATATGTGACTATCAGGTGGAAAAATCCATCTGATGTCACGGTGGATGAATTCTCACCAAAACAGCCAAACCTGGAAAAGAAAATAGTTTTTTGGTTCACAATCTATATCAAGTGTCAGAAACCATAAATATATTTCACCTAAACAATGTTTATATGTTTCATTTACTTATTTGTAGTTTTTCATTTTATTTTATTGTAGTTTTTCATTTTATTTCATATTCATTTTTAATTAATCTTTTTTAGGGTTTCTTTCTGCAATAGTAGTTTGTCATCCTTCATCATGATGACCATCGTCATAGTAAAATAAACATAGGCATAATCAGCTCAGTGGCATTAGATAAGACTGAAATAATGGATAAGAAGTTACTAAAGACTCAAAATGTTTCATGATGTTAATATAATAATTTTTAATAATCTAAAACTTTCAAATACAGAATGACTCCATGTTTGCTTTGTGACTGTCTGTGTGTGTGTTTGACTACAGTTAGAATAAATAAAAGTTTTCACTTTTAGGGTTAACCAAATTTTAATGTGTGAGAACTTGTTGAGATACAGGCATATTTGTGGTCAGGAAACTTGTAGTGTTCCTGAATATAGATAATAGAATTTGTCTGCTTCACCCTGTGAAGGGTTTTCCCGGGCTGCCACACAACGCCATGTAATTATGGTTAATTTTTCAGTGACGTAGGTAAATGTTTTTTTAATCATCAGTGTACAGCTTGTTTCTGTGTTTGCTTGTGTGCTTAAGAGTCTGTGACTAAGTCAAGACTAGAATGACCTTCATCACACCATCATTTTTCATGTCACTTACCTCAGTACAAAATTTCTAAATTAAAATCTTTGAAACTTCCCGGAAACATAGTCATGACACACGAGGAATGCAACTAGTGTGTGTTTGTGTCGCTGTGTTCACTTAGTAAATCAGTTGGTGAATAAATAAATGGTGAGTGAGTAAAAACCATTTCTGGTACATGTATTCAACAGCAATTGTGTGAGATTCCACTGATGTAAGTCAAGCAAAAATTCAGTCCCCTTGTTGACACTGCCTGTAGGTGTTTTCTATTTTTAACCAACATTGACGTTATTTTCCAAATCTTGTCACATTTTCATTCGACATTTTTGAGAATAGCAAGATTTTGCACACTGATAAAGCATAAGAATTCAGCTCTGCCCAAACGACAGTGTGATGACGCAAGATTTTCATCATTCATATAAAGATTTTATATATATCTATATATAATGTTAATCCCCCCCACACACACACACAAACTAGCTAATTATTTGATTGGATTAGAAGCAAGCATGTCAACAGTATACAGCCCAAACAGCATCCTAATAATTCATTTGCAAACATTTTAATCAAATGTTTGCAAATGAATTATTAGGATGCTGTTTGGGCTTAATATCCAAAGTTATATAATACATTACAGCAGTAAAATCATAGATGTATATGAACAACCTTGTCCACCAAATACCATAAACTTTGGTATTTATGTTGATGTTAAGTTTATTGAATTATAAGATCACTGTAATCTAGAGGATATAAGGATATAACTAAATGATTAGCCATGACTAAATAACATAACTATAAAGCCTCAATCTGCAATCATAAGAGGTAATGTTTATGTAATTTCAAATGGGATGTTGAGTTCATTTGAACATAATGTTTATCTGCTAGAACTAGAGCAAACTGTCTACCACAGATTATCATAGCTCTGTTCTCTCAGCAGAACACGGGTTGACATGCAGCAGTCCAGTGAATCAATGATACAGATATGAGACTAAACTGTAGCCTGGTCTATATGGTTCCATCTATTTATTTTCCCAGTATGCATGTTTTAATGTTCAATTACACACACTCAAAAAAGAAAGTACAAAGCTATACCTACGCTACTGTCAAGGGTTCATCTTTTGTACCTTTTACTGTGTATCTATAGCCCCTCTTAAAGGTATAAAGGTATATTATATTTACTTTGCCATGAAAAAGATACACACTTATGGTAAAACAGATGTACTCTTGAGGTTACAATTCATGTAACAAGGAAAAATACTGTGTCCTTTTTTCCTGAGTGTGGGATGGATGACTTGACAATATAGTGCCATTATCCATGCCTTTGTACCAATCTGATCCAAGTATTCAATGGTGTGTGTATATAGTGAGGTTGTGACCCATTTGCCTATCCATTGTCCTTTTAACTCCCTTCATTTCATTTACTTTGGTTCAGGTGTTGCCGTTTACCTCTTTCTTTTTCACTTTGATGTTCCCCATCAGAGTTGAGTAAAGAGGTGCTTCCTCCTTTGCCTTGGACAGTCATCTGTGGAGTTGGGCTTCAGGCAAGGTTCACTGTTCACTGTCATGAGTGTTGTTTCAGTTGTCTGAACATGCTTTCGAACCATGGTTTTAGCAAATACTTCACTAGGAGACAGTGCGGGTGCCTGATATGTTCAAAGCTTGATCCTGCACTGCTATCAGATTCTTTTCACAGCAACCCTCTGCATTCCCTGGAACATTTTAATGCTTTTATTACTTTGTTAATAACATAGTGAATAAAGGCAGTATGGTATAAGCATTAAGTAGTTGCCTATTAAATGTAAAGCTGTGTGTAGACTGCCTATTGATCAACTGTAAGGATTTTCTTCGGGAAGCTTTTTTTAGAGCTAGGAATTGTGGTATGCAAATGAATCAGTGTATAGATGCAGAAAACATTGGCGGTGTTTGAATGGCTTATGCTTTATCAAATATCTACACTTAAACTATAAAACATTTGGAGCTTGTGTGCGTTTTGTACATCACTTTTCACAACTAAGAATATTATGTATAATTGGTCAAATAAATCAGCAGTCACAATGGTGTTACTTGTATGGAAAATTGCTTTCATTCTTTAACGGTTTGGTTTCTGTGGGTTCCAACAAATAAATACTATTTGTCTAATACCCCTTGTATTTGATAAATACTTAAATGGGTCTGATTTTTGGTAAATGCTCCGTGAAGGGAGATTTCTGGATACAGAACGTTTAAGGATCCTCTGGAGTGTACCAAACCGCGTTGTCTCTACTCTAAACCCCGCCCCCTGCCTTCTCATTGGTTGTTTGGCTGGGAGGTGCTTTGACTGACTCCAAACTTTTGTCCTCGTGTACTCGCGGCACAGGGAGTGAGGACGCGCGAGACTGCAGAGGAGCGGGAACGGATTTCCGTGCTTTGAGTCAAGGTTTGATCTGTGATCGTGGCATACTGGATATGCACCCTCAGAAAACTTCAAAAAGCGGGTTAAAGTGCAAAATGGTCCTTCAAGCTGTAGGCAAAGTCCTTAGGTAAAGTATCTTTTCTCTAATTTAAACGGCACTGTACTAAAGCATGGCTAAATCTCTTTCGACGTAATATTTACTGCATTGAGTGTGTCGGCTGCGTTGTGGCTCAGTGTTGATGGACCTTTACGATTTCTTCATATGAAGTGTTGAGATCAACGTTTTTCCTTTAGTTCATGCTTCTTGGGCAAATATACTGATGGTTGATCATTTAATAGTAGCCCTTTTCTCTGAGGAGCGATAGCTTGTATTCTTTTCTCTCGTTCTGCGTAAAGTCTTTCTTTGCGGGTGCACTCAGATGTAAATGCGCTCTCACGCACACACACACACTGTTAATGGGGGAAAATACGGTTATAGAGTTGTCTCCAAATAAATAAAAAAACAGGAAGGAAAGGAGAAATAAAACTTTTACACCCTGGATTTAATTCAAGATGCTGTATTTTTTGGTGGTGGATGGGGGTTTCTTTATAATCTATTTTGCATGACACCTTCATTATAGTAAAAAAACAAAAACACACACAGCACTAATGGCACTTTCACTTTGTCCCATGTTTATTGCACTCACACACAGGTGTGTGTTCCTTAATTTTGCTGAGTTGGAAGAGGGATTGTAAAATTTATGGGGGTGAAGGGGGGGGTTGTGTGGGTTGTAGGGGGTTGTTCGTATCCTGGCTTTCTGTCAGGACTGTTGTGATGCTGATAGGCACTTAACATAAAATTGTCTTGATGAATGCAGTTTCCTGTACTGTAGAGTGAACCAGATCCAGTTTGTCAAGACACCTATTTTGATCTCATTCCGTAAACTTCATATAGCTTGTCAAAGGTAAGGGTTTGCAAGATTTTTGAAGTTTTTCTGAAATAAAACACTTATGATCACAACACAGCAATACCCAGTGCATACCATATTAGTGATTTTTATTCGAGAGCTCAAGATGTAGATTTGTTTGCAGTTAAAGTTATGATTATTTACACATTTGTTTAGGATTTGGTGACTGGTCAGTTAAGCTTACAGCTGTTATAACTAATAGTAATCTCCATAATGTTTGTGATTTTTTGATTTTTTTTAAAGGCACTACAGTCCCCACTTTGAGAATCATGGCGGCCTAAATGCTTCTATAAAGCTGGAAGTGTAGACGGAAGTGTAGCTTAATTTTTTTGTCACTTAAGGATTGTGCTTATCCTTTGAACTCAGAGTTCGTATAACTTATCTGTATCAATAACCCAGAAACCAGTGCCAGTGTAATATAGGCCAGTCAACTATTCCTTACATTGATCCTCGACTTCAGAACTAAAGAAGTAGTGTTTTTGGCCTTCGTTAGGCAGGATTCGCACAAACTACTGCAACTCATATTAGACATTTCCACTGTTGATCACATGTGTAGTGTACTAATAAAAAAAAGAACTCGTTATTATGTAAATGAAGCAGTGAGGTATGTGCAAATAGTTTTGAATATAGGTTTGAATGCTTAAGACTTTGCATGAAGCGCCTTATTTGATTTAAGTAATTTGGCCTCTGAATGAAAAGCATGACAAGTTTGTTTTATATACAAAAAACAGCATGTGGATAAGCCATGTTTTTACTTTGATATCCATCATATCTTGATAAACGCAGCAGATGTCCTGAGTGGATCTAAAGACAGCTTGTTTGCTGTTATGGTTGGATGTCTGTGCCTGTTTAGTTGCTTAATTTAATGCCAACCATATGGTGCCGAAGAAGTTGCTGCTTATCTCCCTTCAATTGTCTTTGAGTTTGGAAACAGTATTGTTTAGCTTCACTTTCTGTGACATTTTGCTGTGGTGTTTGAGATTTGTAAAGTATGTTTAATAACCTGATTAACTAAATGAATGACATCCGCCCTTGTTTTCTAGTTTTGTTTCTGTGACACTCCTGAACACTTCCGCATACTCGGTATGCAGATCTCATTTTCAGAAAACTCTTCCCAAATAAAGCAGAATCATACAAGCATACACACACAAATGCACACATGGCTGGAAAATGTGGTTTGTATGCATGACCACTCACTACCTTTGTGTTTTCGGGGAACACAGAACAATTTGTGTGCGCCATGCCTGTTTTTTGTAACACACGTTTTTTTCATTTAGCCGTTTCCTTTTTTTGTACACTTCTGGGAAGCAGTTCTGTTTGTCAATTACATTGAGCAAGGCAAATTCTTAAGACATTAGCTAGTTATTTTAGGAGAATGAAAACATCTAACTGCCAGCTGTTATTGTCCTTGCTTGCTTGGTGAATTGTTTCTTACTTAAATACTCTCTCAAAGGTCCATGTGCTCTTCACATTTCTTTGCCATAAAAGGTATTGTACCATTGCTTCCAGTCCAGACCAGAGAGTTTTGACCAGAAAACAGTAGCCACATAGCCATGGCTTGTTCTCTACTCTTTTTTTTTTTTTTTTTTTGTTATAGTTACTGATGCAAAGTATGAGTATTTTCACAGGATCACTGTAAGACTTTTTATGAACATTTTTTTTAATCATTGCAAAAATTGGATTTGGCACATGCTAGCTGAGGTGGTGATTGCACCATGGTTGCACATTTAACTATTGTTTTAGAAATTTCTAATGCCTGCTTAGGTTATCTTTGCTGTGCCCTCAGCTGTGCTGATCATTCAGAGACTCATTCAGGCTCAGTGAACACAGGCACCAGCTGCATGCGACAGTTGACTTCCTGCCTTTCACTGGACACTGTCCTGACTGATGTGAGATCAGCCATACTAATGGTCAAGGGTAGGATTTCTGTATGCTGAGCTTGTGAGGAGAGAGGAAGAGACTTCTTGTGTTACAGTGGCTGTAGCCAGGATGCTCCACTCTGTTGGCCTTCCACAGAACTCATAGGCTGATTCAGCATCATAGCAGGTGATGTCAGCTTGTTTTAGGAGAATTAACAGACTATAGAGAGCTTTTAACGGATTCACTCAGTCCATCTCCTTTCCATCAGAGCATAGCAGAAACTCCTTCTACGCTCTTAAAAGCATGACCAGTTTACTGTAGACTCATAATACACAAAGTTGAATAATAGTGAGTCGCTGCACGGTTCCTTTGTGTTGGCCACCACTTCAATAAGCCATTTGTGGACTTATAATTATAAGAAAAGTTAAATTTCTGGTGCAAACTGTTCCTCTTAGAAAGGGAGGAAGAGTAGGAGGGCAGGGCTGAGTTGGTAAATAGGCGTTTACACACTGAAAAGCCAGAAATTAAGGTCACCAGTGGGAGCGGTAGATAAATACAGTACACTGAACTTCCTTTGTTTGGCTGTGTTTTCACAAGGAATTGAAAATCTGGTCAAAGAGTGCAAAGCCTTGGTAATAAGTAGTATGCAAAAGTAAACTATTTTTGCCTCAACACATGGTACTATTTAAGCAATGTAAAGTGATCATTCGTTTCACTGGCTCTTTACATGTTTCTCTATAGTACTGTACATCTGCTTTCGCTTTATTAGCCTGTTAACACCTTTCCATATAACCCTCGGTCACAAACCCCCCACAACTTTCTGGTTTATGGCTGGGAACTGCCATGACTGTGTGGTTTTAACATTACACTTTAAAACTAGCACTGGAAGCATAAAGCTGTTTTCACACTTGAGGTTTAAATAGCATGGAATGCGTTTTCCTCTTGTAGATGCCACTGTAGGCCAAACAAGCGTTGGGGGTGCAATGTGTAGAGCCTATCTATTTGTCTGTCTACCTATTTGTTCAGAGTTTTAAAATTTGATCGTTTCTGTGTTTTCCAGGAAGTCCAAAACGAAGCCTAATGGAAAGAAACCTCCTGCCGAGGAGAAGAAGCACTATCTGGACCCAGAGTACACTAAAGTGCGGGTGGTGGACTTTGACCTTAAAGACCTGGTGGTGCTGCCCAGAGAGATAGATCTTAACGAATGGCTGGCCAGCAACAGTGAGTAAACCCCACCTATCTGATCTACCATATAAACAGATCCCAGTATGTTCTCACTTTAAAGTAGTCAGGAATATTTGTTTGTCTTTTTGAGTTTTTATTTGGCCAAGTTAATAAGCAAACAGCTTTCTGGGAAGCGAGTTACTGAATACTCTAGTTGTTTGGTTTCTTTTTTCTCAGGTAGTGCTGAAATGAAACTATTTTAGGTAGCTGGTGCTTCCTTGGTTGCTTATGATAAGAAGGAAATACCTTTCCGATAAACCCAGCTTCCTTATGTGCAAAATTTTTTCCAGTCTCTGGGGGGAAATACTGTAAGATTTTGTTGTAATATTATAACAACAACTAAAATATCTCGCTTTACCTACCTTGACCTACCTACATGTCCTGAAAATAGCCATTGATGTTGGTATGGCATTAAAAGAACAATAAACAAACACATTTATAATCACAGGGAATATTACAGCCAGAAGGCTTCAACATTTTTGCATATTGCATGATGTCCAGATAGATCCTTTAAAAAGTAGAGACTGCTTTAAATATGAATTAGACAGCATGTAACTCAGCACGATGGCTATATTTATGAGCCAGTTGCCTTGTTGGGAAAATGGCAGGTCTGTTAAATTCCCACACTGATGCCTGTCTCTATGATGGTCCAGACTGGTTTTTGATTAATGTTCTGAAACTTTTCATAATTGACACATTTTCCGATCATATTCTTTTCATGCCCAAAGAAGCAGTTAAACTTCACAGCTCAGCTTGATATGATAAAGATAATACAGAGGCATATAGTTTGTTGTGAATTAGCTATCTGTAAAAACAGACCACATGTGAGCTCCCTATTCCATAATGTATACAACAGCAGCAGTTTAAATTCATATTGGCTTAGATCATGAGCATGACTGATGATTATGAACTTTAACAAACATTTAAGGTCCAAGTTTAATAAACTAAATAATGAACCACTGGGTTAATCATAAATGGCTTCATTCTGGCCATATAGGATACACAAGCCATTGTCCATAAATATGTCGGTGATTGAGAATTAACAATTATTTTTTGCTGGGCTGATGATCATTGGTTCTATAGAAACTGCTGTAAATAAAATTGAAGGTGTCAAGGCTCTGCCATGCATTTTGTGGAGCAAGGTGTATGTGCAGTAACTGGAGAAACCTAGAAAATGTTTTAGCCTTATTGGAGCCAAAGACTACAAATGATCTACATTTATCTCTCCAGTGATCTAAAATCATTTTTTTTTAAATTATTTATTGATCTGCTTTGGGTTTTTAGAGTAGACTCTCTGTTTACGTAGATAGCAGCCTGGTCTTGTCTAGTATGACTAGCAAAACAGCTGCATGATAATGTTGGTGGTTACATGGTCTTCATTGTTTACCCCAAACTCTCAATTTTGTCTTCCACAGCAACAACATTCTTCAATCTCATCAACCTGCAGTATAGCACAATCTCTGAGTTTTGCACTGGTGACACATGTCAAGCCATGACAGCATGTAACACGTGAGTACCTGACATCAGTACTTTCGTCAATAGTGTAATTCATAACTAAATACTGTTATTACTTATTAAACTTCGCATGTATGTAAATTAGTCCTATTCTGCCATTTGTCCACAAAATCCCAGCACTAATGTCTGACCTGTTGGCTTTGCTTATGACGTGCTCCCATAGTGTTCACGGTCTATCTGAGAAGTCAGAAATGTAGTTGTGTTTTAGAAAAAAAACATTTTAGAGGTCATTTAGAGGTCCTGGGTGTATAGTACACATCACCACTTTCAAAATCTCTAGACCTTTTTTGGGGAAAATCTCGTAATGGAACATTTGCTAAAAATTCACCTCCACATATCATTAAGCAATACCAGAAGTGGCAGGTTATGTTTGAAGTCACGTGTTTTTGAGGTCGGACGGGTGGGGAGCCGGATTCCAATGATTACAGCCTTTGTCAGCAATGTTATTGCTGAAATTTTCTGAACCTTAGATCAAAAACCCAGATAATCCTGATCGTTAGTCTTTGATTCTTTATGTTGGAACATTGCTTATAATTAATAATGTTTTGGCATTGGGGGAAAAATGTTCTACACTAAAAATGTCAGTAAACTGCAAAGCTTGGTGGATGCTGGATTTTTCTACTTTCAGATTCATCACCTAACTTGTTGGCCCTGTCTGGGTAGAACAAGACTGTTGGGGTTAAAGGCTTTGTGTGTTGTGTGTTAGTGTTTAAGGCGTTGTGTATTGAGCATATACCTGTATGGCAGGTAAAGGTGATTCATCACCACACCTGTAGAACCTGATCTCCCACTGAAACCCCCGCTTCACTTTTAGTCCTTCAGAAAACTCAACTTCTGGCAAAGACTCATTTACTCATAACAACGTAATGTGGTTTAATATATATTTATAGACCAGTCATATACCGTCAGTGATTTGTAATACAGTGACACACTTTAACATCTTTTGAAATAGTTTAACAAGTGCTTCATTTTTACATGTTGTCATGAGGTATAGGGGAATTTTTTTGTATCACTTCATTTATGCCAGCAATTATTTAGTTTTCCTGAACTTTTATGAAGGTACTCCTGTAAAAAAAAAAAAAAAAAAAAAAAAAGCAAACAAAAGGGACATGATTCCAAAATCTGTCTAATAAAGGCTTTTTTATTATTAATGTCCAGTTTTTCTCCACTGAATTTTGTGAGGAAAATAATTAAATCCAATTACATGATCACATCTCAGCTTCAGGCTTCTGAAATGCACAAATTTGCCAAGTGTTTTTTTTTTTTGTGCCAAACTTTTCAGATAACATGCAAGCTCAGGATTGTGTTCTTAGGAAATACATCATTTATTGTCACTATCTATTTTCAGCAGCACATAAGATTGGTGCATTGTTACGCTCTGGATGACGCTGTCAGGATTGTGTGTAGGTGTGAAGATGGCAGTTGGAAAAAATTTTCTGGACTTAAGCCAGTAGTTCAGCCTGTTCAGCAGGTCTCAGTCTGAGGGCATTGTTTATGCACTAGCAGCTTCCCTCTTCCTTTCAGTGCTGATAATTATTTCAGCTGAACCTTCCTTAGCAGACTGCATTTTTTTAACACCCAGACTGTGTGGTGATGGGAGGATGGTTGTGTTTGATAGTAGTCAGTGGTTCCTACCTCTTTAGACACATGATCATAAAGAAAATGCCGAACAGTTTCTTTGAATCTGAAACTTGGCAGAAAGGGAAAGGTGTTGGCTGATTTGCCATCATGTAAAAAGTCCTTGTCTTGCTTTTTTTTCCCACACAGAATATACTACTGGTATGATGAGAAGGGGAAGAAGAGCAAGTGTACAGCACCTCAGTATGTCGACTTCGTCATGAGTCTAGCACAGAAACTTGTCACAGATGAAGAAATCTTCCCAACAAAATATGGTAAGTGGACATCAGTGCCATCTTGTGGTCATGACTGGAAACTGATTTTTTTTCCTCCTTGTCCAATCATGGGGACAGTAGCACCTGCTAGTGTTTGATGAATGCAATGTTCTCCAGTTTATTTGAGCGTTGGAAACTTTTGATAGCCGTAGTTGGTGGCTATAGCAGAGCAAGAATCTTGAGTCAGCATCTTGTCAATACACTCTTACTAATAATTATTTAACACTATATTGTCTAAATACAATGTGAATTCCTCTCTTACCCAGAGTGAGTTGAAATTTCAATTCAATTTATTTGTATAGCGCTTTTAACAAAGAGCATTGTCTCAAAGCAGCTTTACATGAAAAACGACATAAGAAAACAACAAACAAACAGTCCTAGATGTAATAAAATGTCATCTCCACTGTCCCCTTCCTGCAGGTAAAGAGTTCCCCAACTCGTTTGAGTCTCTGGTAAAGAAGATCTGCCGGTACCTGTTTCATGTGCTGGCACACATCTACTGGGCGCACTTTAAGGAGACGGTGGTTTTAGATCTTCATGGACACTTAAACACGCTGTACACACATTTCATCGTCTTTGTGAGGGAATTCAATCTGGTTGACCCCAAGGAGATGTGCATCATGGACGACCTGTCTGAGGTGCTGTGTGCTCCCCTGCCCTCCTCCCCCCAACAGAACCACGTGACTGAGAGATGAGCCACAGCCAATGAGCCCCGAGTGAGGAAGAGGAGGATGAATTGAGAATGACGGCCCTCAGGAGGGCCAGAGCTGCTTGCAGGACTCACGCACCCTTTGATGTGTGATTATTTAACCACCATAAGAACTAGTCAAAGGGGAACCGAGGGGATGGCAGTGCCTCCGTTCAGCACGCACTAGTGGGGAGAAAAATAGCCCCACCTACCTTCTTTGCAGTCTAAGAACAATTTTTTTTTAATGTTTTGCTTTTTATTTGTATTTATTTTTGCTCACATTCTTAAAGGATGTTTTTTTTGTTTTTTGGGTTTTTTTTTTTTTTTTTTTAACAGGGAGTTTGATTTGGCCCTTAATGTCTAATACATGAGACTAAAGCATAGTCACCTGATATTAGACTGTTGTAAAGAAATGTCTTGTACCCCAGTGCCCCCATGTGGAGAGACATATTCTGAAAAAGGTGCCAGCTGTCCTGCATGGACATTTAGTACTTCGTGACCGGGACCTGGCTCCACATTGTGACCAGTTCTGTTCATGTGCACCTCCTTGTATCCTTCTATTCTGTTCTCCTGTTCTTAGTTCCTCTTGTCCTTAGTTACACTTTTTTTGAGAGGTCATGCAATAATTAAACAGCAGAAATGAATGTCCAGCTTGATGCTGTAGGATGTTGCTATTGGTGAGACTGTTGATGTGCATGTAGACGGTACAGGCCTGCACAGAATATCTCAACAGAGTTCACCATTACGGAAGCAATCGATATGCTGTATCATACCGAGGATGCATCCTCCAGGGTTTTTTAAAATCTTTTTTTCTTATGCTATCAGAGGTCATTAAAATTATATCAGCCTACACGTGTGTAGCACATGCACATTCTGCTTGCATTTTTATTAAAATAGATTATAACTATATAAAGAAATCGCAGGTGGGTTACGTCAAAATAGCGCCTCCAGGGAGGGGGATTTTGATTCCCCTTCATTTTATTTATTTTGACTGTTTATTTGCAGGGTTCCTAAGTTCTGGCTTTCCTTTTATGTATTTTAATGATCTAAGTTAAAACAATTTATTATTTTAAGCTCTGCAAATTATAATCTAATAAAACATGAAAATGCCAACCTGATTCCAATGCGTCTGTCTTAACATTTCACTGATCTTGTAAAAGAAAACAATGTTGTGCTAGACCTTTATCGTATGTTTGTGCTTAGCAGTTAAAAATCTTTAAATGATCTATGTTGAACCACTGCCTGCTGAAGTAAATAAGAAATGAAGAAAATCAGGAATTGATTATGATGTATAAAAGTATTACTGAGCAAAAGACTTAAGCACATATAAATACAGTAACGCAAAGACATTTTCCAAAAATAATTAACTGAATGTTTTTAATAGACTAAAAACGTAAGTATATAAATCAGTAAACTAAAATGAAATGTATAATTCTTTAACCATTAAATGTTACATCGTGGTGCAGGGTTTATAAAAGGATTTGGCTTGCTGTTTTCAAAAATTTGTATGCAGACAGACATGTTCCAGATGCTTATAATTTATATTAATAGGGTATGCTAGAATATAAAAATGCCATAAATTTCAACATGGAACAGAATGTAGAAAGCACACTCTACCCAGCTTAGATAAGCTTAGAAAAAGCTTTTAAGGCTGTTTTAAATAAATGGTTGATTAATGGTATTAGAGGTTTTGTCACTGCTGCTGGAGTTTACTGATCTGCATCTGGACTGACAGTGCTGTAGCTGTAGCATGTACTGCAGTACACATTCCAATGTCCTTCACTGTGATGTGTAAAAATGGACAGGAGCAGTAGAGGTCATGAAAACAATCCAGTTTATTTGCATGTCAAGGCCAGTATGGGGGGGGGCATTTATCTATAGCATACTATTATGTGAACATTGAAACCCCTGAGAAAAATACCATGCAATCGTGCATGTATATAATCATTTACTGACACGTATAGTATGTCGTAATGCTTTTACACAGTCTGTCACTTATTGCCTAACTCCATTTCTGCATAATTTGTATAGAATTAAAAGCCAATACAAAATCCCAATGTTAACGAAAATATGAAATCAGTCTCAAGCCGAATTAATCTAGGATAAAAAAAGAAAAGAATTGCAAGTAGGAGCCCTATCAGTATGATCTTCCAGCGAGAATTAGGTTCACTCATCGTGATGGGTCGCTTGCCGCTTTACTCGCCTGCGCAAAGAAGCTCTGGCGGATGTGAGGTCTCGCGATTTAAACCAAACCACGCCCTCATCCTCGTCCAACTTCCGGGCACTGCAGGTCGGCGTGGGTACCCTCACCGTGTTGCCGAACTTGGAGTAATCCACGGCGTATATGCCGTCGTCCTCGGACACAGTGGGCACGAAGCGCTGGCCCCACAGGATCTCCTCTGAGACGTAGGATGTGCGCGCCTGTGTGGTGATGCCGGTGGTCTCCACCACGCCCTCCAACACGACGACCACCTCGATGTTTTCGCGCTGCAAGTCCTCAGCTGACAGCTCGTACATGGGGCTGCTCTTGTCAATCACGTGGCTGATGATGAGCGGTGACACGAGGAAGATGCTGCTTCCGCCTACCGGGTTGTCTGTCAGGATGTCGATCTGCTCCAGCGGAATCACTTCACCCTCCTCCGTGGTTCTGCGGCGCACCAACTGCATGCGCACTGTAGCACTGATGATCATGCTCTTGCGCAGGTCTCCGATGCGCACCATGAAGCACAGCTTGCTGTTCCTCAGCGAGATCACCGCATGCTTGCTGAAGATCAGAGTCTCAGCGCGGCGGCGCGCTTGCGCCGTTTTCATAAAGATGCAACCCAGCATGATCGCGTTTATCACCAGACCCACAATGTTCTGTATGATCAGAACTATAACAGCGGACACGCACTCTTCCGTAATCATGCGCCCTCCGAAACCTATTGTCACTTGAACTTCGATGGAGAACAAAAAGGCTGAGGAGAATGAGTGTATTTCGGTGACGCATGGCACAAATCCGTCCGCGTTCGTGTCCAGGTCGCCGTGCGCGAAAGCAATGAGCCACCAGATCATGCCAAACAGGAACCAACTGCACAGGAAAGACATGGTAAAGATAATCAGCGTATAAAGCCATTTTAGGTCCACCAGCGTGGTGAACACGTCCTGCAGAAAGCGGCCCTGTTCGCGGATGTTCGTGTGCGCTACATTACACGTGCCGTTCTTGGAAACAAAGCGCGAGTTCCTCTGTTTCGACTTGAATCTGGGTTGCAGCAGGTCCTCCGCCAACCGGGTCAGGACATAATCGTCAGGAATTATACCTTCCCTGGACAACATTGCTATCCCATACTACTGTCTCCACACTTCATTCGATGATTGCCAAGCACACACGGCGCAGCGTTCAATGGGCACGAGGAGATTGGGTTGCCAGATTGGACTCAGTATTTACAGTCCAGTCCTGTTCAAAAGTTGTTTTTTAGAAACACCATGACATTTTTGTCCTACCAAATTGAATTAAAATGGATCCGAAAACATACATGTCCTGTAACATGGTTTCTTCTGCTCAACGAAAGTAGGAGCGGACACGGGGCTCGTTAACCAGTCGGGCGTCCTATCAACACAGTCCTTCAATATCTCAGCTGGTGCTGCCCATCACTCCATAAAAGATATTTCTGTCCAGCATCCTTTAGCTTCCATTCGTCAGTGTTCTGTGATACGTGCGCGTGAGAGCTCGGGAACTAACCGCGAGACTCGTGTGCTCCTGTCTCCTCTAACTCCGGGATTAGCGCTAATTTCCAACGGCCTGCTTTCAATGACCCTCACCCAGGGACGGAGTCAAACTAACACTCCACTGAGGTATTCCGCTGAGCTCAACACTACTGAGAATGCTGCTCAAGAGAAACAAGGCGCTTTTACGCACAAGAAAATTCTGTTTAATGGGATGCTCGAGGGGAATGTTGTTGAAGACGCAGCTAGTAGATCCATGATCTCTCTTTGCTGAGACGGGAACTGGAAAAAAAACCCGTCAAGGTGCTCAGATCCAGCTACCAGGAAAATCCCACATGAACCAATTAGTTAGCTAGATATCCCGACAGTATCGCAATGTGACATACTACCTCAAGTAAGAATTATGGGTCCTCTGCTAGGTAATGGATCAGGTAAAGTCCTCATGTGTCAGATCCTTTTGTCCTGCAGTTACTCGGGGCCCTTGGGCTCATCCCATTCATCCAATTTAATGGCACCCTTCTTAACTATTAAGCCAATCCCACAAGATAATAAGTTCCAAGCATGTTACAGTTTAAAATACTGTACACAGATCTTATTGTACTAAAATGTGCTTTTTCATATTCTTAACTTTGTTTAATATTAAAACCCTGATGTGTAAATCCTAAATATTGATAAATGTAAAATATTGATTACAGTGGTATCACATAACTTCCATTTACAATGGCGATTGGTTAACTTTTTTTTATTTTTTATTTCATTGCTTATTTAATTAGGGAATGACTTTCCCTCACATCTTCTATCAATTCTGTCAAAACTATGACAGATGATTTAATGATTTTCTCCAGATGGAACTTTCAGTAATGCATATTGCAGCAACTTGTGCTATATTTGGTACATTTTTGTATCTTGATCATTTTTCATTGTGCGTTTAACCCAGTTTATTTGCAGATGAATCAGTTGCACTTGTGTGACATTGCAAATAAATGTCTCATTTTTGAAAATATTCAAAAATATAACTTTTTCATGATTTATGTCCGTGCAGTGTGGATTACATTACTTCAACTATGTGTTTTTGCAATAAACAACTTTTCTTTTAAAAAAAAATGTATAAAATGTGTAAGCAATTATAATGCACAAATTTGTTTAAATAGTTACTTTTATATGAAGAAATATAACAAATAGAATTCAGAATATGAGTGTGTATGTATAATCTGTATATATAAGTAGCCGTCTTTTATTGTATTATATATTTACAAATATGTTACATGGTAAAAAATAAAACAATAATACATAGTACAATTGCACTTTAAATGGAAGGTCATCTGTGGTCATTTGTCTGCCCGAACAAAAGAGGCAAAGGCGCTTCCCTCTGAACTGAGAAGGACCTCAGGTTTATCAAACTCCAGAATCTCCCCCCTCTTCATCACCATCACCAGATCTGCATTCAGGATGGTGTGCACTCGATGCTGCAGAGTTTAAAAGCATGCACAAGTCAGCTGAAATCTACCAGTGCAGTAAATATGTATATACAGATGGCAAAATTTATGATTTACTAGTAGCATATCTTATTTTTGACCCCACGCTATAGTGATACATGAAACAATTAAAACTATGCTTTTCTTTGATAAGAAAAAAGAATCAGTCAGACCAAACATCAACATAATTTCCTAGTGGAAGCTCATTCACTGACTGGGAAAGAACATAAATGTTTGTATATCTTTATTTCTTGGTTCATTTCTTTATATTATATTATTTCTATATATAAAGAAATAATATATAACTTTATCAGGGTGAAATGTGACCTGTGAATTTGTAAACCTCAGTTTTGAGAGCCAATAGAATTCCAAAAGGTTAGGACTGTGGTCTCTGGGCAATAAATTACTGTTTATAATTCTTAATGTTAGCATACAGCCGATTTGCCAACATATTTTTGGAGTTTTGTTGTTTTTATTCTCTCCACTTGCTAGGATTTTCTTGCTGCCAGTGCTGGTAATAAGGTGGTAGTAAGTAGGTATTGTACAGTCCTTTCATTGTAGCTTATCAGAAATGCACTTGAAGTTATAAAGGTCTTTATTGCTACTCACTCACCGCTATAATGACCACCGTCCTGTCAGCGAAGGCCGTCATTACAACTTTCTGTAGAATACTCTCCTGCAAAAACAGGTTCAAATGTGCAAAATGAGAGACTGTAATCATGCATATTTCCTGTTTTGTGTATACACATGAAAGGAATGTTGAATCATATTGATACTAGGTTGACAAAGTGACTATTATGTTTTAATAAAGCGTGGTCACAAAAGAATATATCGAGGCCATATTTTAATTCATTTTAATTTCTCGAGGTCTATTTGCCATTAAACTACTTAACTCATGGGGAACATTTTATGTTAAAATGAGTGACAGTAAAATCAATTGAATAGACCATTGTGTCCAAAGGAATACAAGAATAGAGATGATTCATAATATTACACGACATCTCGTAGTGAATCTGCTTTTTTGCCCACCAATTAATTATCTTTAGTGAACTGAATGAAACCATGTTCCACATGCACATAGTGAAATGCTTAGAGTAATTGGCACTGTGAAAGAACTGGCTCTATGCAATCTCTTCCGTTCTCTGTCTCTTACTGTTGCCATGTCTATGGAGGCAGTGGCCTCATCCATGATCAGAATACTGCTTTTGCGCACAAACGCTCGTGCCAGGCAGAACAGCTGACGTTGTCCCTGACTGAAATTTTCCCCACCTTCTGTCACCATGGCGTCTACAATGGAGCAAAAAAAGACAGTTTTAGGTTTTATATCTGCCATTATCACTGCTCTGTATAGTGATGGCAAGTTTCAGGGCAGTTTATATAGTAGCTTTTTTTTAAAAAAATAAAAAAAATAGACTTGAAGATATGCCTTTTTAAAAATCCTGCTGGCTTTCCAAATGTTATACTTATTAAATTTGAAGGATGATCTCAAATAGATGCTTTACTTCCTGTGTATAGTCAGTGTAAGTATATAGCTTATTCAGTAATTAGGGCCACAGATGAAATTAAAAGGATAGATAATGGCAATAAAATAAGGACAATGTTAAACAACTTTTACTAATAACTCTTACATCATCATCAGACTTTAAACAAGTGATTTTTTTAGGAAGGTGTACTTGGATGGTAAACCAGTTAAGCCTATAGATAAAAGACCTACATATAATCTTATTTTATTTTATAAATACAGAGAAGCTTTATTAAAAGCCTAACTGGTTATGCATCGACTGGCTATGTTCTAGAGCAAAGTCATTTCAGTCTGTCTTTTCCATTCATTTCCATCTCACTTACCAAGTCCCCCATGCAGGGTTTGTACTACTGGTTTGAGTTGTGCAATTTCCAGAGCTTCCCAAAGCATGCTGTCTGTAGCCTTCATCTCTGGGTCTAGATTAAAACTGAACACAATAATGATGTTTAGAGCATTTTATTATGAGTTCAGAGAAATGTTTACCGAGTTAAATTTGCTTGGTTTCCTGCTTTCCTTCAAGGTCATCGATACTTAATGTTTTAATATGGAAGAAGATTTAAAGCCTCTTATGAGAAGCGTCCTAACAACACTACTGAAAACAGTGCAGCATAATGAAGCAGTTGGGGGATTAATACTTAAAGGAGAAAGAGCAATTTTGTAGCAGATTGCCTGGGGTGTGATTATTGAAGTACACCTGCTGTCTTTCCTGTTCACTGTTCATGCATCTAAGATCATCACAGAGACCTTAACCTTCTATAGCATATGGCATAACCAGGGACTTGGCATTAAAGAAACAGAGCAGTACTAAAATAAACCAAGTCATCTGAAGGACACAAACAGAAAATTTGTCCATAGTGTATATGACTTGAGTGAGAATGATTAAAGGCTCTCAATTTGCATTCACTGTGGCCAGAATTAGAAATTCAACTGAATTAATCCTTGAATAATGTCAATCATTTAGTCTCGTTCCATGAAAAATGGGTTCTAACCGTATTGTTCCACTGAAGAGAATGGGATCTTGAAGGATGATGGATAAACGGCTCCGCAGTGTCTGAAGGGGCAGCTTTGCTATGTCAATATCATCTATGATTATCCGTCCTTTTAAATGAAAGGATAAAAAGAGTGCATTAGTGGACACTTTGGTGATAAAAAAAAAGAGGATAAGTGATTCTGTGAGCAACACTGGTACCCTCAAAGGCATCCACCATGCGGAAGAAAGCTAAGGAGAAGGATGACTTGCCACTTCCCGTCCTGCCACAGATGCCAACCTGCAGCAAAGAGCCACAGGAAGTTGAGCTCATGTATCATGTATATGTGTATACACACACATACACACTGTGCACTCAATAACACCTCTATTTCTGATAGAGCAGAGGCTAGGCTAAATTTAAACAAGGATTAACTCTGAGTCTTGTGTTTGTGCAGGGATCTGATCCCATTCCAGAGAGGAATGCATGTACCTTTTGTCCTGGTTTGATGTGGGCATTGGCATGCTTTAGCACTGGCTTCAGCGTGGTGTCGTACCTCACACTCAGGTTCTGGATGTGAATCTCACCCCGCTGTGGCCAGCCCTCAGGGACCTGAGACAGAGCTGAGAGAGAGGAAGAGAAGGAGAAGGCAGAGATAGATTAAAAGAAAAATGAAGAAAGAAAAAAGAAAGTGGGCCAGAGACAGAAAGTGCATTATACTTCACAAGAGAGTGAGAGGTGTGAATAAGGCCAGTAATAGTATTCTTGTAGTGAGAGGTAGTGAATAACAGTTAATGCTTGTAGGCTGCGTGTAAGATGTAGATGTGAGTCAGCATCAACAGCCTCTCAGTGTCAGGAATTTCACTCACAGAGCAGCCCCTCATAGTTCTCAGGCTCAGTCTTCAGCAGGTTGTTTATCCTTTTTACAGCTCCTAACTGAACCTCCATATCAGCCAGGTTACGCACCATCCAGTTAAGGTAGTTTGATACCTAACAACACATATATAGGTAATGGTAGTTTGGGCTGTTACCCAAATCCAAGCATGCAAAAAAAAGAATTTACTGCAGTGCTGATGACTAATCATTATGGTTTAATTATGATTTTTATAATATATTTAGTTTTTATTTCATTTATTTCTTTTATTTTGTTAGCTGCTATAAGACATTTCATTCTTATGTATTTTAGCATAGGTTCTCATTATTTATATTTATCTCAATATCTCATTATTTTATTTATACCTATATATATTATATATGTTCTTTATTATTTTTCTTCATAAGCCTGTGCATTTTTTGGTTTAAACTTGACATTCAACTTGATAGGATTTTTCCTTATTGATTTTCTCACTGCAGCAGTATGTTATTAATAGAAAGCCATGGTTTGTAACAAGGCACCTTTATTGGGTAAGGCAGATGAAGTAAAAATACTCAGGGTGCACTTACTCTCCACCTGAGTGTTGCTATTTGCTATTTTCAATAGGAATATCTGAAATGTATGTTTGTAAGGGGTTTTGGAGCTGATCCTTTTAAACAATTACAATGATTAAAAAACAATTGCAATGTTTGTTTAAAATGCAAATTTTGCTGCTTTAATAATTCTATCAGTGGAAGGTCCTTTGTGTGTGTGTGTGTGTACCATCAGAGCGTAAGTTAGTCCCAGCCCAACCAGGCCAGTAGACAGATGGTTGTAAAGGTTGTTGGTGATGGAGGCCACAGCAGCTACGAGGACAATACAGGCTCCAATATACTCCTGATAGAGATAGTGAAGAAAAATAAAAGAAGCAATAACAGCTTCAGAGGTAGTCAAAAATATATAAAATCCTGAACAATCCACCACTTGTAACCCTCTCTCTAAAATTGTATACAAGGCGCAATCTCTTACTAAAACTGGACCCAAATGATTTACAGAGTGGTGGATAAGCAATACTAAACATCTACATGATTGAGCTTTACTGGGATTTACTGTATGTTCTCATAAACAAATGATATATAGACACAAAAAGTAATTATTGGTTACATATGGACTAACAGAAGGAAATGAAGTCTGATGAAAAGTTGAACAGAGTTTTCTCTCTGGAAGATATTACTGATAGATAATATGTTTGCTGAAGCTACTGGTCACTTAGAGTGTGTGAGTAGTGAAACTCACCATGCGGACTTCCAGCCAACGGTTGGCAGCAGTGAGGAAGAGAGATGCGACATTATTAGCATCCGTAAGCTCCAACAGTCTCTGCCGAAATCTGGCCTCATACCTACAGTATATCATACAGATAAACTCATTATTGTTATAAGGAATTATCATTTATTTCACTGGTTGTACTGTTTTATTCACAATAGTAATGTGATTTCATTGACACTTCTGTTGGTAATAAGCTCACCGGAATGGACCCTCACCTGAAGGCCCGGATGGTGGTGAGACCCTCTACTGTCTCAGAGAAGTGAGAGAGTAATGGGAGTTGGGTACTGTCCTCAAGCTGATGCAGATCTCTGGATGGACACACACATAGATCACCTTTAAACGACTTTCATTACTTAGTCTATTATCCAACATAAACATTTCTTAAAGATTAATTGAAATGATATATGACATTTTGAGATTAAAATATTTTACATATCTGAACATCACTAAGTTCATCTTTCATGTTATCTGATTAGATTGTAAATGGATCCCTGTTGTATTAAAAGTAGATGGCAACATTAAATAGCTTGATATTTTATTTCATTCTATTTCTATAAATATACTGACTATCTCATGGGAAAGGCAGTGCTTCTCATACTTGAACGCCACTCTGAAGTATTTCTGGATGAAGTAGCAGGCTATGGCGAGGGGAGTGAGAGCGATGAGGAAAACAGGTGTGACATATGAGATAACACCCAGTGCAGACACACACAGCAATGTGGAGCGAATCAAACACTCCAAAGTAGTGGGAATATGCTGGAGAGTTAGAGAGGGAGAGAGATGGGAGATAGGGAAAAGGAGGAAAAAAAAGACACACATTAATCACAGTGTCATTTTATTGTATAGTCGAAATATCTGGATGCAACAAGGTCACTGAAACCCATTTATCTAATAGCTGAAGCACACAAAATCGCTCAAACCCAAGGACAATCATAGCGTTTTAGGTGCGACTGAGTTCCAGCTGGAAAAAGAATTAGCTTTTGTGAGTGTAAATTTGTTAAAAGACATTACAGATTATAAATTAAAATGAGTATTTTTGCTTGTAACAGAAGGCTGCCTGACATTTCCATCTACTCATTTACTTAAACTACTACTAAAAATGCAAACAAAAACCCCCACATAATATAATAATATAACATAAAAAGGCCAGCAGACAGACCAAGGGCTGCATCCAAATAAACTTTCAGACTTCCATGTGGCACAACACATATTGTCTGGATTATATTTATCATATAAAATTAATTTGTAAAGAACGTTTACTTTTAATGTCACTAAGTATAAAAGCATTCTTCCCTTTTTCACCCAAAAATACAAGCTCATCAGTCTAAGAGGTAGCTAGTGTTGTGGCTTGGGTTTGCATGGCTGCTTCTTTGAACTGGCTCACTAAATTTATTGACGTTTATAGCAATGGAATAAATTAATTCAGAAGTCTACTGTCTTACGAATAATTAGTGTGTCTAATTGGAACAAACTTTATTATCCAGTGAGACAATGAACCAAAACACATGGTTACACAATACACTGACTGGCCAAGTCAATCACCAGCCCTGTACCCAAGCATTTCACCTACTGTAGTGGAGACTGAAGAGGAAAACCCCCAAAACAAACAACAACTGAAAGAAGCTGAAGATAAGCATCACAAAAGTAGAATGTTTGGTCATGTCACTGGGTTGCCAGCTTGGGCTTTTGCAAGCAAGGGATATATAACCAAATGTTAAGTAATATTTATTTTTAATTTATTTTAAGGCTTTATAAAATTGTTTGCTTGCCTAACAACCAACGATGCCCTGTTCTAAGTCTTTAAACACATCTAGATGTAAATATCAGGAAATATCCTGAAAGCTTAATTTTTTTTCTATCCCCTCCTCTGTGACTTTTGAACTCACAAATGTCTTCACTATACAAAAAAAAAAGAATTGCCCTTGATGGTTCAATACTTTCAGAGGGGACCATATAATAGGTATTATATGTATAAAGGTATGTGTGTGTGTGTGGAAAATCAACACTGTACATAAAAAAATTAGTTAACTGCCAACAAGGCAGGTCTGCCTAATAAAATGGACAGTAATAATAATACACACTGCTTATTAATTACCAATATCACTACTGAGCCTGAGACCAGTACCAGCCCCACATAGTACCATATCAGAGTCAGTGTTGTGCTGAGAAGAGTCCATGATGTGAAGAATTTGATCCTTTGATATCTTATGCCCACTGTTTCTAAATTGTACCCCCTTTTATTTTATAAATTCAGTAAATATGCCATCAATAAACAAAATACATGTTTCAGTTTACCAATTGCATTACAGTGTCAAAACAGAGAAATCTAATTTCCTTCAAAGTTCTGGTTTATTCATACAGGAAAGTTTTAAACAGTGAGAATTAAATAAAAATAGATAACAGCAAAAATGACTGTAAAATGTCGAATGTTTTCAGCTGCATGGCAAGTACTGAGTGTTCCAGAAAGGCAGAGGGATTTGGTTAGAAAAGGTCAACATGGTATTTGATGAGAAAGTTCTCTCAGGAGCCGTGACCCAGTAACATACCTGGTCTATTGTGTTTGTATCTGCTGAAAATCGGTTCAGAAGGCTTCCCAAAGGAGTTGTCTCAAAGAGCCTGGTAAAAAAAAAATCATAAAATAAATATATTTTGCAAATACTGCTTCCAATGCAAAGTTCAGTTTCAACATATTTTCTTATTTGTTAGTAGGTTTAAAATCATTACTGTATACAGATGTAGAAGAAAACTGTACATAATGTGATAAAAAGGTTATTGTGATAGGAGTAAGGGAATGAGCACAAGACAGTCTATGATTACAGCAGCAGCTGTCCAAGTGAATTTAGCCACTAAAGCAGGGGTAAGTGTTTTTCATTGTCAAATATTTTTCTACATTCTGAACCTAGATTTGAGTAATGACAATGTACTTTATCTGCACTGCAATAATGCCTTGGGTTAACCTCTAATGGCTCTAAACCATATGAGGGGTGAGTGGGTCAGAGATCATCTGTCACTTGACCACACACAGTGTGTAATTACCCTCCTCATTACCCACCAGCCCTGTGCTGTTGCCATGGAACTAAAAGCAAAAGCATTGTTTGCTGTCCTGAGCTCAAGCAGATGGGATGCATCAGTCATCAGTCAAGTAGCTTAGTGGAGCCTGACTATGCAACAAGGTAATGGTTTTATTGTCATCTTCCTCTCTCTCTTTCTCTCTCTCTCTCTCTCTCTCACACACACACACCAAGGAAACAGATAAACACAATAACACTCACTCAAACAGCTTAAACAGAGAAGTAATAACAGAAGAGGTCCATACCTCATGGGGGCAAGTATGATGTTATTAAGGAGATTATGGTGCAGCTTTTTGGCCACACTCAGCCCTGTCCACTCCACAGCCACAGATGTGACCAAACACAACGCAATGCCCAGGCAGCACAGCACACTGAACACCAGCAGATATGATGAGTGACTGAACCCGCAGTCCTGCAATCGACAGCACATACAATCTGTTTTTTTCTTACAAACGTGTGTAAATGTGAAAGGCTGAGAATGAATAAGAATGTTAAGAGAAAATGAGAGTGGTGAAGTAGTGTTGTGTTACTTTGTGATAATGTTTTAAACATAGAAAAACAGCATAATCAGTAGAGTAGAGTTTTAATGAAAGCAAAGCACCCCTGACTCTGTAGAGGATTAATTTAATGAGCTTAAGACTCAGCACTAATGATCCAGCCAACGTCCCAAAACAATCAATGCATGTATTTACACAGGCCTTATGATGTAGTCTAATGTAGGATAAATAAATAAATAAAATCTCATCCATATCTGCAAAATCTGCTACACAAACAGGTTAGACTAGTATTTCTGAAAAATTAATTTATTTAAAATACAGAATACTGTTTTGTCTAAAACTGATTGCCCTCTTTTTTTGTTTTTAACAACTATAATATAATATTTAACTATAATAATGAAAAACAGCTCATTCACAAGGACATATTTTGTAAGATCCACATTATCTATGGCTATTAAGAAACATATATATAGTGTACTAAATTAAAAAAATACATATAATCAAACTTTCTTATAAATGTCTGTGTAACATTTTTGGAGTCTCAGATGTTTGCACTGTAACAATAATCAGTAATCAATACATTTCCCCACATGGGAAGTCATCAGAAGAGAGGAGTTTATGTTTGTAATATCTTTCTCTTATTAAGTTTAATAGAAATAACACGTGTGGCTCGTAAGTGGGACAAGAACTAACTTGTCCTGCAGCTGTTCCATAACGTTCATTGCTACTATGAACTGTTAGAAACTGTGATGTGTCATTCATTAATAAGTAAAAAATTGTAATCTTAGACACACTTTGGACTGTGCTCTTGTATGAAAACAAACCACTTTGTGGATATCCTACCACCCTGGCATGGATTAATTTGGTGTAACAGCAGAGTCTGTTATGTGCTATACCTTACTTAACTTCATTAATATCATTAATATCATTAATACAAAATAACGTTACCAAAGTAACTAGGTCAAATTACATGTGAAAAAAAAAAGAAACAGTATAGCTATTAACCAAAGTTTTTACCACCAACAAATAAAATTCAGCAATATCTAACATGAACCAACACCTTAATAAGAGCCCAGAGTTTGATAAGATATCAACACAAAAAAGTGATGTCATTTAATTTTTGCTAATGTATGTGGATTAATGTTTAGTCATGAGTTGAATAACCATTAGTCAGGTATTTGCAGGTCTATACAGTTAACATTTAAGCAAATGGCTTCAATCGCTTTATTAAGTTCTTCAGTACATTCTTGTATTTTTAGTATTGTCATAAAAACACAAGCTTCAATTTTCTTGCTGTATAATTGGCATACTAGTGGCTTCAATAACAAACCTCTTGCTGTCTAACTGAGGCATGTGTTTATCCATTAGTTTAGTGCTTGCTCTGTTTTCTCTTAGCACACCTGCTCTGTAGAGCACAAATCAAAATGATTTGTTGTGAACATGTAAAGTGAAAAGCCTGACGGATCAAAGGACACTGCACTCGTGGACTTACACACTTTATTTATCTATTTATTTATTTTTAAAGAATACTATATCACCGCACCGGATTGCAATGGATTATGCAAGTTTGAGATGGAACACACAAACACACACACACACTTATAATAGGTCAGACAGGGCCCTACTTGCTGTATTAAGTATCTTGCAACAGCACATGATATGTGATCAGTATCCGTCATGTCTTAGTATAGCTGATGCACTGGAATACCTCAGTCTCAGATAACTCCTTCCACCTGCTGTGTCTCTAATGTGTTAATGACACAGTAACACCCATGCACACTGATACAGCTTCAAAAGATTTTCTCGCAATATTTTCACTCTTGAGTGACATTTTGGAACGCTGGAATAACACAGTACTCGTGATAAACAGTTTACATTTACTCTTGCATATGTGATTTCAATGTTATGGAAAGCTTATTTTTCAATGCCCAAGAACTTAATATAGCTTTCGAACATCTCTACAATTTTACACTCCATTAAAAATAGCAAAATCTATTTGTATGACTTACAAGCTGAAACTATAGCTAGTTTACCAGTTTATATTTGTCACATACAGGGTTTGGACAGTGAAACTGAAACACTGGCCAATTTAGTGTTGGAGGTTTCATGGCTAAATTTGACCAGCCTGGTGGCCAATCTTCATTGATTGCACATTCCACCAGTAAGAGCAGAGTGTGAAGGTTTAATTAGCAGAGTAATACCACAGTTTTGCTTAAAATATTGCACTGCACACAACATGGGTGACATATCAGAGTTCAAAAGAGGACAAATTGTTGGTACACGTCTCGCTGGCGCATCTGTGACTAAGACAGCAAGTCTTTGTGATGTATCAAGAGCCACGGTATCCAGGGTAATGTCAGCATACCACCAAGAAGGACGAACCACATCCAACAGGAGTAACTGTGGACGCAAGAGGAAGCTGTCTGAAAGGGATGTCTGGGTGCTAACCCGGATTGTATCCAAAAAACATAAAACCACAGCTGCCCAACTCACTGCAGAATTAAATGTGCACCTCAACTCTCCTGTTTCCACCAAAACTGTCCATCGGGAGCTCCACAGGGTCAATGTACATGGCCGGGCTGCTATAGCCAAACCTTTGGTCACTTGTGCTAATGCCAAACGTCGGTTTCAATGGTGCCAGCGGCGAAAATCTTGGGCTGTGGACAATGTGAAACATGTATTGTTCTCTGATGAGTCCACCTTTACTGTCTTGCCCACATCCCAGAGAGTTACGGTGTGGAGAAGCCCCAAAGAAGTGTACCACCCAGACTGTTGCATGCCCAGAGTGAAGCATGGGGGTGGATTAGTGATGGTTTCGGCTGCAATATCATGGCATTCCCTAGGCCCAATACTTGTGCTAGATGGCGCGTCACTGCCAAGGACTACCGAACCATTCTGGAGGACCATGTGCACCCAGTGGTTCAAACATTGTATCCTGAAGGCGGTGCCGTGTATCAGGATGATAATGCACCAATACACACAGCAAGACTGGTGACAGAGTGGTTTGATGAACATGAAAGTGAAGTTGAACATCTCCCATGGCCTGCACAGTCACCAGATCTAAATATTATTGAGCCACTTTGGGGTGTTTTGGAGGAACGAGTCAGGAAACGTTTTCCTCCACCAGCATCACGTAGTGACCTGGCCACTATTCTGCAAGAAGAATGGCTCAAAATCCCTCTGGCCACTGTGCAGGACTTGTATCTGTCATTCCCAAGACGAATTGATGCTTTATTGGCTGCAAAAGGAGGCCCTACACCATACTAATGAATTATTGTGGTCTAAAACCAGGCGTTTCAGTTTCATTGTCCAACCCCTGTATAGACACAAGAAGCATTTCAGTATCTGTCTTAACCACACTCTCTTGTTCTCACAGATAACATATAATGTGGACACAGTATATAACCATAGCCAAACCTGTTCAGTTTTGGTTACAGGCTAGTAAAGAACCATAACCTATTTGGTGAATTTGTTTAGGAACTAAGGTCAAACAACACATTCTCTGAATCACTCTTTTCTTTAATTAAAAAAATTTGATTCTTCCTCATTTTTAACTAAAAATCAAATAAAAAATGTGAATTTTAGAGGCGATTTAAACTGCCCATTTACAGCATTTGGCAGATGCAAGTTACATTTTATACAATCAAGATATTGAGGGTTATGGGCCTTGCTCAAGGGCCCAGCAGTGGCAGGTTGACTTGGGATTCAACCTCACAACCTTCCAATCAGTAATCCAACACCTTAACCACTTAGCTACCACATCCCCAGTCAGCAATCTGTATAAACAAAATCAATCATGCAAAGTGTGTTAAATATGTATCTTACTTTTCAGTGCAAGGATACTCAAGGATATGGAAACTCTTGAAAATGTGAACATATGGATATATATAAAATATGAGAGTAAGAAATTATTCTGTACCTGCACTAGTGTGCAGTTGTGTCGAACAGCATTGATCTTGGCATGAATGACATCAGAGGTCCAGTGAGCGAGCCAGACATCGATGGCCACCATGAACGAGTGTTTGAGCAACTGAGAGAGCAGCAGTAGGGGCAGCAGCAGCAGTCCAGCTGAGCTCAGGTACTTCCCACATGAGCGCCAAGGGATGGTGGCTCTGTGCCTCATTGCCTGCGAGAGGTTCTCCTCATCATCACTCTCCACTGACTCCTCTGCAGGTACACAACAACATGAGGTGAGGCACAGACTCTGTTGCTTGTTTTTTTTTGTTAAAGATGAATAGCATAGGCTGCCACTTGATGAAAATAAGCAAATACAGCAAGGGTAAGCAAGCTTTTCTAGAAGGAGTCTCTACAAGCAATTACTAATTTGGTGATGAAAACTACTGAATTTCTAAGCACTTTTTTGAGAAACAAAAAGTGCACTATGGTTTTGTTCTTGGCCTGCTATCACTCAGCATTCACACGTCTCCCACTGACATGCAGTTTCAAACAATTCTTGACCGGATGATTCATGATACACAAACGTGCCAAAACTTTGGAATAATTTTAGAGAACAGTTTAGAAATGTGAGCTCTATATGTGTTTTTTTGTAAATCCAGGATAAAAATATAATTGTTAAACTTGCCGTTGTTATAGTTTTTAGGTATTTTTTCTTCTTATCTGTATATCTTTTGATGATTATTTTTAAATGACAGTTAACTATCACTTATCAATAATATTTAGTTTTATATTTTAAACTCTTAAGGCACTTTCAACTTTTTGACTTTTGGGTGATAATAAATAATTATTGTTATTGAGTATTATTATTATTATTATTATTATTATTATTATTATTATTATTATTATTATTATTACCTTTGCCAGCTGCATGAAGATTCTGTCACTTGTCAGCAGAAGCATTTTTCTGTAGACAGCTGCTTATATTATGCAGTAACAAGGAATAAACTTTACTACATAAAACTCATCACCCACACTACTCCAAAGCTGTAAATACACAGCATTTCATAAATTAGTACTCTCTACATCACCTATACAACATAAAGAACCAGATCCCTGATGCAATGATACACTATATGAATCAAACTGCCAGTTTAGTCACATATAGGGGTAAAGAAGAGAGAGAAAAACAATGGAGAGCAGGATGCAGGCTGAAAATCTGGCAACAAATCACAGAGGAAAAATAAGAATATGAATAACAGAGTGTAAATTGAGGTTAAAAATGAGGGCCAATGTGGCACAGGGTCCCCATTCACTCCATGACAGATATATAATGTTGATTTATATCTTTCTGTGAGTAGTACCTGCACAGAAGTGCTCATATTAAGGTCTTCTACCCGCTCCCAATTCTAAATTTAGACACAACCACATGCTGTAATTTTAAGTGCATAGGAGAGAGTGCTGGAAGAGGAGTGGGAGGGAAACAGAGAGAAATAATACATGGGGGTGGATAAGCATAAACGTAACAAAAAACAAAGATAATCAAACTCATGGTGGCACAAAAGCAGATAGCTTTTACTGCTCATGCTATAGGTGGAATATTATAAGAGCTGTTTTATTCTACATGAATGGATGGATGCATGCAGCCAAGACCACTGACAGAGCACACAGCACCACTTTACACAAGCTTTACACAATTCACAGTTACCAAACCATTGTCCACCCACACCTGTGAGTGCAGTCCCCAGTGCTGCAGGGACACACAGACCAGAGAACCAGCAACATTCATCAGATTGAGACAGAGAACACAGCCTGCTAACACTCCACATGAGCAACATATAAGAGGAACATCATTTTAATACAGACTGCCATGTAGTGAAGGGGCCACTTTCTTTATCTAGTCCCAGAATAAATAATGTGGTGCCATCACTCTTGTGCCTTCTACTGGGAAAACAGCACTTTGGGGCCGCATTCACACGCTCTTAAGATAAAGACTGTCGTTGTCCCATTCGGAGGACAGCTGACCTCTATGGTTCCTTATCTTGGCTCAATTTGACAGCAGCGTAAAGGGTAGCTTTGCAGGAAATTTGATCTTTTTCCACCTACAGTTCGGTTCTGTGGTCCAGTGTTCAGTTTTGATGAACGGGGCTCGGAGCTATTACTCCGAGCATTTACAAATATGAATTGTCATGAAATAGTCATATTATGTTGATAGTTGTGCATACTCCTTGAAGTCATATTGTGGTTATAAGTAACCTTATATGTTACCTCAAATAAGAGTGTTTTAGACTGATGGTATTCTTAGCCCATGACCTAGTGAACCAATATCGATGCATTCATTAATAGAGACTCCTAAAGTCATTCTGGATAAAGGCATCTGCCATTAATGTAAATGTAAATATAGATAATGTATTATTATTTGTATGCAGCATGCACCGGATATTTAATTAGCTATTATGTTAATTAGTTTTACATGGTTATTTAGCTTTTTATTCAGCAATCACTGTTCCTGAAGAATATATCTATGCATCTGTCATAAGCTAGCCAATTGGAGTGGTTAGAGTGGCAGTTAAGAATAATTTGCAAGGTACATTTAGTTAGCTACCTATGCTATTCACTAATAGTCTTCTAGTTGTTTTCTCTAGGTCAGAAAGTAGCAATTAACAAACTAAGGTTATTTTGGTTTGTATCCCTCATTAACTAGCTAGAGGGACTGTATTATACTGCAAACAGCATTTGGCAGCATAAAAATAGTCTCTGTTCCAAATGGACTAGATCTAAATATAAATAAATAAGTATATAAAGAGCAATTTCTCTTCATCAAAATTAAATTACACTTTATATTTATATATTTAACATATTTTATGTTTATATTTTTATATTTATAGTATATTTGATTTAGATCAGTAAACTGGCGTACAGTATTCTTTGGCCAAACAATGTTCTACTTAAGTAGCATGAACGTGTCGAGGTCTGATATGAGGTTGTTCCGAGTTCTGCCTCAGTAAATCAGTCAAATTTGTTCCAGCAGTTCACCCACAGTGATGGAAATAGGTAATGTCCCAAATGTAATGCCTGTCAGGAGTTTATTTACCCCAATGTACCACAGGTACCTTTAAACAAATAATGTGTTTTCTGGTTAAAGTGTAAAAGCGCAAACACAGCTGTGTTACTTATTATTTAATGCTGCAAAAATAATAGCAAGTGAAAATAATTTGTATAAAGGCAGATATAGCCAGTATGCTTCATTATGAGCTTATTATTTGATAGATATAAGGTTATTACACACAGTTCTAGATTTATTTTCCATCCAAATTCCGAGTTGTTCTATTGGCAGTGTTATAAAAAAAAAAAAAGCAAAATGATCTGCCAATAGAACAAGACAATCTAAAGCTTGAAATTAGTAAACTGCTTACATAATTAGGCTTAATTAACTTATATTTGCTGAATATTTGTTGTACCTTATCTTTGTCATAATGAGAATATCTTTGTCATAATGAGAAATATTAGACACATTTCCTTTACTTAAAATATTTTCACGTTTTCGATATAATTTTTGCACTGTAGAAAAGAGAAACATTCAGGGCTTGGATCAGAACCTGGGCAGAATGTGACAAATCACTGCCAGCTATTACTGTTTGAAGAAAAGATCTTATTTAAAAGATCTTTCTCCACTGTGTGCATTAAGAATCTTTCAGGGGGAAAGATTGCTCTGCCTGTTTTTTATGACCCAGACATGTCGCACATTCCCCATTAGTGATTACTATGGCTGGGCTGAAAGCCAGGCGTCCAGCAGTCACCCAGCGTATTTTGTCCTTGATCTAAAGATGTGTCACAAAGATCATTATCCTCACCGAGGACAAAAACACAACATTGAGTAACAACAGTAATGGCAGATGCCAGTTCAGAAGGGCATGTGGAGGTTGGCCAATCTTAAACAGGCTGTTGGGTAGAGATGAAGTCATTAAATAAAGATGTGACAACTTGAAAGCAAACTATTACTCGGATCATTTTAAATCAAGGCTCTCTGTAAATTATGCAGTCTTACCACAATGCCAGTTTAAGCAGACCATAAACACAAATATCACAAATGCTGACAGCACAGGGATGGAGTGTTCAACAGAAATATGCTAGTATAGACTTTATAATGTGTTTCCTCCTACCTTCCTCTTCTTCCTCTGTCTTTAGTGCCTCTCTGGAGTACATGGCCCTTCTCAGGTTCTTCCTTTCCAATACCGTCATACTCTCTGCTACAGTCTCCTAAAACACAGCCATGTATTCTTATTCACTAAGAAAATGCACACTTTGCACAATGCAGAGACACCATTATTGATATTCTTGTACATATAAGTGAAAACGCTGGCAAAATTAGTGTATATGGAAGTGGGTGGCTATGTGGGCTTCATGACAGAGCAGATAAGATTAGAGACACAGATAAGTTAGTTCTGGTTCTCACTTATGTTATAGCAGCTATAATTAGTTGTTCCATCACCAACTTTCTTTTTCTCTCTCTTGAAGTTAATAAGACAGAAAATGTTACTGAGAAACATGATCCTCTGTCCTGAATACTTTGCAGCACCATAAAACTTAATGGAACAGCTTTACCTCTGACTTTTGCAAAGTGCTGACACTGGAGCCTTTTTCCAAAACTGCTAAATAAACATATCTACAGAAAATGCCACCATATAAAGACTTGCACATTTTTTGTTACTAGTTTGTGTTCCATACAAATCCAAAATAGATTCTGACAAATCAGAATTGAAATTTGAGCTATGGCATACATTCACCATAATTAATATAATTCAAATTGAATTAAATAGAATTGAATAGAGTTGTATCTACCCCAACACCTCTGGGGTTATCTCCAAGTTTAATATCTGGGAATACCCATTATTACAAGCTAGGTAACTGTTTAAGGTTAAGGGTTTTAAAACAGAACACCATTCTGTCAGGAATACTAGCTTTCTGAAACTATGAAATTGTGAGGTTTTTCATTATCTTGAGAGTGTATTTTAAGACACCACAATAAGTGGTATGAGGGGGCTCTTGTGCCTCTAACTCTAACCCTCCTAGTGCCTATTCCTATGTACTAATATAACAGAAGATATCATAAGAAGGAGTCTATACCCATTATCAGCTTCTTGTGAAACTAAATCCAACTTTAATCGGAAAGCTGTGCTGGCTAAACAGAAGAGACTTGTGCATTAGGACTGAAAATGAACATGTCCAGTCTTGTCAAATCATTTAGCTTTCCTCATCTAAGACAGTGCAGTTGCTTCATCTGTGGGCTGTACCTTCTCAAATTCCCGATCCTGGCGATGCATGAGGGCTTTCCACTGCTCAAACAGTTCAGGTTCGGATTTCTGGATATCTTTCAGGGTACCCTCTGTCTGGATCGTACCATCTTTCATTGCGATAATCTATAGACAGTCCAAGAAAATTTCCAATATGTTAGCACATTTATTCCCAATCAAACAGTCTTATTATTTTATTATATATATAAGAGATGGGATATAATGTGATATATGTAGATCTATCTAAATCAGAAGGGATGTCTGCTGTGTCAAATTAAGAGCTGAGTAATAGGCATTCTTGGAACGGTAAACAGCCATAGTGCCATCAATCAGACGCACAGAAGGAGGGAGATAAGTGTAGGAGCAAGCCTTTCATTATGCAACTCACTAAACAAGAGTGTGTTGCCTCTAATTTATCAGTCTGGAACTTGTTGGATAGAGGCAATCCAAGCTTGGAAAAGCCAAACTGAGAAAAAAAAAACACTAAATAAAAGCCATTTTCATCTATAAACAAAGATAAGACAATACCCAGTCTGCATGAGGCAGGTACTGCAGTTTGTGTGTGACCAGAACCACAGTCCTTTTCTCCTCCCGGAGCAGTTTCAGAATACCCTCCTGCATCAGGTGATCACTCAGATGGATATCCAGTGCTGAGAAAGGGTCGTCCTGCAAAAGATATGACAATGCACTGAAATCTAGCCTGACATGACGATATAATCCCCACGATTAAAAGCAAATCTGCATGCTGTCTGAAACCCAGTAGTCTATAAGGTACTTCAGGTTGTTCATCTGGGGAAACCCTAAAGGCAGTGTTTTTCTGAATCAGTGAATAAAACCATTGTAGTGAGCTAAGAACACTTAAAGAAACCCTAAAGATTTTTACTGTTTTCTAAGAGTGTATTGTTGAGTTTTTAATTATAGGATTTAGTACCATCAGTAATATATAGACGGCACTATTTCCAAACAACAGCATGAAAAACATGTGACAGCTTGAAAACAAATGTCCTGATTCCCCTTTCAGAGATATTTCTAAGTAGAACCCTTTTATGGGGAGTCTATCTTAGTGTTGATTCACCCATTCTAATCTCATGGTGTATGCAGCTGTCTGTACTAACACTGGAGTACATGGAATGGTGTTTGGACTCACAAGGAAGACTACATTGGTGGTCTGATAGAGGGCACGGGCCACACTGATACGCTGCCTCTGGCCTCCTGAGAGGATGATTCCCTGACAAGAGAGGAAAGAGGTTCATCATAAGACAATTACTGTAATGTATGACATGCTGATTTAATGTACACTATATAGACAAATGTATGAGGACACCTGACCACCAGATTGTCCCATTTGGCCAAAATAGACTGTACTCTGGGAAGGCTTTCAATTAGAAATTGGAGCATGGCTGTGGAGATTTTATGCTCATTCCAGAACAAGAGCAAGCGCAACACTGATGTTGAGTGAGGACACCTGGGGTGCAGTCAATTTTTCAGTTCATCCCAAAGTTATTCAGTAGGTTCTGTGCAGTCCACTCATGTTTCTCTACTCCAAGCTGGCTAACAATATCTTTGTGGACCTTGTTTTGTGCACAGGAGCAATGTCATGCTGAAAATTTCAGTGCAGGGAAATTGTAATGCTACAGCTATCAGATTAATACAGATTAATGTATATCATACATCTTCCCTTTTACTTTAAAGTATAGTTAACCAAAAGTGAAAAGGGAAGAATTGCATTGGTATTTGTTTAAGCTGGAATCTGTTTCCCAACTGAACTGATAAAGTTTTTGTCCATTCCAGTGTAGCACATAAAATAAAAGCTGGACAGTCTGATATATTTATAACTGCATATTTTAAATGTGCGGGCGAGATTCACGATTCAGATATGAGAAACTGCTCACAGGGTAACAATAGCCTGATTTCTACACAAAGCTGACCTTTATTTAAAAAAAAAAAAAACGCTAAGAAAAAAGCCAATATTGAGTAAACCTTTTTTTTCGTATCCTGGAGTATCCCACTATGTTTCCTGGAGACTCAACAAGCAAAAAAAGGTCTTTGGTCTGGTGAGACGAAAATTTAACTTAACAAAGGATCAAATTCAGAGGAAACCTAATGCTGGGAATTATCCTAAAAACAACATCCCCACAGTAAAGCATGTTGCTGGTAGCATCATGTTGTGAGGATGCTTGTTATTAGCAGGGACTTGGAAACTGGTCAATGTTGAAGGTAAGGTAAGAGGAATAGGCTCAAATAACAGAACAGAAATAAAAGAACAGCCACTCTGCCTGAGACCTGATATTGGGGCACCTTCAAACAAGACAACAACCCTAAGCATGCAACCAAAAGTGCATTGGAGTGGTTCAAATCCAAGAAGAACTGATTGACAATCTGTGGCAAGATGTGAAACATGCTTTGGCAAAAATATCAAGATCCAGATGTGCATAGCTGATACGGACAAATCCAAGAAGTCTTACAGCTGTAATTGCAGCTAAAGGTAGTTCTGTCAAGTACTGTCCAAGGAGGCTCATAAGGGCAAAGGCTTCTTTTCATGATTACTTTAGTGCTCTGTGAGTGGGCCAGTGGCAGTTAACTCAGCTATTTGTGAGCCCATTTTGTAATCATACAGCAGAGATAAATAGAGCAAAAGGGAGAGTGAGAGACTGAGCAAGTGAGAAAGCACACATGAACCTCTGAAAATTTCAAGTGAGCACACAATATATACAGTGCAGTCCGTAAATAGGGAGTCAATGCTCAACAGAAGCTTTCACACAACATGAGACTGCAACAATGTTGTATTTGCATATTGCTTACATTTGTACATTTCTGTTTATATATACTATCACAGAAATGTTTGTATTAGATCTTATGTTTTATGGTCTACTATAAGAGAGTGTAGGAGAGTGTTGTGATAAATAGCACACTCACCCTTTCACCAATTTCCGTCTGGTCCCCCTGTGGTAGGATGTCGATATCCGGCTGCAGGGAGCATGCCTCAATCACTGTCTTATACCTGTACAGACAACACACTCAGTGCTACTGTACACCAAACACAACACTCAATCATTTAATTTCTTCAACATTATATTTTGTTAACTGATGAGTAGCATGGAATTTCCATCTAACTATTAAAATATTATAAAACAAGATTAATAGAAACACACATTAAATCCACTAGCATCAAACTGGTGATATTAACACAAAAATGTAAATCAAAATCATGTAAAGGACTGCTGTTTCATTAGTCTGGTTGAATGTTCTGTTACAGTCTTTAATTTAAATGATCGACTGATTTTTTCACATCTTTTAAGTATGCCCAGGCTAGCATATATAACAAAAGAGAAGAGCGAGAGAAGGGGGGCAGGTGCATTTCTGAATCATGATTGCACGATTGTTAAAGCAAATTACAGATGAACAGGAAATGAGTCAGTGACCTATACTGAATAATAAAAAGAGAGACAGTCTGACACAGAAAGAGGAAAAGGGACAGAAAGAAAGGGATGGTAAACACTGGTCCTTTTAGCTTAATTTCACCACAGTAACAGAAGGCCAGAAGCTGCTTAATGTCTTTTGATTGACAGGCCATTAAAAAGCACAGGCTAGTAACAGCACCATAATAAACCTGAATGAGTCTGTTAAAAATGCCATTTGGAGGACTGATAAGAGAAAACCCTGCCAGCAGCAACCAGGTGGATAAACAGCAACATATGGTTGTCAATTTGATATGCGTGATGCAAAGTCAGGTCTGAGATCTACAGAACAAAATACATAGACATCACTAATAGCATTCAAATATTACACCAACATACTAGAGAGATTAACGCAATCTTTACCTTTGTTTGATCAGAGGCATCTCAAACGTGATGTTCTCTACCACAGAGGCGTTTAGAAGCCAGGGCTTCTGGGAAGCGTATGCAACAGCACCTCTTTTTCTGTTAGAGAGATAGACAGACAGAGAGAGAGAGAAAGAGAGAGAGAGAGAGGGAGAGAGAGAGAGATTGTTTGTCAATATTGTTTGTCATAGCACAATGCAGATTATCGTTAGTAGCTAATTATCATTTTATCATTTAGGTTTCAATACATGATGAGCAGCACACTTCTCATGGCATATACCCAGCCATGATACAAGTTTAACTTTTTTTTTTTTTTTTTTAATTTAGGATATATTTCACTAAGAATATGCAAGTAATTAACTGGTTGAGTAACTGATTGATCAATTGATTGATTCATCTTTGGTAATTGCTTTGTCCTGTTCATATTTGCATTGTATCCTGGGAATTCTGGGCATGATTTGGGGATACATCCCAGGACACCATTCACTCACACCTAAGGACAATTTATTCTTGCCAAATCTACCTACTGGTTTGCTTTTGGGAGATGGGAGGAAACCAGAGGAAACCCACACGGACAAGACAGATCATGTGAAACTAGATACAGACAGTAACTTACAAATATAATCTAAACTGTAGTTGTTTACAACTATGTTCTTTTTCTTTAATAAATTACAGCCAAACTGAATAACCACTAAATATTGACAATCAAAACAGTAATATCAAATAACACTGGAAGAAATCCCTTTCAAATCTATAGCTGATGCTCAAGGCTATAAATAAAATCACATACTTTTTTTTTCACGTGTTTATATGTGAGAGTGTATGTATACATACCGGAATTCTTCATCACCGGATGCATCTGGACTGCAAACAGAAGTGCACGCACACACACACACACACACATATATATATATCATTATGCCATAATTTGATTAATTAATAATGCTAAGATTTGAAAAGTACTTTCCTTTTTACAAAGAAGTGTACTGTATATTGTTCAAAATAATTTATGCTAAAGCATAATATTGAAATTGTAGGCATTAAGCTAAAATCTGAGTTCAGGTTTGGCTTGAAATGAATAGGAAATGTCCATTCTGTTTAGGTGTCCTTGTTTGGAAGCTCTTGAGCCTCAAAATGACATACAGCCAGAAAGCAGCTAATAATAACAAGATCTGTATGTCCTTGGCTTTTGTTCCAGAGCTTAGTTTATGAGAAAGGCAAAACACACACACACACTTGTGAGAGGCACAGGGCATTTCTGTGCACACACACACAGTGCTTTCTGAGAGAGGATGTGTACAGTCTCAGGTTAGGGTCACAGAAGTCACGATGAATAAAGAACCTAGCATTCTATTTTCAAAGCTCTTAGCCAGTGCTTTAAACCACTTATGACATCTGAAGCACTTCATATCAATACAGCTGTCCTATATCAAAATTTTTGAACAAGGTCATGTTAGTAGTAGACCAATTTAATGAGGTTATTAAAAAAACTAATTAAATCATCTAAATGAATGAATCATGAATGAATAAACCTGTCAAATGTTGGTCAAATGGAATCTGTAATTAAAAAAAATCCCCATGTTTTAAAATGCTATAACTTTACTTCTGTTTCCATGCAAAAATTCAGTTCAGATATAGCTTTCAGTACTAACAGAAAATCTCAAAATTTTTACAATTTAAAGGGCATTCCAAGGATGTCACCCATACTACTATAGAGGACAAAATGGCTTAGAAAACAATTTTCTAAAGTCCTAGGGGTGTCACTAGCCCAGCTTTCCTAAGATCCTACATTGTATGGCTGAATAGACAGGAAAGGAGGAGGTGGGAGTAAGACTGCAGCTGAGCATACACTGCTTGAGTGGGACTAGACCTGGGACCTGGGTCAGGATATTACAGAGACCAGCAGATGCAATCGCAGAGAGAAGATTACAACCCTCTAGAACCCTCCAGAGAGAAGCATACTGCAGGGGATGATGCTTAAATACATGCACACACATGCATGTAAACACACGAGAGGTTTCCTGTCAGGGTGCAGCAATATCGTACTATACTGCTGACTGAAATTAAACCCTATTCCAATATAACATTTAAACCTATACAACAAAACAAAAACATTTAAACACATACAATATGTGTTAGAGAGTAAATGCGGGATGTGTACCTTTCATCACCCATGGAATCCAGATTTGGAATACTGTAATCAGAGGACAGATGGATATTGAGTACCCATTAAATAATCACATCAGTAATTCTAAATCTATTATAAAGGAGATAAATGGCATCTGAATAGTTATAATTTTCTCAGGATGGCTCCAAACTGTAAATACTCACAGGCTTCCAGCTTTCAGCCTGTGAGTAGTACGATATTATATAGCTCATATATTTAGACAAAAAGCTTATATATATATATATATATATATATATAACAATTTGAATTCATCAATTCCAAAGGAAAAGCAGGTCAGTCAGAGTCTGCAAAACGAACTGCAATTACATAAATAATAATTAGTAATGTAAGCAGTAATTCATGCGAGCTTTTACAGGTTACATAGGTCAAGCCTCATTCAGAGGATCAAGACAGGTATGTCTAAATAGTATATAAATATATATCCACTATCCACAAGGTCACAGAAGAAGCATACAAACATTTAGAATTAGTTGCCTACTGAGTATCAGACGAAGAGGCTATTTTTTTAATACAAAGTCTTCTCTGTATAGAATTTTAGGTTATTGCAGTTGCAGAACCGGGTAATCTGTTGGTCTTCAAAAGTCTAGCACAAGCATTCTCCAGTTTTATCCTGTTTTTGTAGTTTGCATTGTAAACTAATAAGGCGAGTTACAGATATACTGAATATAGTGTTATATAGTGTTATTTATCAATATCAGATTACTGTAAATCAAATAAATGATTTCTTCATTTACAGCATATTAGTGTTATTACAGTAGATAAATTTGCTTACATTAAGCTTTTATTCAAAAAAAAAAACTCATCTGCCAATAGAGAAAACATTTGGAGCTTTTAAAAAAAGGTTTAGATTTGATTTAATTTATTATAACATGATGGGGTATAGTGGAAAGTTACTACATTATATTATATGCTAAACATTTTCACTTGGATTTTTTTGCAGTGTAAACATATTTAGCTGGTGTTTTGCAGACCTCTGCAGAATATAATATCAGCAAATGAATCACCTAAAATGTAGCTGTGCTCAAAGAAATACAATATTGCACAAAATATACTGCAGACATGAGTTATAAATTCGGATGTTGTTAATGATGCATACACAATTTCTCATTTTCATTTTCCGCGTAAACGAACCGACTGAATGAATCCGACCCTGTCTGAGTCACAGATCCATCGATTCCTGCTTTTCAATTAGCAGATCTTTGTGAATTTCAATTATATAAAGCCTACCACTGTTCTCAGTGTAATGCACTCAAATAAACATTTGCACAAACACAGACAAATGCAGTCCTGTTTATCATTTTTGAGAAGGACTGTAACCAAAATAGGCAAAAAGACAAAAGGGTGAAATAAATGTTGATTTGTAGCAAGATGTGTTTGATGAGCATTATGTTCTACATATGTACCTGTTCCATGTCACAGTTCCAGAGATCCTCTGCATCTCTCCCAGCGTAGCCAGTAGCAAAGAGGATTTTCCACAGCCCACCTGACCCACTATCATAGTCAGCTGACCTGGTAGGAAACACACCCACACATGCACACACACACATACATGTGCACACAAAACACACACACACATCCACCCACCCCTCCCCACACACACACATACAGACACACACACACACACACAAATAAGGAAGGAGAACATACATTTCAAACATTATCCAGCTGTACTGCAATTTTATAGATATTGGAGACTCACCAAATGGAATCTTTATGTTCACGTTGGAAAGTGTGGGTGCACCATCAGTCCAGCTGAAATAGCCATTGCTTATCTGTCAAGCAATTAAAAATTACTCTCAACTACCCAAATACTCTAATATTTTATACAAAGGATATAACATACAGTAAATTCATTTTAGTGGGTTATTCATTATATTTTGTTATTGATGAACATTTCATTTCATGTAATTGAAACAAACATACATACAAATATACATCCTGGTTTTTAACTTTAACCATATACAGAAGGATATCATGTGGTAACAAGCCATTTAGTATATTCACTAGTGGGTTTTTGTGCTTTTAAAGATAATTTCTACAGTCATCTTCTTTCACACAATATGAGAACTACTCAAATTGTCCTGCAAATTCCACAGAAAAAAATCTTCAGCTGATTTGCACTGGAGGGGTTATTACTACCTCATATAAAGTTGTACATGCAATTTTTACATGATATATAAGCATTCTTATTCCTTTGATAATAGGGAGGATGAGATTTAGCAGATGCACAAGCAAAAGAAAAAGATATGTGCTTTGTAAAATGTTCAGATAATGTGTAAATATGTAACTCCAAATAAAATACCACTCTTTCAGTTTTCAATTAGAGAGTCAGACTGATTTTGAAGGAAAGAAATCATAGACCAAATTCAAAGCTGAAAAATGATGGTTGCAAAAAGTCAAATGCTCCAGATGTCTGCCTCTGCTTCAGCAGTGAAAGATATGCATAAAATGTAAATGCTTCATAGGCATATTTTGTGTTGTTCTTCAGTGTTGTCAAGGAAACATACCCCAAACTACACCATGAAAAGTGATAAAAGTGCAAGATAAAATATTTTGTATGTTTATGAATACTACCATGCTAAAGCATCTCTTTAATACAATGCAATGTATATACATAGCAGTCTAATTCTAGTCAGATTTTATTTCAGAGAATGGATGAGAATGACAGACATGCCACCATACATGTATAATCCATAAATAGTCTATACAGTGACATGCAAATCAAAGTCCTGACTGTGTGTTATACAAAATTGTGAACTAACTTCAGTCATCATTAAAGACATACTGTATGATTGTACATATTATGTTTATGGGTAGTTTACTGTCTATTTACTGTCAAATAAAACAATAGATAATGCAAATCAGTCAGGTTTCATCACTTGAACTGTTGCAATGAATCAGGTCATTTATTGGCTATTCAAATATCGTTCTATATGAAGGCATTTAGATGGGAAAAAAATATCACTGATATCAAATGCTTCATGAATGCTGATCCATATTCTAGCAATCCCTCAGGCTCATCATAACTTACTCTGATGCAGATATCTTCATCCTCCACTGCAGCTGAATCTACGCACTGCTCACTCTGTAGCCCAAAGCTGTTCCACTCATCTCTCACTGGTCGTTTACGGTTCACAACCTTCAGTGGCTATGAACACATACAGTGCATTTAGACACACCAAGGACTCTGAGTCTTTTAAAGTGTTATGTATCATTTAAGAATGAAAGACGGGGAAAGAAATAGAGTGACTCCTCACAAGTGCTTGGTAATTGCTGTGGTTGCTGGAGATGGTTGGAACGGTGGCCTTAGGCTCTTGCTCTTCTCCTATCTCATCACTGGAGAAGAACTCACTTAGCTTCTGCACACTTTTTAATCCCCCCCCCAAAAAAAAAACATATAGGAGAGTTAATGTGGTCCTATCCTATTATAAGCAAGTCATATAGAACATGTCTAGTTACTTAACAGTACATCATAATGTCCTTTCTTATATATTTATCACAGTGTGAAATATCTCACCCATGTAGGAATTACAGCTCCTCTTACTGTCAGTCTGTGTAATTTAATAACTAATTTCTCACCACAAATGAAGTGTAAAGCGGAGAATAAGGGAAGAAAATGGCATACTTTTATTTTATTAGGCTGATGAGTAAAGGAAGGACAGCAGATATTTCAAATTCATTGGGATTCAAAGCAAGTAAGAGAGAAAATATGCAATTAAATATTATTTTTTTAAAAAAAAGCTAAATGTGTTTTTACTTCATTGTTTGCTTCGTTGTTTAGTTTTGACTATTCAGTTCAATTTAGTTGAATTTGATTTGTATAAACATTGCCCCAAAGCAGCTTTACAAATGTAGAAAATGTAGATAGTTCATTAAATCTTTAATGAACTTTCCAGAGGTGACAGTGGCAATGACAAACTTCCTGAGACTACATAGAAAAAAAAAAACTGTGAGACGAACCACAACTGAAATCTTCTGGGTGACAGATAGTGGCATTATAAATCATTACACATCTAAAATTGTACACTATAAAGGCCCAAAGATTGAAAGATTGTTCAGTGTGAGCATTGTGATAAATCTCTCAGTGACTATAACACAATTGTATTGTATATGCTCTCTGTAAGGCAAATAAACAGGGTCTGCAGGTTCTTAATGCTTTCAGCCTAGTGCTGGAATAACAATGCATAGGCCTATTTTATTCATTTACATGCAAGAAATAAGGATAATGTGTACATAATTTTAATATATTTCAAAATGTTATATTTATTAGCAAATTACGCCTAAGGGCGGATAATTGTTTGTTAAAATAGTTTAAATCCTGTCCATCAATCTAATCAGTGATACACAAGCTAGGTTATTTTTTTTCTACAAACAGCAACTGTGTGCTACTAATATAGCATTTATGGTCTAACCAAGTTCTATAACCTCTGCTTGAGGTTTCCATTTCTCTATTTAGAGGAAGCCTGTGGCCTCAAAGCAATGTGTGATCAGCACTCAGCAATGCATGTTCAGCAGCATGCTAAAAGGATTTACTGGACACTGGCAAAGAAAAATGGGAAGACCATTTCCTTTTACCCTACACTAACCCCTATAATATAATACCACTAATATTGTAAATCCAGAGCCTCAGAGATTTTATTATGGTAGAATTGCTACCAATTGCTTCTTATTATTGGTAGAATAATGAGAATATTGACTGATGTTTATAAATTGACCATTTATAAGCCAAATTACTTTTTTTGGGTGCAATTCATGTGCAGAGGCAAATGTTTCTGATTGACTTCTCTTTAATGAATAGATACTTCCATCACAACCCGATGATTTGAAAGCAAATCCATTTTCCTCACAGACAGCTGTAATGTTCAGAACCAAATATAGTACCTATGGAATCATGTTGCTACATTTTTATAACTTGCCACTTGGAACACAGAAAAAAGAAACTTCATGGTCAACTATAAAAGTTAAATATGACTCTGGCAGTCAGCGACTAACCTGACAAGGGCTTTGACCGTGGAGCGCACCACACTGGACAGGAGGAAGAGAGGTGTGACCAAGATGTGGAAAAGGGAGAGTGAAGCGAATGCTACAGCTGGGGATAGATCTGCATCGTCTGACAGATGCACGTGCACTGCAAATGTCTATAAACACACACACACAAATATTAAAACTTAAATGGCTGCAGTTTTCATTTTAATGGTTTTGGTTTTTTTGCCTGCAACTACAGTTTAACTCTCTTATTCTATTATGCAAATTTTAACTACTATCAGATGCCCCAGAGGCTGTTTCACATTGCTTTAATGACATTTTTTCATAAATGCAGTAATGCATCCCGTTATATTGTAGCACAGTACACCACTGTAAAGATATAATGTTCTTATACATATTATTATTTTATTTGAGATGTTAAGGTCATTACTTTCCTATAATATCATTTGAGTGCTTTATTCCTCTTATACCACAATGTTTTTTGGACTTTGGACTTTTTAGCACTTTCCAGAGAGTCATACTTACTGTAAGAACTGCTGCAATTGGTATAGCGGCATTCATGAATACTGAAAAATAATAAAAAATATGAGTGAGAGTTGTGTTTTCCATTTTTCCTGCACATGGATAGGATTTGTATTAGAAAATGTCTTTCTTACTAGATATGGAGGTGTAGAGAGCAAAGGCCTGAAGGCTGGTCAGTTCTTTTCCCCTAGTCTCCTCCACACTGGAACAGAAGATATGCTCCCAGGAGTAGAGCTTCAGCAGCTTGATACCACGCAACAACTCATTGGTTTTCTTCAGCCGCTCACTGGAGTACTCCTACAGAGATTAGCATTAAGGCTGTACTCATACTTGTAAATGTTGTTATCTTTAGGTGGATGTAAAATAAGCTAAATGCTGATAAAAGATTTGCGTTGACTAGATTTTGACCTTTTATATCGATCACTATAAAACAACAGGGAGAAATAGCTTATGCACATACATTACATACATTCTATAAGAATATAGCATGCTTGTTATCTACAAGCAGCTTGTACAGGTCAAATAAAGATCAAAACAATCTGGAAATGTGGCATGTGAGTAAATGTTCAGCCAGCAGTGTGTACATTATGTACACAGCAACATATCTGTGGTCACTTGTTCACATCGGTCATTATCATTATAAATATCGTTCAGTAACGACAACTAATCCTGTACAAATAATTTAAGTTTCCGAATTTAGATTTAAATTTATTCTATATTTCTACAATTTAAATGACAACAATTGGACAGTTCAGTAGGTATAACTCACCAAGGTGTTTTTTTGTGTTTGGGACAATTTGGTAGCCACAAAGTATTGCACAGGAGCCAGGAAGGCGATGATGGTTGCCCCGATCAAGGCACTTATTCCCAGAAGGTAGTAGAGCAGAATCACCCCAACTATAATCTAAAACAGAGTAAACATCTAATTTTTCAGTCTTTGTTTGGTTAAGATTCAATCATTGCAAGACAATATCACAATATTTCTATACTGATGTATTTGATTATGAGAAAAGGTTAGTGAGTGAGATTACTACTCTATTCGAAGACATATTTGTAGCATTTCCAAAGAAAAGTAAAAGAAAAAGAACATGATGCATGATCAAATGATACCCCAGAGGCTCATTTATATTGTTCTATGTAATGGGTTTTCCCCCCATAACTGCTGTAAAATGAAAAATTGCATAGAATAGGACCATAAATACACATTGTTCATATACATATTATTTTATTTGAGATAATGGAGAACTCGAAATACATACCAAATACGAAATACATACGAAATACATACCAAATACCTTAATGTTTAGTAATAAGCAAATTACAGGCAAGTAATGAGAACAAATTAAAACTTAAGGTTTAAACTACCTTTTATATAGTGAATTAATATAATAATGGATTATAATGGAGTAACCTTTCCAAAAAGGTTTGATTTAAATAACATTTCATAAGACAAAAAATAAAACAAGAAAACACAGCTTTTCCCTAGGACTGGAGTTGATTAATGGTGTTATCAATCCTTCTGAATATATTAACAAAGACTTGTGTGAGCTACATTCGGGATTATGAATAATTTATTACTGAATCTTGAAATAAAACTGTAAAAGTGTTACAAATATATTTTCCATTCCGCTTTAGAAATTCACTTCCATGCATTCTTTATCTAGAAAGTGCACTAAAGGTCTTAATGACTAGAATGGATTGTAGGACACACCCCACTCCTTTCATTATCACCAGCCCACATGTCCCTGGAGTATTTTCTGCTATGCTGCACTAATAAATGAATAAATGACAGCAGGTTAAAACAGGCTATTATGGAGCAGCAGGTGGCATGGCACTCATGGACCCAGAAAAAGCTCCACCAACATGACTGTAGAACTCAAATGTCTCTTTACAAAACACCAATTCTTCCAGCAGCTACAGGTTTTCCATTATACTGTAGGTCTAGATGCATGCTAGCTGAAATCATCTACATAATAATGGAATAGGGACATGGGTATACACCAAGGAAGTATCTGAATATACTGGACATTGGAAAAACTCTAATACATTATAAATGTCAATATATTATCAATGCATGTATTTACTATATGTTTGTGGATTCTGTACATTTTGCCAAACATCATCCATCCGTCCATTTTCTGTACTAATTCTACACAGGGTCACAGGGAGACCTGGAGCCTATCCCAGGAGACTCACAAAGTGAGGTGCCAACATTTCACATGGCACTGTTACACACAGTACAGTCATTTTAGTGATGCTGATCAGTCTACAATCCATGTCTTTGGACTGGGCAGTGGAAACCAGAGCACCCCAGAACATGAAAACTTGAGGTGCCCTAGAGGTGCGAGGCAAACAGGCTAACTTCTCAGCCACTATGCCCCCTGTCTAACATCAGTGGTATTCCCTGCCTACTGAAGCTTTGCAGTAACTTACAAATACAACTTACATATACAGACATATAAGATAAAAATTTAAAATGAGAATTACTTACACTTACATTTATTCATTTCGCCTATGGTTTAATTCAAAGTGACTTGATACAAATGAGAAGTAAAGGGATGAAAGGACCTTTCTGAGAGGCCTAATATTGACAGACAGGCAGTGCAAGATTTAAATGCACAACCTTCCAATCAATAGCCCAAAGCCCTAAACACTGTGACAGCACTGCCTAATTCTAAAAAATCTCTAAATGTACAAGAGAGAACATTTAATTTGTAAACAATAACTGTGTCTGGAATGTATATCTAAAAACCTATTTTGTTTCCCAGAACAAATCAGCAGTCACTTGTTATAAAAGTGGGAGGTAAGACATAGCTACGCACTACATCAATGTTAATGTAATTGCTTAATCAGAGGAAATGGTAAGACTTTTACACAATTATACTCAAATTATAAAGAGCATACAGTCACTCTTCATTGTCAAACCTCAGTGGAGGCGAAGCAGAAACCAGATTAGGAGAAATTGCGTTTGATGGTTAAAAGGCCTTTGAGGGCACAACTATAAACCACAATGTGTTGCTGTTGTGTTGTGGCAATTCACCTCTCTGGAACCCCAAAGAAGGTAGCTGTGACCAATATTCAAGAAAGCCATAAAAGGTAAAGGTTAAGAAAAGTGTTGAATGATATTTTATTAAATAAAATATCCATAAAATAAATTATCCATAATCTATGTGATGTTTCAAAGTCAAAATAGTATAGATAATACCATTTAGGAAAGGCTCCAAGTCATCCACTATCTGACTGAGGCACTGTTTCTAATTTGAAATGGTAAAGGTAATACCATGTAGGAAAGACTCCAAGTCAACTATTTGACTGAGGCACAGAGTACAGAAGCGATAAGGCCAATGCCGTAAGGCAGGACTGAGTCAACAGAAGCACTCTGATTAGTCTGTTGTCTTAAAAGCAGTCCAGAAGACTGGAGAACAAAGATAATGCTCAATTCTGCTTAGAAAATAGACTGAAGTGCATAAAAATAAACATTATAAGAATGAATAAAAATGAACACATAAACCTTTCTACTGACAACTACATTTGTAAGGATGTTAGACATGAAATACCAAAAATTCACAGACAAAACAAATAATACTGGATAGCAATTACATAAGGAAAGTCAAAATCTTTATGTAATTAATCTGTGGAATTTATCACTCCCAGATCCTAATCGGACCGAACAAGTGCTTTATTCATTTAGAAGAGAAACACATTAAGCCCATCAAGCACAAAATTTTCATAGACAGGGTTAGAATTAATTGTAAAACAGAAATATGTGATGGGCTAATTAGAGTGCTAAAGATTTTGGCCTTTTCTGATCAGATCTAAATAAAAAAAAAACATAGATAACAGTCAAAAAACTATCAATAATGTATCAAAATATGTAATAATACAGTGAATATTTATCAATTGACAAATCTATTCCTTGGCTAAATTGTCAAGTTTTAGAGTATGCTAAAATATATGCTGTTCAAAGATCTTTCACAGTTCTGATATGGGTTTTATTAACATTATTTAACAGTAACAGTACTTGTTTCAACTGTGTGCAGTAAATGAGTAAGACCCCAGTGTTCACTACAGAGTAATGATTTTTTTTTTTATCAGGTGAGTGTAATAGGGGGATGTTAAGTTTCTGCAGTGCATGATATGACACAATAAGAGTAACTAGTCAATACAAAGCAAGGCAATGCTTCATTTAAGCAATTCTTTTGAACGCACTACATACATACCTGTACTGGCATGGCCCACAGGTTGGGACACAGGAAGAAGAACCACATCAGTTGGTTGGTGTCTATGGCTACCAAGTTACAGATTTGGCCCACAGTCATCTCTCCCATAGACATGTTTGAAGTACACAGATGCATGATCTTATTGTAAATCTTTGTCTGCCGAAGACATGACCACAAAGGCAAGAAAAGCAAGTAAGTTATGAGTAAATCTATTGGAATCCAAGTTAAAGTTATCTTACATATCTTCCACACTGAAAAATTATTCAACATGTTGCTATGTAAGGAAAAGAAGCATTCTCAAGACGCATCTCAACAACCTGTCGCAAACATTCTATAGCTTTCTATTGCAGCCCTCACAAAATTACATATTTTATAACTATAATTATAATTTTTTTTGTCAAATTTACTAAATATTATCATAAAGTCTCTTTAAAAGAAAAAGCTTTTACTGCTTCATTAGGACTTGTTGGGCAGGTCAAGATTAGCTATTAAAAATTCTTAGCTGATGACTAATAAATCAATTCTCTACCCTCAACAACACTCAACAACCATGAGCTCCTCTAAGCAGTTAAATGATGCAAAAAATAATAATAATAATAATTAAGCTAATTGATGTCTACAAAGCAGAGCAAGGTTATACAAAGAAATTTAAATACTCCCATCTCACAGTTTCCACTGTTTGAAAAGTCATTAAGAAATAGCAGTTCAAATCCATGCAAGATCTGGATGACTAAGAAAACCTTCAGATAGAACTGCCCATGCAAAGCAAAATATGACAGCAAAGGACCTTCAGGAAGGTTTTAACTGACACAGAAGGGGTGATATTCCATTTTACAATTCTGCAATGCTTGCACAAACATGATCCTCATGCAATTGTCATCTGAAGAAACCTTACCTCCAGCTTAATCACAAAGGTCAACATTGAAGTATCAAAACAATATCTAGATAAGCCAGAAGTATTTTGGAATCAGATGCTGTGGACTGATGATGTCAAAATTGAACTCTGGCCACATTTGCCAAAGGTATAAAAAAAAGATGCAGTATTTTATAAAAAAAAAAAGAACATCTTACAAACTGTTAAGCATGTGGGTGGATGTATAATGCTTTGGGGTTTTCTACTAACCAGTGGGACAGAAAATTTTGCACAGACAGATGGAAGAATGAATTCCAGAAAATATCAACAAATTTTGGTAGCAAATGCAACACAGTCAGTCAAGATAAAGAAGCTGAAAGAAGATTGGCATACAAGACAACGATCCATTTCATGATGACAAGCTGGAGCTTTTGGAATTTCCCTCCCAGTCCCCTGACTTAAAAATCAATGAAAATCTGTTTGTAGATCCTGTAGTGCATGCAAGACAGCCTAAGAATATTTCAGAAACATTAAAAATATTTCTTTTCTTCTTTTTCTTCTTATTTCCTTTTCACGTAATACAGTTTATCAAGTCTAATGTAAGTGTCAATTTACATCTGCAGTAAAATGTCATTAAAAGTAGTTTGCTGCCAAGGTGTTTACTTCTTTTCACCTCAGAAATCAATAAACTATGGGATTTGCCTAGGGGTGCCCTAAACCTATGCATAAAAATGTAGGCCATCACACTGCTAGCATAAATGATTAGAAATGGAAGATTACCATATACATATTATTTTATTTAGTGCATGTTTTGCAAGTACACAAAATTATACATACCTGGATGGCTCCTCTTAAGTTGATGCCAGTTTGTATGGCTGAGTAATAGGAGGCTTGTAGAAAGGTCCTCTGCAGAAGCAGGGCAAAGAACAGCAACACAGCTAGTACATAGGCATTAGCAAGAAACTCCTGTGAGGAGATGAAATAAACCCCCAAAAACTGTGCCTGAAACAAAAGATAAAAAATACATCTCAGGTTAAATGCAGCATCATAGGCCTGGTGCCACTAAATGCTTTACAAGGTCATCCTGTTCACAGCCTTCCTGCTCAAACAAACAGATTATTTATTTATTTATTTATTTATTTATTTATTTATTTATTTATTTATTTATTTATTTATTTATTTATTTATTAAATTGTTAAATTATTTCTTTGTTTGTTTGTTTGTTATTCTACAACAGTAATAATTAAAGGCACACATTTTAACTGCATGTGTACTGACAATCATTAAAAGTAATCTTGAACTAAGATTTGAAATGAATGTACTCTATTGCATTCTATAGAATATGGATGGATGGATAGTTAATCCCTTTAAACAGCAGGGGTACTTGATTTGAGAAAACAAGGATTGCCAGAGAATTAGCCAATGCCTTTGTCTGTAGAGTGTCTTTCCTCAATGTAAAGAAACTGATTTAACTGCAGTTTAATTCAAATGCAAAATATGATCTTTAACAAAGGTTCCAATTTAAATAAGACCTGCCACCTCCAGACATAATCGAGGGAAGGCGAGGACAGCCGCAAAGGGGACAACAATAGTAACCACAAGTGAATTAGAAAGTAGAGCTGTTAATAATTCAGACCTGTTTTGTTTTGCAGTGTCTTGCCAGACAAATGCATATGAGCAAGAAACCTTGACAGAACAGCATTCTTCAAAACGTGCAGTAATCACATTTGGTGTATTTCTGTCTGAGTTATTATTCTAATTGTTCTAGATGTACCAAACAATTATTGGAATGTACCAGATTATTTGTGTCTTAATCGTCTGAGTGAGCATTGTATACTGAGCAAGATCCCAACACATCACAGTTTGCAGGAGACATAACCTTTGTCAAGACATTGAAAGTGATTATTAATGTGCTAGATAGATCATGATATTATATTGGATGCATGAACAGGTGGAAATCTGAGAACCTGCCACCGTTCTATTCATCAAGTAAATATTTGATGAAGATGGATGAGAATGTCCTGGCAGTGAAATGCAGAACCGAAGCATCCCCGCAAGCTGAATGAGAGCAGACACAGCAATCTAATCAACCTTACAAAGACCCTCTCAAAGATGGGGATTGCTTGACCCTGAAGTCAGCACCAGGACAATCAGCACAGGAAATAAGAATTGGTTATTCAGTAAGAAAAGGGCCAATTAGCATCACTGAATTACACTGATTAATAATTTAAGTGTAAGTAAATAAGTATGTGTAAGTAAAGCTATTGTGTGCCAATCTGAAGAACATACAGTTGAGAAGCTCTTACCGGCGCCTGGATGGTGTGGTTCTTCTTGCTGATGTGGTGCACAATACCCGAGATGCACAACGGCCCAGCAAAACCCAGCAGGTCAGCCAGGAAACGGAAGGTAATGCTCAGGATTAAGGGCTTTCCAAAGGCCTCACGTAGTGCCCTCCATATCCATTGAGGTCCCTGTGGCTGGAGGCCATCAGGCCTCTGTTGCAGAGAATGACCAGGAAAAGAAGACAAAGAAAATGAAACAGGCAATGTGCAATCCCAGAAGACCTTCATACAGAGCTGTACTGAAACACAAAGTCAGCTTGAGCCCTGACAAGTGCAAAAAGCTTCTACGGTGTGAAGGTGGTTTATGAGTAAAGCTTTAGAAAGTCATTTTCTGGTAATGCAGTACCACAGTGCAGTGAATGCCATAAAATTCCTAAAATACACCAGATGTGCCAATAATATATATGGATAAAAGATGAGGCTTTTATGGGTCTGAAGGCTGTTCATTTTCACAGAAAAGTATTACTATGCATTAATAATAAATTATATAATTTAACCCTTACTTCTCCGCTGTCTCATACAAATATTACAGTGCGGTATTGTAATTCAGAATAATAGTCTCATTATTCTATAAAAGTCACTCTAATTCTATGTCATTATTATTAAAGTCTCATAAAAAAATTAATCTCTACAAATTAATTAAAATATTTAAGACTTCTTTAGTTTTAAATTTTCTATTTCCTTTATCAATATATTGTATAAATATACAAAAACATTATTGTGCTGTTATTCCACCACACGAATAAGCAAGCTTAACTGCTTCTACAAATATATTGTTCTACAAAAAAATTTAATAATAATCATTTGCTACTGTTTTTTTTTTTTTATAAATTCCTCACAATTTATTAATGCTCTCAAAAAATATTTTCTTTCCCAGGTTTAACATATCGTTTTTACTGTATATAATTAATCATGTATGTATGAACAATACCTTTTATTTTATTGTTGTTACTGAATAATTGATTGTAGATTCTGAATAATATAAATTAAGATGAATTTTAAACATATATTTTATTTATTTATAAAAACAAACAAATAAATAAATAAATAAATAAAATGGGAGGGGAGGGTCAGGAACGTGACTCATATCACGCTACTCCTGAAGCATGTGAGCAGTGATGCATTACCACAGCCACATTTATTTACCTGCACTTCCCTCACACAGAAACTAACACAAACATACACACGTCCTCATTCCCATGAAAAGACAGTGACAGAGTGCTTTCACCCCACAGAGGGTCAAAATGTCAAGGCATTCACAGTGCAACATCTTTGTTCTCCCAGCCACTGGAAGAAAGTGCAAATGGAAAATAAAAACCTCCGATCATGACTCATACATACAGCTTATAATGTGAGCTCTTAAAACCATCTGACATCTATTACCAATATCAAAGACATACGTAAGCTACTGGCCCTTTTTCAGATTCAATCCTCCTTATAAACCTCTCAATATTAATGACAGACATACATGCAGCAGTTGTGGTACCTTCTGAGCTTCAAAGGCTTTGCGCAGTTTCAAATAATTAGTGAGTGCCCTCATGGCAATGGGCAGTTTGCCGATGACCTTCAGGTCAATGGGACGCCTGTGAGCGGAGGTGATAAAAGTGTTCATCCACCAGTAAGTACCCTTAGACAGCAGATTGACGAATGGCTGCAGAAAGCGCACACCGAGGTCCTGTAGGTCTTCAGGAGGCTTTACTTCAGTGGGATGGGCAAAACACATATATCGCTGTACACACAAGGACAAAGAAAGAGCATCAGTCTGCAACACAGGACAAATAAGAAAAGACATGCAGGAACAAATACCAAAGTCTGAAGTCATTGAATATCTAATCAGCCACCAGAATTACAGTGCATGTTGAGTATATTTCAAATTATGCAATATCACACAAATCGTCTACAAAATATAACAGCGTTTGACAGAAGAGCAAATAGCTTCTGAAGGCAGTATAAACAATGTCTATTAAACTATGCATACTGTCAACAAACCAAACCAAACCAAACCATTAGAGATAATAAAACAAGGCACAGATGTTCCTATGACATCAGCAGATGTGCTAGTTTATTTTCCCTGTGCTCCTATAGACAAACCTATGATACTGTTGATAAAAGACAGTAAGGCACAGAGAAATGAAAGAAGCCAGAATAGGAAAAAAAGAGATGATACTATTAGATAGAAGCCATCTATCATCAAAAAACTCCACTGTCTTCGCTTTTCTGGTGTGCATCACTGATTTTAGCTAGCAGCAGTCAGAAGTTAGAAGGTTATACACTGGCAGAAGATCATACAATTTTTAAGCAGCTGCCATTTCTGTGATTGACCTACTATTGCCTGGACTGTGCCTGTAAATTATGTTTAGGCTGGTTGGCCATGATATGACCCATTAAACACACATTCCTTATAACAACCTTCCGCTGTCAATTATTTCTGTGGTTCAGCTATGCCTACATATCTAACCCTAACCTTAATACAGTAATAACCCTGACAAAAAATGCTTACTTAAAAATACTTCATAAGCAACATTCACTTCTATTTAGAAAAGGTACACATTACTGGAGCAGAATATTTTTGATGCGTATTGCCATTAAACCTTTTCGGGAAATTTTGTACTATTACTGTGCTGGAAACCTTTGACCCAATCTAGCAATGTGTTAGGGTTTGGATTAGAGTATACAGATACACTGTCTACATTTATTCTCTATTCTTTAGCACAACCTCTGTAATTACTCATGCTATTACATCTGAACTGCTGAGCTTTCAGTGCATCATCAATGCCAGATGATGTTATTAGGGGCTTTACTAGAGGAAAAGACTTAAGAAGAAGCATTTACTTATCAGTGCAATGAGCAATCAAGGGGGAAAATCTGAGAGAGTCCCAGGAGCTGATGTGGAAAAACAGGATGTTGATAAAAGCCAAAAGGCTAGATTGCGCTCAGAGAGGACGCAGATGCACAAGGACTAAGAATTCAGTGTAAACACAGACAATGTCCATCTCACTGGAATAAACTTACGCTTTGAAATATACTCCTGGGAGAGATAAAAGGGATATAAACACACACAGACACACAAACACACACATTTGTGTCTGTGTAAATACTGTATATATATAGTCAACCAATATATAATCAGCCAGTCATAGGCACTATAGCTAGTTGTCAAATCTAACTGCTTTCAAATCTAACTGGGCCGTGAGTGGCCCCTTTAAATCTGTGTCCTCAAAAGACCTGTGTGCTGTCTAAGATAGATACCCCTGAATTGTAGTGTGAAAAACAGGACTGACAGGTAAACAGAGGGCTATTCTTGTGCTTGCAGGTCCATATCATTTATATTTTCCCTTCATTTAGAGACCCTTTGAGACTAGATTTTTTTCCTCCTTAGCAGATTTTTGACAGCTGCCAAAATGTGAGAATAACCACATATTACAAATAAATGAATAGCAGAATCTAGTTATACCATCTTTCAAGAAACAATCAATAATGAAATAAAAAGAATTTGACGTCCTATTGAACTTCATCCTTATCTATTCATCCTCATGTTTTTTTGTAACTTTTGTGAAACCAATAATAGCAATATCAGCCAACAAAACACACATATAATGTACAGGCTGGGGCTGATTTCTTTGTAGCCCAGACTGTTGACAAATTTGTTAATTGTTACACAGATCTATTGTAGCTAATTTAATTAGAGAGTGAGAAGGCTCTTGTTAAATAAAATTGCAATAAACATGAAAGCGGTGAATTACTTTTTTTTAATTTTTTTAAATGCCTTTGAAGGAGAAACTAAATAGAATGAAGGCATAGTTGCATAGTCAAGGCAGATTTTCTATTTGTTAATCCGATAGGCATGATTATGGGCTTAGAAAGCTTGATCTTAAATATTACTATTATTATTATTATAAATGATCTTTCTGTGAGTGTGTGTATGTTCCTGTGTGTATGCATAACAGTTTTAGATAAAAAGAGGCTCAAGACTCTGTCAAGCCATTTGAGCCCAAAATAACCTCTTTACTAGAGAACAGAACTGGTATAACACTTACCCGCCCCAATATGACGTTGAACTCTACAGTCAGTAGCAGGCCGTAGAGTAGGACGAGAAGGCCTGTCAAGCAATAGCGCAACTGTCTCATTCCAATGCCATGCTCTGTGTACTTGGCAAACTTGATGGTTTTAGTGACAAATGCCAAGATCCAATAAATAAGCAATGCTGCGAACAGATTAAGCCATAAATAATAATTACTGCTTTTTTTCTAATCAGTGTTAGCTATGAAAAATAACTCTTCAAACATTGGAAGTATGATGAGGGGATGATAACCAAGCATAATTTATAAACCCATTTAATACCTCCCACTTGGTGCATTCACCATGAGAGCTCTCCAGATGTTCTCTGGTCTTTTGGATAAGGGCCACATCTCACACATTTTGTGGCCTTATATGCATGATATGAAACATACACGATGTGCACTATGCACACATTGTGCTGATATGATAACTTACTGATAAATGTTCTACATACAGTATTGACTCAAATAGATTATAAGGGATTTTCACAGATAACAAACTGCACATAGATGGTCCAGAATTATCCAGGGCTGACTCATGTACATACAGGTGAAAGGATATTACAGAATGGAAAACATCATTTATTGCAGCTTTTATCTAATTATCCTAATTATCCAGTGTTGCTCATGTTTATTGGAGATGCTGCACTATGAATTTGCTCTAATGTGGTAAATCATCCCCACAACACCAGTTCACAGGAAAAGGATATGTATATTTTTACTGGCATTAATAACTCTCTAACCATATAATCCCTTGCTATGTACAGCAATTGATGGCAATTGCTTGCTTTGTTGCTGAACCCTGGCCAAATTAGGGGCTCATTACACATGTCCAATAAGGTCAAATCAACAGCCTGGGAAACTGAGCAGGCATCAAATGAGAATATTCAATAAAGAGGTTTTTTCGCTTTGTCTAGTAAGTGATTGTGTGATATGTGGTGTGAACGAAGCATATACCTAGCAACAACTTGGGAAAATTAGAGGTCTCTATGTTGTGGTAGTAGATTATTGAAGTGATTGCAGCCATGAAAGCCAGGGATGCAGGCATATAGAGATGTAGATGTAGAGACTGTGTAAACCTGTGACAGTGACAGAAAACATACAGGGGTTATAAGAGTTCACACCAGACTGCTGTACAGTTCTTAGCTCTGATTGGTCAGAAGGTGCCAATTAATTCTGACGGCAGTTCTGACTGCAAGTCAAATGACAGATTTATTTTAATGCAGTTTCTATAGTAACAGTTAATTCACAGGAACATGTCTAGCAGACGATCCACATAAACTGGTTTAAAAATGAACGTACATTTTAATTCTACATGTGCTTAACCTCATGGACTGGTGTATCTCAATATGATCTCCTACACTTGAGAGAAAGCACTGATTGATGCTGAAGAGCTTCAATGCAATTAATTTAGAGTGGGTGCATGGGGATTAGCTTCTAGGGACAAAGCGGTCAATATTATTGTTTAATGGACTCAATAGATTTTTACTAGCCATATCGTTACGGATTTATGCTAAATTTCCTTCACTGTAAGCAGGAGGTCAGGAGTTAAAACCCACCCATCAGAGACAATGCCCTCTGCAATCTCACACACCAGCACAAACAGAAGGATGAAGGTGAGGATCCAGCGCAGGTTGTGTCCAGGGAAATGAAGCCATGTACTGTGATGGATGTGAACCTTGGAGCTCTGGCTGCCCCAACCTACAAATAGATACACAGGGCATTGATTCCCTACTGGTATAGCATTTTGCAATTTGCAGACTTTCTTGCATATTAACGCCAGGATTATGCAGACATCAGGGCACAACATCTGTCACTTAGCTTTATCACATCCAGATACGTCCCTGAAGAACAAAGCTTCATTGCTCACTGTGTTTTGGCTGCTGACTAGATTGGTAATGTTTGAATAGAGCGCCAATGCTTTACTCTAGTGCCAAGGCCACTTACCTGCCAATAACATTATGGTAATTGGAAGGCTGAGGCATTCCCAGGTGAAGAGATGAGTTTAACCCTAGAGAGAGTAAGTCATGGACTACAGCTCCACTTTGTCTATCTATGTAACTGAAACTTCTCTATCTCATGCCTTACTAGGCTCTAAGAGCTTCCTTTGTCATCTCATCTCATTTAATCACATTTGCTTCTCATATGAATCACTCTAAATGAATTATTTGTTAATGAGATGAATTACTATAGATAGCATGTAATACATTGACACAGAAAACCTAGTCTGGCTGGGTTGTGGCACCGATGTCTGAAAATCTGATAGCTATATTGATTATTTGTGATGAGATCAGTATGACGCTATAATGCTATGCCATGCATGCTGTAGTTAAAAGCAAGACTGTAACTAAGCCCCACACATTGATGCATTCAGCTTATGTCCCTCAAATTCCAGAGTTAAAGTCAATTCATGCCTTTTCTACATGGTTACATTTCTAAAAAAATACATTCACACTTCTTATTACCTTTGACATAGAGCTGTAAGTGTTTTAATTTTAGTTACTAAATTTAAAGCATGCCTTTCGTAATACATCAAAAATATCCTGCATCACTAAAATAAATTTATACCAGAAGGTGGTCTGAAGGTTGGTACACATTTTTTTCAAATACTTACCAATGAAGAGGATAGGGAATGTGATGAAGAGCAGGAAGACATGGGGCACCACAGTGAGTGCATCGAGAAAGCATCCATTATTGAGCACGCCACGGTCCACATTGTAGGCGACGGAGTTGTTCTCATTGCCACAGAAGGACAAGGACATGGTGGAGCCTGGGCTCTGCAGGAGCAGCAGAGGAAAGAGAGGGTGAGGAGAACCAGAGGGAGAGGGGGAGGAGGAAAGGAGAGATGCTCAGGAGGTGTCGTATCTTATCCGTAGGCTGTTACATCCTTGCTGCAGGTGGAGAGCAGAGAGCAGGTAAGTTCACGGTCTGCATACACACGGAGACATTCCTGCATCGGATTTCCCCGGCACCTGCACAGCTCAAATACATCCCTTTAAAAACTGCTCAACCTCAGTGCAAAAAAAAAAATGGATGCACATACACATTTGCTGAGAAGGACAAAGAAATGTCTCAGGTCTCGGGGCTCCTTTCAATTAGAGCTCAAAGCTGACCTTGTGAGGATATCTGTGCTATGCTCTTCGAGTGTGTGCATCTGTCTGTGCTCACATGACAAGGAGGGCTGGTTAGAAGGAGGGAGTGAGTGAGAGAGTGAGAGAGAGAGAGAGAGAGAGAGAGAGAGAGAGAGAGAGAGAGAGAGAAAGAGAGCATGTGCTGAAGGAGAGGGGGAGGGAGAGCACACAGCACCAGCATCATAAAACAGTTCACACATCATGTGCTACGTGTCAGGCATGATGAATCAACCAGGATTGTCAGTTTGAAAAGAAAAGCGTCCAAAAAATCTTATCTGCAAATTACACAAGTATTACACAAATCCCTGTGGACCCTTCCTGAGCTGGGTAAGTAGGACACACAGAATACAGCCGAATAGGAGCGCTACACTGGCAACCCTTAAATGATTGGTCCACATAATTTCATAATGCATAATTCCATTTAACTCCATAATGCATGGATTATGCGTAAATCCATAATGCATAATTCCACACAATGAATTTTAATATTAAGGCTATGTTGATATATAGCAAATTGTATGTTCTCAAATTTTATTGTAAGCTGAACTAGAGTTACCAAATATGTTAAAACATAAACAGTTCATACAGTTCATTCGAGTTTACAGTACATTTCTACAGTCTGTGTATACCTGATCCATGCAGAAATCAGTGCACAGACACACACATTCTTCTTGTCTTTCCCGTCACTTCCTGTCCTGCACCTAAAACCCATGCATAGGAACCACTGTTCCTACAGAGGCACACTAACACAAAGTGGCATGACTATCAGGCAGCTGTATAAGTAACAGGATAGTGTGGAAGGAGGTGTAACATATAAATACACATACACACACACTTGCGGTACAGGCACACGGTACATACACACAATGTACTGTGTTTGGGATGACTCATTCAGTGAATGAATGGCATTTGCTCCCAATGCTGCTATATTTGTCTGGCAATGGCAACACAGCTTTGATCCCAAGCTCGATATTTTTTTCAGTAGGATTGAGTGATTTAGTTCAATAATCTCAATCTCCCTGTAGCCTACATTTTTAAGAGACTGACCTTGTTTTACAATGTCAGATTTATTTTATTACCGGAGCAGTCATTTCTGCAAAACATGCACGGATTTGACATTGAATAAATGCTCATATAAGAAAGCAGCTTCAAGGTTATTTATAACAATATTAAGTAAACATTACAGTACATGAATTACTCCTGTTCTCTTTAAGCATATAGAATGAAAAGGACTGGAATGTCAGAGTGAAGAAACGGTCTATATAACAATAGTCACCTGCTTCTTGTCATGGTTAGTATATTTACACAAGATTTGAAAGCTTTTAGTCATTTGAAGTATCTGAGCGTTTAAGATAACTTTACGCTATAAATAACTGCACCACATAATCAATAAGAACAAGCAACAGTGTAAGTGATTTTAAGTCAGAACTGCTTTTTAAGAAGGTCTTCTCACATTGTGGTAGAGATCTTCCAGTTTCCTTTTATATAGGCTAATCTTCCCAGTTTCACTCGTCTACAGTCTTTTACAGTCAAGCTATTTTTACAGTAGCTTGTTAATGTTCCTTGGTCATCAGGTTAAGTGAGACCTCAGCCAATTGTCACTTTTATCATTAAACAATACTCTTCTTCTGACCACCATTATGGGTAAAGTAATGCTGTAACAATGGAAAGCCCAGAAGAAAACAACCTCCCAAACCACAGTCATTATGTCAATTAAATCCTACATTGTTGAAGTGCAAAGAAACAAGTGTAACCCTTTGATTTCTTTTACGCAATAAGCACCATCTCTGACGTCCCTGTGTGTCAGAGCGAGGTGGATGATGACCTTTGTGTCATCCAAACAGGAACTTTATTAGGCTTCAGAGGGAATTAGAGTTCAAAGGTGAAGGATTGACTGTGAGTCATTTATAAACCCAGTGAGCAGCTGAAGCATCCTGGATATCTGGCATGCTATCTGTATCTACTTTCTTTCTTGTTGGTTGTGAACCTCACTCAGAATTTCTCTCTGTCATTGTTTCACACAGGCACACATACTCACACGTCTGTAATGAAGCATGATGAGGAAAGCAACCCTGCCCTGGTGTGCAAAATTGATTATCTGATCTGACGGCAGTGCATCAATGAAGCACGACTCTCTTCCCATGAGCACTCATCCATATAGCTACAGCTTTACAAATTAATTCAGCTAACGTCTCCTTCTCCATTTCCAGCACAGATGATCATCCAGTTAAAACTATCAAATTCACAAAAATATGCAAAAATGGTGGTGCAGTGCTTAGAGCATTGGGCTGCAGACCATAAGGTTGTGACCTCAAAAATCAGCATGGCCATGCCACTGTTCTATACTTAAGCAAGATACAATAGAGACCTAGTCTCTTCAGCATTCTGTCTCAAGTGTAAGTCAGCCAAATGAGGCAAATGTACTCAGAGCAGCTTGTGACACACTCGCTTACTGACATTCAAAAGTTTGGATTGATCTCAAACACAGTGTTTTGCTATTCATCACTGACAATTAAACTCTAGCAGCATAAGAAATCTATATATATATACATACCGGTCTGTAGCGGGAAATCATCCTAACAGCGAAACTCGTTTATTCCAGAGCAGTTTTTAAAACAAGAGTTGTAACGAGCGCGTAAAAGCACAAAGCTTAACTACATGATGTCTGTTAGATGTGTGGCTATAAAACTGTCCCTTATCCACCGGAAAAGGTGAGCAGCGCCGAAATGATGCATGAGTTACAGATTTACTGCGGCATATGGCCAGTGTTTGTTCATGCTGGATCTGACCATGGTGCTGAAAAAAGGCGAGGGCTCATGAATAAACTTATGAGGCAAAGAGTTACAGGTTACTGTTGCTCTAACCTTTCTACCTGCTGGAAAGACACGCCACTAAACTGTGTCTGTGGTGCTTCTTCTGTTTGTATCTCAAAGCTGGACCTGTGAATGAATTATGCATGGAAAAACACACATAGCATTACACTTTTTTTTTTTGGTCAGTAGCCTGGTTATTTCTTGTGTACTCTTGCTGAAATGGTTGTTCTTTAATATTTATCACGCTGCTCTTTTTCCAAATGGAATATTTTCTGATATACTGCACCAGCACTTCCATACATTTTACACTGCCACCATTCTTTTTTGTATTTATATTATATTTAGACTACTACTGTCGTATTTGTATTCACTAATCCACCCTCTCGCATTATCTTCTGACTACCATGCTTCTCTAACAGTGTGTCTTATAGTCGGTTTTCTTAGCTAGCTAACTTCAGGTAGCGATGAATAGGGTACAGAATTGTTTATGCCTCAAGCATGTAACGTATTTGTTTATTAAATAGTAACGAAGCGGTTAATAATTTAAAGTATAAAAAGTCAGATTTTAACATTTTGACTGTATATAAGGGGACAGCATAGCATCGATACCTCTACATTGCACCGATTAATACCTCTAGTGGCTGCGTGCAGTAGTGCAGTTTGTAAGGTGACTCAGCGGCAATATATCCACCTTCGTGTTCAGTTTTCTAATCTATAAATAACCGTAATGTTTGTAATAAATTTCCTTCAATAATCTCTGATCCTATGGGTTTTCACATTTTCAACAGTTTTGAACGATTTAATGACTTTTTTTCTTACTGTTTTTATTAACACTACCTGGGGAAATGAGGTCAGGTACACCACACGCACAGTCCATACAATTAACTCAGAAACATGAACAGGGTGAACTAGATGAAAAAATTGTTGATACTTTGATGTTCCAAAGTATATTCCAATCTATTTAAAAATTCGTAACACAGTACTCACAGGTCCTAAATTTAACCCAAAGCAAGAAGGATTTAATACAGCTCTTCCATAACGTTGAACAGTAAAATTTCCAATACCCATATGCAAATCGACATCTGAAGCCACGCCCCCACTTTTACTAGAGCACTGATAGAATGATTGTCTGGGCGTGGCTGATATGTTTTTTAAGGTAAGGGTTTACTTGATTGACAGCTAGTCCTGGAGGTTTACCTGGTTCACATGGTCGTATCCATCGCTGGGCAGCTTTATGCACAAAACTTCAACACTGAGACATTCAGGCTTGATCTTAATTTTTTTTTTCCATTAAGAGACACATTGACCATTTAATCAATGTTTAATTTGTAAACAAAAAAAACCATCATGGTTAGAACAGGGTGGAGGGGTTGTGGGCAGCAAAATATGTAGATTTGCACTGCCTGATATTAAAATTTTCATCCAAATAAAAATATTTATTGGTGAGACTGTAAAGCACAGTGTAAAACATTTGACTGTGCATGTGATTAATTGTCAGATAAACAGAAAGAATGTGAGTAATTTATAAACTTAATATGTAAACAAATTAAATCAATAATTTAATCTTGCAATCAATAGCCTTTCTCAAGTTGTGTGGCAATTACCATTAAATGTTTCTTGTATAGTTAGGCATGTTCCTTGGACCATAATAGGCGGTGTTTAACTGTGACTTTTATTCACACATGCATAGTCAAATGTTAGTAACACCAAAATATTATTAATTGTAAAAAAAGTTTTAGTACCGACAGTAGATGGTGCAAATGTACCTATTGTCCCTCTCACAACCCCTTCTTCCTGTTCTCCCCTGTGATGGTTTGGCTTCGATAAGGTATTTTCAATTAATTATGAAGCCATCATTTATCTCAGCTAAGATGCACTGGAAAGCAACATACAATATTTAAGCATGGCTTAGTTTTTCTACTATTAACAGCTCACAATGTGAAAACTGTACTGTCTAATTTAAAAATCCATAATGATTAAGACAAAAAGGACCTTAGTGGATTGAGTGATTTACTGATACAGGACATAAAGACATAGCTCACACAATAGACAACATCTTCCAGATCTTATTCTATGCAGATCTCTGAGGCCTTTTCCAGTTCATTTAACCAAGTGTTTCAACACAACAGACAGATAAACCATAATCACAAGTATTACTATATCTTTTATTGGTCTTAGAAATTCTCTTGACACAACTGTGTAGCTTGTGGCTTGATGACTTTTTATGGAACAAAATATGTTTTATGCCAATATTTCTTAACCAGTATATATTTTAGCTGTATATTCATTCATCATGGTTTAACATTATGAATACAATTAAATTTTACAAAATTACTTGGAGTATAAAGGCATGAAAAGCACACTGGATTTTCAAAGAATTTCCTGGAGCTTGGATCTTAGAAGAATGTCCTGCAAAATAGAAATCAGATTACAGTTAAAATATGTTATAAATAAGGAGGGTTTTTTTTCACTCTTTCACACATCTTTAGAGAACAGTGAAGAAAATATAGATTTCTGAAAACAGAGGCACCGAAGAGGATTCAGGGATAGAAACACTTCAACTGCAAAGCATGTTGCTAAATGAAATGATGAATCTTCATACTTTACGTATTATCGTAATTTTCGAGTAGCTATTCATTCTACTAGAAACTACATTTTAGTTATAGAGTCTACATTCTTTTGAGATTCTTGTGTTCTCTAGTGTTAAAAGTAATAAATAGCAACATGCTGCATCAAGGGCTGAGATCAGTCCATCAACACTATGGTTTCTGTATGAGTCATGACATGTAACAGTCCCTTTGAACAACATCAATCAGAAAGACTGCTAAAGGTCCTGGCTGGGACACAGGACCATTCAGGTCCATCATTTAGTCTGTAGAATAAATGAAAAGATGTGTGTAGATCTTTTAGGTGTGCACACACACTTTACAATGCACATTAGTGACTGAAAGCTTCATTAACCATTTCTGCTTTATTAACAGACCATGAAATAACTGGACGGTACACATGGTGTTCTTGACTGTCAGAGACCGTCACATGTACATGATGCATACGCTCACTCTTCAAAAGGGGGTTAAAGGGGTTACCCAGGTGTGTGTAGGTGATCAGGGTGTGGTGTGAGGTGTTTTCATCTGTAGCACATAGCCCTGCCTGTACACAGAGGCACTGCCCTGGAAAACCTTTCTGTTTGCAGTAGAACTGACTGATGCTGCGTTAGGGCTGGACATGTTGCACAGGGGACAGGCACACATTCAGCACAGACACATCAACACTACAGGCAGCTTGCTTTACATCACACAATAAAGCTGTGAACATTTGTCCTTGATGCTAAATTCGGTTTTATCAACAGACATGAGTATGAGTGAAAAGTTTTGGATCGGCAACATGGAAGACGCTGCAAGAGGAAAAATTAGATTGACTAATAGAATGTAAAACCAAAATTGGCTCAAAGAAGATCTGAAAGGCTTTCATCGATCTTCAATAAGCAAATTTAAATGTTTCAGATCTCATAGAGGAATCATCTGTAGGGGCATTAGAAAGAATAAATAATAAAGACAGTGTACATACACTTCATCTTCATATTCTTTTGGTGGAGAAACGGCTATCACAAGGTCAATCCAGTCCTGAAGACACACACACACACACACACACACACACTATAATAATAAACACTTCTAAAAAGACATGTACTTGTAAGTGTCACATTAATATAATTAAAACAATAATTATATCTCAAGGTAAAAAAAATATGATCTTGTTATCTTATTTACTTTGAAAATAAAATGAATATTATATGATATCTCAGGATCCATTAGAGGAATCTGAGAAACTTATTGATTTCTTCTTCCCTCAATCTACTCAATCAATTCCAATTACAATAAATAGAAAAAACCTCAAACACAAGTAAAATAACACTTATTTGCATAAATTCAATAAACCCACAATCACCTGCTTTTATCTGAATGAACACAAGTGTGTGTGTGTCTGCTTCAATTCTCATCAACATAGATTATACAAGTTTCCTGAACTGTACTGGTTCCACTGATAAATGCTGATTAGTTGATTACTAGCAATCAATTCCAAAAATGTCTAAATTATTTACTTGATTATTAGATTACTATTATTACTTGATTTTTAGACATTCGTAAATATTTAAAATATTCTCAAGTTTAATTTGATTCATTCCTAGACTAATGATATGTTTACAACCAGGGGAGAGCCTTTGAATCAGTTTGGTACGAAGCTTCTCTACAAACAGCTGGCCTTAAAGATTTTGTGTCCAGACAGGTAGGCAAAATATCCTTGAGGGAAGTATTTATAGCAGCAAGTTTGAAGGTTCTCACCCCTCCACTGTTCCAGGCCCGAGCTAGAGAGTTCTGCCCTTCAGTCAGGGTCACATCTGTCAGGATTTTTCCATTTACTGCCATGATCTCATCACCGGCCACCACGCCACCTGAGAAAGCCATGCATAATAATTAGCAATTAGTGACAGCAATGAATAGACTACACACGTTTAACAAAGTTCTGATGATCAGCACGAAGACCTGGAGCCGATCGTATTACCACAGAAATGATATTTAAGTCATCTCACCATGCTTATCAGCTGAGCCTCCTTCATAAATGGCTGAAACCACAAGCTTTCCCAGTGGAGAGTCTATCCCCCCTTCCACAACAAGGTCCAGTGGGCCCTCCTGCACAAAATACACACAACATACAAAGCAGAAAATTATTTCAGTCTTAGAAGGACACATCCCTGTATAGTTTCTGACATCCTTCTGTTCATTAGTTTGAATATAAGTCAAGAGACTTTTTAGCGATTACAACATGGAAAATTAGAACCAGAGCATATAATGTCTCTCCTTCCTGGAAAATCTAAAACACCCTGGCTAAAAATATCACACTCTACACATTTCAACAAATATTCTGGATCATAAAACATAAATCAGAGATCACCCAAGTACTGTTCAGTACTATAACAGTGTGTAAATCGTACCAAGGCATGTTCACTTTCCTCTCTACTGATAGCTCTCAAGAATGCATTATAGTTTAAAAAATCTACACGTTCCTGAAGCTTGTTTAAATAAACAAGTGCAATGTTAAGCATCAAACTGATAAGGATATAAGGTTACCTTCTTAATTCTCAGCAACCGCACATCTTTTCCTTCTATCTGCTCAGGGGTAAACTGTAATGCATATACACAAATGGTGTTGACAGAGCATGCACCAAAAGAACAATGGCATGTGGCACAGAAATGGCATGTAATATATTTTTTTACCAAGTGAACATAATCTGACAGCTGGTTCATTTTATGTCTTTCATTATGCTGCTTTGGAAAATGCTTTGAACATAATAGCAAAATCTCCTCATTATATTAGAGAAATGATAACAATTACATCAGGCTTTTATTCCAACCATTAAAAATTATAGATCTGAGAGGATGCTCAGCAGCAGCACTGTTTAATACAATTGTAAAATCTTGACTGGTAGAATATAGTACTAAAACCCTTAGACATTTCTTCTAAATAGATTATTTCAGCAAATATTACTCATTCTTTTGCTGGATGATATTTTCTAAACTGACACTGAATTGAGAGTTGTAAGTAGTGTGATGAAAGTGACAGTTCAGTATTTTCACACTATGCAGAACAGGAAAGCTATACAGTACCATTGAATAGGGATCGAAGTCGTCCACATATTTCTGAAAGCCCTGTTTAAATAAATAAGAGAAGAAACAGTTTAGGTATCCTTGATTATCCTGTGTCATAAGGATACCTGAGGAAAAATACACACAGTCTAGTGGGTATTGATTTCTGAGTTTACATGTCACGTACGTTACAGGTCTGTCCTCTGCTTAATCACTATTCCTCACCTGCTTCAACTGCACAAATTGTCAAGCTAGAGGTTAAACACATTTCACACCCATTAATCAATTTCCTAGTTTGTGCATTGCCTGTTGTAGTCTATAGCCAGTGTAAATAAGAAACACCAGTGAAAACCTCTTAATTTTTCAGATAAAAAAATAAAGTGATTATTATTATTATAAACTAAAACCAATTATACACAGATTCAGATTTATAATAAACAAGTAAATGTAGTACTTATATATGATTAATGTCCCAATTAATATCTTTAAGTATATGACAAAAATGGAAAACAAGCCTAAAGGAATTTGTTTGGTTGGATCACTGGAAGCTTTGTGCTGGTATATGGAACACAAATGGGAACAAGGCAGTGACAACTGTTCATCAAATAAAGAGTGAATTCTGCAATCTGTAACATTTACACGTTGTCACAGTGAAGGATTACAACTGTTTTATTACACCCACACACACTCACACAAACATAGAGTTTCAGAAAGAAAATGAAGAAATTAGGAAATTCAGAAATACCTTAACTGAAAAAGTAAGCAACAATCTTTCTTTTGCAGTTGATGGTACATTCAGCACAGAAGCTTCAACTGACAGTTCGAAGGTAAAATAAGGTGACAGGGGTTTTCAAACAACAGCAGTAAAACCTGAGGTGTCTGAATTACGTACATAAAATATGTATAGGTTAATATAAAAATGCAGCACTCAGTCACCTGCAGGTCCTTTAAGCTACTGGAATTAATAATATTAAACTTTAAAATAAAAACCCCATAATAGATAGAATGATAAATCTTCAGTAAAACCTTTTGCAGGAGAGATGCTCTTTATATTCAGCATCAATAGTTCTAAAATATAAACATAAAATAAACTATTTTATACTATTTTATTATCACTGTCACCATACGGTAGACAGAAAGACACTTGGCTTCATGATTAGTATGTCTTTACCGGGTTCAAAGAGATAATGTTTAACAACATAATGGTTTCTTACAAGCTTGATCCAGGACACAGTCAGAGTGCTGTAATTTATCAAATGGTCAATAGCTCTGTGTGCTAAGACAACACAGAGACTGCACTGTGTAAATTCCACAGCTGGTCATCACCAGTGATATAGTGTAGGCTCAGCTGTGGTTAGGTAAGTAATCCAACAAAAAAGAAAAAGAAACAAAGCAGTAAAGAAAAAAGAAAAGAAGAAAGAGATGAGCAGGAAAGAGTCAAAGCAGTGCTGGTATAATACAGCCCTTTGTACAAATCAAGCAGATTCCCCAGAATGCAATTTAATTATTGTTTTTTTTTTTGGATTATGTTGAGTGTACAATATATGCTGCAGCAAAGCAGCTCTGTATAGCTAATGAACAATCTTGAGCTAACATGGGCAAGGAGAAACCTCATAAAAGGGAACCAGAATCGAAATCTTGTACAAGGGAGTTTATATATATACAAAAATATATATAAAAACAAACGTCTTTATGAACACATCACCCAGACACCAAAAAGCAGCACACAGAAACACTCAGATGGATGGAGAAAGCACCAGTCACTGGTCTTTGATTACTTGTTTCTTCTTGGACTTAAATGATGTGTTGTACACCACCATCCTCTTAAGCATCTGTGGTGACTACAATGTAGAACCAGATGTAGAGCAGTGTTAAAAAACACAAATAAATCTCTCTCACACACATTTACACTCAAATGTACACATGGAATTTTCCTCAGAGCTATAACCATAAAGAGACAAAATACTTCAGTTTGTGAAGTGACACTTCAATATGTCACTTTGTAGGGAAAATCCAGTATAAAACATGGAAATACCTAACTTTTTCGGAAATATCTAAATTACATTTAGATGTAAATATCTAAATTACATTTACATTTGTGATAGACTTCAGATATGTTGGCAGCTATGAATACATTAAACTACGCAGGGCAATATGTGCTCACCATTATAACTGTCTCTTATTTCATGTAGGTATCTAGCAAAAATACACACATCCAGTGATTCACGTGATTTAGCAGAAAACATGATTTGTCAAACCAGGCCACCTTTTACCATGCTCAGTGGTCCAGTTGTGATGCTCACATGGCAATTATATATGGTGCCCAGGGGTTAGCATGGGCACTCTGACTGGCCTGCAGCCACGCAGCCCCATACACAGCAAGCTGTGATACACTGTGTGTTGTGACACCTTTCTATCGTAGCCAGCAGTAACATTTACAGCAATTAATAATACAGTAACTCTTCTGTAGGACTGGACCAATCAGGCTAGTCTTCGATCCCCACATGCATCAGTTAGCCTTGGATGCCAATGACTCTGTTTCGGGTTCACTGGTTGTCCTTCCTTGGACCACTTTTGCTAGGTGCTAACCACCACATACCAGGACCTGTCGTTTTGGAGATGCTCTGACCCGGTTGTCTACGCTTTCCTAATTTGGCCCTTCTCAAAGTCACTCAGATCTCTATGCTTGCCCATTTTTCATGCTTCCAATACATCAATTTTGAGAACTGACTGTTCGCTCGCTGCCTACTATATCCTATACCCCTTGACATGTGCACTGTAGTGAGAAAATCAATGTAATTCACATGACCTTTCAGTGATTTTCATATTATGGCTTATCAGTTTGACAGCTCTAATCCCTAAGGTGAAATAGAGGGAGGCCAAAGCAAGTAGTGTTTTTCTGTGATTTAATAAAAGAAAGCTGGAAGGCGTGTGGATGTGTGAATGAGGCGACTGGGGCGGAAACAAGAAAGTCTATCAATAACAGCCTTTAGAATGCAGGCAAAGACTCATTAAGTGCACAACAGGTTTTGATCTCCCTCCCTCCGCCTTCTACTCTCTTGATTTCCCTCAAGGTAGAAATGCTAATTTTGAGATTCTGGTCTCATAAATCAATGCAGTCAAGAAGATGCACTACCTGCAGACACACTTTCATCACTCATGAATTGAAATGTAACCTCCACAATAATATCCAGTTAGCATTAGATAACACCTTGCTATTTCCATCAGCATGCACACATATGATCAGACTTACCGTGGGCTCGGGTCGTAATATGGGTCGGTATGAGGTCTTCGATTGGGGCAACATGACCGGTTTCGACATGACTGGGTTCATTTGTCTCCTCTGATTAGGAGGACTGGGTGCTATTTGCTACAGAATGATCATGGTGTAGAAGGAATTTGTGAAAATCAAAGTAAACTTTGACCTATGCTTTTCACACTATTAACACAAAACAAAAGGGACTATGGGATGGAGAAAACAAAGCAAACATCTAGCAGTCCTTAGAAAAAGATTTTTAAAAGAATAGTTCAAGCTCACCAGAGGACTGCTGGAGGTTGATATCCTGCTAACATTAGAAGTGTTTCTCATAACCTAGATAATATTAACAAAAGGTCAAATCTAAATTTTAAAGCATGAAGCAAATCTAAATTAAAACATAATCCCGTCGTGGACAAATTCTTTAACTCACTTATGATTAATATGATATCTGACAAGATTATGTAGTGCATCATAGGACCTCAAGAAAATAAATAATTTGAGTTTCAATAAATATATGTTTATATGTTTCATAAAAACATGTCTCAAGAAAATATGTTATTTGTTATATATATATTTAGCAACTTTGAATAGTGACTACCAATGGGGGGTGAAGACAGTAGAGTACACATGATCTACGACTGCTTCTACTTCATCTCTCATAATATAACTCATATAATCACTGGAGAATTTTATATACAAATGCTCTCCATCCAGAATGTTTTATTTTACTGGCAAGAAAACTGATTTTGTAATGCTAGTTGTGCCTCCTACTCAGACATATGCTGTGCTTGTACTGGGCACCAGGTCCACTGATTTGTCCACCTCTAAACAAATCAATCGTTTTTTCGCAAACAGCACACACAGCAATATAACAAAATCAACATCACTGTTACACCACCCAAACTCCACACAGCATATCATTCTACCCAAAATCATGCCATTTTAACCGGCAAATTAAACACACAATCTTAACCAAGATTACAATCCAGTCAAACAAAGAGCACTCAACTGGAGCTGACACTTTGTTTTGATTAATTGAACCAATGATTGCTACCTGTGCACTGCCACGGTAGGGGGGTTCATTTGAGCTGTTTGCATGGTAGCCGCCACCTCGCTGCCTGTAGCCATTTTCCTCCCATTCCTTCCTATGTTCTGAGGGGTTGAGGGGTCGATGGTAGCTCTTAGGAAAGGTTTGGCAATCTGAATGTTGAGGTGGTGGAGGTGGTGGAGGAGGTGGTGGAGGAGGAGGAGGAGGTGGAGGTGGTGGTGGAGGGGGGTGAGAGAAAGATGTAGACCAGGAGGCCTGAGTCTGAGCTCTGGGGGTTGTAGGGGGTGGCCGTCCACGACTGATGGAAGCAGGAGGCACTCTGGGAGCAGGGGGAGAAGGTGGCCTCTGTGGAGCTGGATGTGATGGTGGGGGAGGATAAGAGGGAGTAAGTGACGGCCTCGGGGATGGAGAAGGGCGGATAGGGACAGATTTCTGATAGAAGTGGGGTGAAGGTGGAGGAAGAGGTAAAGGTGGTGGAAAAAAATTGGATGTGGGTGGAGTAGGGGCCAGTTTTTTCAGAGGCTGTCTTAGACTCTGGTCCACCTCGTCTAAGTTGATGTCATCGAGGTCAGTAGTGGCAAGCTGAAAACCTCCTGGAAATCTTTTCACCGTAGATACGGGAGATGGACTCATCTGTACAAAACAACTCATCTGGTTAAAAATCATAACCTCTCCACCTCACAAAAAGCACTGCAAACCCAAATCAACCTACTCATAAGACTCATACACAGTAACTGCAAAATTCACACAAAATAAACTTCAGCTCAACACATGCTCTGCAAATCTCCATCTAGGCTGCGCTTTTACCTCGGGAGAGTCATTCTCCACAGAGGAAATCTGCTCCAATCTAGTCTGGCAGAGTCTCTCCACCCAGTATTGCACTTTCTCTGATTCCTCCAGATCCTCCCGCTCGGTCTCTGTTACCTGCTCACACCAACACATGCTGAGCTGCAGAAACACCTCAGAGACCTTAAACAGACAATTCCACCGGCTTCCCTTTATGTGACAAATGCTGTTTTCACCTATTACAGTTTCCACAACAAGCCTCAGGGACATATATCAGGGAAAATATAACAACAAAATAAAACTCTGGTAATTACACTATAATTACACTTAAATAAAGATTGTACCTCTTGCAAAAGTCGATTAATTTTCATCTGTTTCTCTCGCTCAAGTATCTCTTCCTTTTCCTTGGCCAATTTCAGCTCAAACTCCATTTCTTTCTTGCTCTTTTTCTCTGTCGGAAGTGTGTCAGTCTTGGAAATCTTCTTTTTCTTCTTCTTCGTCTCTTTTCCTTTCTGAATATTTATAATGATTGTTTTTCTATATTACATGGTTTTTAATGCACACCACACAAAAAACCCACCCCATGCTGTCATCCAAACACAACAGATACTATATAGAACGTTTTCACAATGATGTCATCACGTTACTGTTACTAAATTAAAGACTCATTTCTGATATTACACGGACTGTATCACAAACACTGCTCTTCATTCAAACACGCAAAGTACCTTTCTGAGTGTGGGAAACTTTCCTTCATAGCGGTAAAACCAGTTGCGAGCTATGGGATCAAGATTTAAAAAAGAATTAAACAGGAAGTGAGATGTTCCAACCATACAATTTCAATTCACCAGCTTCCAAAATGACCCAACCAACAGAAATAAAGTGTAAGGGCTTGCATCCTTTTATGTGCTGTGATGCAGAATTAGAGAAGAAAGCAAAGGAGGGAACTGTCAAAGAAGAACCATTCCATGCAGAAATCGATATACCATAACATTATCTTTAGAGAACAGTTCAGCTGCACTCACTTCTCCGTCTTCTTTTTCTTCATCTTCATCAGTGTCAGCTTCTGCAGCTGTACAAGTCAGGAGTACAAGTAACAGCAGAAACAGACAGACAGAGACAAAAGGAGAAAGGAGAAAACTGCATTCAGAAAAACTGAATGCACATTCAATCCTGAGAGGTAAGTAAAGTAAGTAGATAAGTAGATGTCTAGATGACTTATGCTGTAAGCATATTATCATCAGTGAAGAAGAGGAAGGTTTCAGCAAGATTTCACTCTTCACATTCATGCATGGTAACACAGGGATCAGCATGCTTCAGGGTATCAGTACTATGATCGTACCTGAGCTCCTGGGTTTTGATGGAGGTGGAGAACGTGATGGAGGTGAAGAAGAGACAGGAGATGGACTTTTTGACTTCTCTCTGGAACCCCAGTCTTCCTCCCATTGTCTGTTCTGCTTTCTCTCTTCAGCCTCTATCCTAAAACACATACATTACACATAAAAACAAGGACTTGAATCAGCCTGCACCTTAAACCTAATGCTTAGCAGACATACTTTTCCATCTCCTTTCTGTATCTTTCCTCTTCCTCAGCAGCCTTCTGTGAAATCTCCATCTTTCTTCTGCAATCGAACAAATAATAAAATAATAATTAAAAAAAAAAAAACAACAGAAATGATCACCAACCAATAGTCTGTCAAAAATGAGACATGTGCAAATGAAATGCACACGTCAGTGTTCTAAAGCCACAGATGGGTGCTGAATTATTTATACCTCCATTTATTATCTTTTAAACATGAAATCCTATGATTATTCTGAGGAATGTAATATATCATTTGTCTATATGTATTACAATCTTATGGTCTATTATAAAGGTACACAAATCACAAATTTGACAAATCCAGTTTCCTGTCATTTAAGGCAAAGTTCTGGCATGAATCTGTATTAGAGCAGACTGTGATGGTGTGGGCTGAATGATCAAGCTCTCTGACTGACAGGCGCTCTTTTTCTTGTTGCTCTTTGAGGATTTTGTTGGTCTCCATCGCCACTTTCTTCTGTTTCATGAGCTCCTGCCGCTCAATCTCTCGCCGAGCTTCTACTGCCAGCTTCTCCTCATCTGTCATGAACAACTCTTTTCCCTGAAATAAATCCATATAAAATAACTTATCAGGGCTTGCACAAACACGTACATGCATACAGAAACATTTATTACTAAACTCATCTTTTAAATCTACCGTAACTTTAAATTATTTAATTATCAATCAGAACTAAAGTTTAAATTTATTGACATTAGTGCTTGATTTATTACATTAACATAATAGAATAAAGTGAAAAAAGACAAAATCATTATCGCCTGAATCACTGCCATGACTTGCTACAATATACCTTGGTGGCCTTATAACCTTGCTACCATCTCAATTCATTGAGGGAATGAAGAAGGACACAGCTCAGATTTTATCACTTTGTCTTCAGGAATGCTCGACAAATCCTGAACTCTACGAGTAAGAAAGCACTTTCTCAGGCACTTTAATTTCCTGTCCTTGTGTGAAGCTGTAGGGAATGACTGTGCAGAATGAAATCCTCTGCGAGTTACAGATTTGCTATGTGCTAAAGAGCACTGCAGAAAACCGCATGAGCCAACTGTGCCTGAGGTGGACAGAATTACACTAACTTACAGCTCCGGTGAGGACTGTGATAGTTAGACTCCTGCTGCTCTTCAACACTCGAACTGCCTACAAATACAATACAATATTTTATGTTGATTTAACAATTCAGAAATGAAAATCAAGCATACTTTAGTGTGAGAGATATGACGCCATGCTGACAAGCCTTACCTCCTTGTGGTCCACATTAGTGAACTCCACACCATTGACCTCAACAATCTGGTCACCAACCTACATTCCCCAAGCCAATAAACTTGTCAGTGTCTCTCTTCAGACAATAAATGAGTAATGACTTGTTAAAGAGGTTTCTTCTGTGCAACAAATGAGATTAGAATACCTGCAGGCCCACTTCTGCTGAGAGAGAGCCAGGCTTTACATTGCTGATGTAGATCCCTGGCTTTTGAGTTGGTCCACTCGAGATACTGCAGCAAACAACAATAATGAATGGGTTTTATATGCCTTTTTTTTCTAGCATGTCCTGACATATCCTGATATAGTACCATAGGCAATAGTTTGTATAACAATCATATTTATAACTATAAACATTCGTATAACGTTAAATGAATTTCTAAGACATTATAGACACTGTTATAATTGTTCATGAAAATTCATTGAATTTATAGCTTTCTTTAGTATGCATTATGAAATATTAACTCAATTTACATTAAAAGCCATATTAATAACACATTATATCACCAATAACAGTAAGTATTGTAACCATGTTATAAATTTGGTCTTCATTTTAAATGACAGAGATCAGGAAGTTATTATATTGAAGCTTTAACAGAGGTACGTACTGCCTTCATAAAAAATGTTGCTAAACCATATTTTTTAATGTTAGAGTTAGTGCTAGAGCTGTCAACATTGCTAACAAGGAAACCCTAACCGGCACAGACAGCAAAACTTTACCACATATCCTTCTAGCATATATTAGACAAGACTGCTTCATGCTCCATGCAACGTAAACAGAACATTCTGCTGACCACAGACCACCTATTCCTGCCCTCTTGATTTCTTTATAACACAAAACAGTTACTATATTCACTTACATAACATTGGCAACAAATTTTTCATTGCCCCTGTTGTCGAATGAAAAATTGTAGGATACATTGCAAACTGTGTTTCACCTGATGCCCATGCCTTTCGTACCAACCAGGCTGAGGAACACTTTTTTCTCCTTGATCTCTTTCCCTCCAATGGATGCTAGGCCAGCAACACTGCTCTTCTTTTCCTGAGAATCAACAGTAATAACTGTGTAACTGCATAATTAAGAGTAAAGGAGATTTAAAGATTGTTAGGGCTTACCCCTGACTCAGACACAAACTGATCCACAAACTGCCACTTTAGAGGGTCATCAGGGGAACTGATATAGACATTGGGAATTATTAATCTTATCAGTGCACAACAATTTTTACATTTTTAACAGTGTCACAAAATTTGTTTTAGTTCTGTACTCCAGCACAGAATAGGCACTATACACTATACCAACCGTTTGTGGACACCTGACCATCATATTCATGTGTGGTTTTTCAACATTCCATTTCAGTGGTTTAGTGGCTTGGGCCACTTAGTTTTAGTGACAGGAATCACACACTTATGGGTGTGATTGTCAGGTATCCACATACTTCTGGACATAAAATCAAAATGCAGACTTCAGTTTTATTTTGAGTATAATCAATTCAATTTAACTTAACAATAGTAAAATCTGGATGTACTTTGAGCTGCAATGATCAAGCCAGAGGAGACAGTAGCAACTGATACTGCATGAAGAAGAAACTTGGGAGGAACCATACTTAAAAGAGAACACCAATCCTCTTCTGTCTGACATAATGTAAGTCCATATGGGGTAGATCAAGAAGAAATAAAAGTCTTTTTGTTCATGGCATTGTTTCCAGAGGGACAGGAAGAGGAAGGTTAACCATCCAAAACATTCCATCTCAAGGCTGCCAATGGAACTGATGTATTTGCTGTCTGCAGTGGATGTGACTGCTGGTAGCAGCAAAAAATCATTTGTGAAAGGAGTTATTCTTTGTGTGATTCTTGACTAGTCATCAGAAGTAAAACCCACCGACCCAGCATTTCACTTCCTAAAGACATGACTATAGAAAAAATATAGAAAAAATGACTCACTAAGAACTAAGAAAGTTCACCCAGTATACATCTCAATAAAAGAATAAAGCTGATATGCAGCATTTTAACTTTATATCCACTGTTTCTGTAACTATCCAGTGTCCTGGAGCACAGAGCCAAAACAACATAAACTATGTCCCTGGCCAATTACTAGCAAACAGTAATGAATACAGACCTTACTCTCTATTGTTCATTAAAGTTTTAAGACATGATCATGGAAGCAGATGCTGACATGTAAAATTACCTCTTTACTGGAATCATTCCCACATCTGTAAATGAAACCATATAACTGGTAAACAGTCCACTTATACAGTATAAACTAAATAATAAATCAAACTAAATGCTGTATTTAATGAATTACGAGAACATATGCTCCTGACTCACGTCTGACTTTCAGTGACACAGTCTTCTTAGTCTTGATAAGGCTGATAATCTCTTCATGGATGCACGAGGAAATTGAATAGCCATTGATGCGCACAATCTCATCTCCCACCTGCCAAAATAGCATGATTACTACCAAGGTGGAGCTTCTCCTTCCTGCTTAGTCGCTGAAGTATCTAGCATTTAAAAATTAAACAGATGATCAGACTGTCCATTTACATTTTGCTTTAACTGGCTTCTTTTATTAGATTTCATAATCATAAATCCTGGTAATGATATTAATGTTTAAGTAATCTTCAATATTATTCATTTTTACAGATACAAAACACATTTTAATGAATACAGTGCAGCATACAAATTGACATATTTTTCTTAGAGAATTACAATTTCTCTCTTCTTCTGTAAGTAAAAATGCAAAATTCTAGATTACTCATGAATCTCATAAAAAAAAAATCATGAATAGTCTATGAACCCTCAAAGCTCTGCAATTATATTAAAATAGAACACCGCAAGGTTTGCAAAACTGATTCATGGTTTTTTACTCCACCTAGTGGTGTGATGGTGTCCTTACATCAATACAATGCAGCTGTACATTCTGTCTTTCTTATTAAGTTACAGTAATCCCCTGCTATATCGTAGTTCACATATCATGGTCCCGGTATATCGCGGATTTTTATTTGGAACATAACTGATTTTTTTTGCGGAGTTTCCCGCAAATCTTATAGTGAACTATTTTTATTTTGGAATAAGGTAATTTATTAAAAAAAAATATAATTATTAATTAAAAAATATAAACATTAATTAAAATGAAGTAAAATGTTAATATATCAAACACTGTACAGCATATTTACTCAAGAACACGTAGCGTTGTTTAGAAAAGCGTGGTGCGGCGATGCTGAAAATCAAAATACAATACGGCTGGAGGAACGAGTCTGGCCAATCGGAATGCCCCATTCATTTAATTGGCTGTGATTGGCTGCTGGCTATGCATGCAGTTGGGGAAGGGGATGCAGAATTCTCCAGCATCCCAGTTTTTTACGTGTCACTGTCTCGAGTGTTTCATTTTTTCTGTGTATGCTGTATTTTTACGGTTTTTCTGCAAGCCCTATTATATCACCCAAACGCTCTGCACTTTCTAAGGCTTCTGGCAAGAAACATACATACATACATACAGTACTCATTATAAATGTGATATTCCTACAAATTTACTCCACATTCATCTCACTATATGCTTGCAAATGTTGTCTGTGTGTTTAAAGAGTGTGGGAGGGTCATTTACGGCTTAAACAATAAAAAAAAAGCATTTGGGGGTGGTTTCAGTGTATCGTGGATTTTTGTTTATTGTGGGTGGGCAATAAACAGGGGATTACTGTACTATTGTTTAAATGCAGGGTCTACAGAGAGATATGCTTTATATTGTGATTTATAAATTCTCTCTCTCTCTCTTACCTGCAGGCCCACATTTCCAGCTTGTCCATCCTTTACAATTTGTGAGATGAAAAGTCCACAGCCAAACTCAAGGCCACCTCGTACACTGAGGCCCAAGCCTTCAGGGTGATTGCGGTCTAAACGCACTTCCTTCAGCTTCCTGCATACACACAGGGAATTCAAATGATTTCCAGAGCTATTTATGTCAAGTATGCACAGTAGGAAGCTGTATGTATTTGAACTGCATCTCAACAAGATTGCTACAGAAGAACTGTAGCAATTACACTTAATTTCTGGGCGGTCAGACTAAAATCTGATTTCTTGTTAATATGCAAATCAATTTTCGATTTGCATGTTAACATTTGACTACTTCCACTGAAGCATGTGCATCTACTGGAAGGGCATTTCATTTTCAAATGTGTATCTGTCTGTGACTAAAATGTGTCTCAGACCACCTCCTGAAGTTAAATCTTAAATCTGAGATTAAATTAATTTACAGTTTCATGTATATAATATCCATTCAGATATAATCCTGATACGTGAGACCCATGAGGTGACTGAGTGTAAATGGGGTCTTTGGTACATGTAATATCTCTGAAGGTCTGTTTATATTTGAGTAAGATTGGATTGCCCCTGCAGACATACGCTTGTAAACAATGAACGCGTGACTGTTGAGAACAATCTGCAGCTCATGCGGTAGATTGCTGTTGAGGAGCTCAACTATTCATAGTGTAGCAATGTTGAGAACCCAAATATGTTCCTGCATAACAATGCCCCTGTGCACAAAGCAAAGTTTTTTTTTGTTTGCCAAGGAGTGGAAGAACTGCACAAAGCCCTGACCTCACTGAATAACTTCTGGGATGAACTGGAACGCTGACTGCACACCAGGTCTCCTCGCCTGACATCACTGCCTGAGCTCACTAATGCTTTTGTGGCTGAATGGAAACAAATCCTCACAGTCACGCTCCAAAAATCTTGTGGAAAGCCATCCCAAAACAATAGAGGTTATTATAACAACAAAGGAAGGCTAGATCTGGAACGGGATGTTCAACAGATCAAATATGGGTGTGATGACCAGGGGTCCACAAACTTTTGCCCATATAGTGTATTCAACCTACTAGATCAACGGATGCAAATCTTAATATGATACGTTCTCATTTCTCACAACTGACCACTGCTGGCCAGAAATGAGGTATATGTTATAAAAAATAATAATAAAAAAAGATGTACATTATGTACTATATACTAATAAGTATGTATACTCTGGTAGTTGGAAAATAAATTAATATAAATTTTAATATCAATTAAAACATTATGTTGTCTCAAACATTATGTTGCATTTCAGTTACAAATCACCAGATCTCAAAGCTTTGACTGCACATTTCAGATAATTGTATTCAGTACAGCTGAAAACCCAGCAGGTTCTACTTTATTAGAGCTTTGTCACACTGGATTACACTCCTGGGGTTTATAACCAGCATCCTCCTGACATGGTTCACTGAGCCTGAGAAAGAGCAATTACATTACCCCAGTAAAAGGACAGAGTGGATCACCCCTCCCTCTCTCTCTTTCTCTGTTTGTTAGCATTTCATTTATCTATAATAATTTATTTATACCATCTTCTCACCTGGATCTTTTTGGGGTAAGGTTGTCATACTCCACCTGGTGTTTGAGGGGGATTAGAGGCCGGATCGCATCAAACAGGGGCAGACGGTTTGGTTCATTAATCACCAGCTTCAAGTCCCCCACCAGGACAGGCAGATCCATAGACCTGATAGAAAGCAGAGGGATAAAGTCTATTACATAAACCTGGATTTATATAGGCTTTGAGACAATAGAGCAAGTCTAAAGTAGCACAGCTAAAATGGTCACCTTTTGATATATAAAACGATGCTTTAATAAAAATTAACAAGACCAACATTCTTGATGATCCGGTTCAGAAACATAAATAAATTTAGTAATCTGTCCTACAGCTTAAATAATATTCTTTCCCCTAGTGATTAAAAACAACAACTTTGTTGAGGCTCTAATAGTTTTTAATACTGATGATCTCAAAAACATAACTACACATAATTTGCTGAGAGCAGTAATTGAAGCCATCATTCCATTATTAAAGTTTTATTTTGGCATAAAGTAATCATGAACTCCCAAATGTTGTGCTGGCTGCAGCATTTAGTTTTCTCACCTGACCCTTAAAAATAATGCTTTTTGGATTTAGTGTTCTGCCCTGGTCTATGAAACTTTGATGACCGGTATTTCACTCCTGACTCAAATATCAGCAGCAAAGGGGCTTTTGTGAATGGCTGCATGTGACCAGGTGGAGATTGGAAACTATCAGATCTCCATCCAATAGGACAACCTTTAGCTGCTGATCCAATAAAGCAACCACACAAAGATCAAGTGGAAAAACCTATTTAGTTCTTATTGTTCAGATAAAAAGAAACCCAATATATAATTCAACTGCATGCAACAATGTAATTTACCTCATTATTCTGCGACTTTCATGTATTATTAACTTATAAAAACAGATTTCTATGAAAATCTAAAACTGTTCTGTCTAATATTTAGTTGTAGACACATTTTGTTTAAATTTCCACAAAAAATGTGAAAATTAACATAAGCATAAAACAGGCGAAAAATGACTGTCATGTCAAGGGATGTTCAGAGGTTCAAAACTAGAGTGTAGTACAACTGTCGGACCTGAATCATAGAGAAATAACAAAACACTAATGTGTGTTAAAGCATGTGATTCTTCTATCTATAATGGATGATAGAAAAACCAAAGATTGAAAGCCAACCAATCAATGATATACACTAGATCATGAAGAAACGTACTTATGATACATGCGCAGAACATCATACAGGTAATCCTTTTCTGCCTCATTATCAATCAGCAGCTCAACCTGCAAAGAAAAAAAGCACATAAAAACATTAGAAAATCCTGCATTTATCAGGCTTAATGTGGGAACCATCATACTCACCTTGTGGTGACTGAACTGCTGTAGAAAGATTTTAAGAAACCGTTTAGGCCAGTCAATGATGCCACACATCTCTCTCAGAGACACAACAGCAAAGAGAAAGGTTTTTGCTGTTGAGATGTGGGAGGTGTGTTTCAGTGGCCAGGAGAACTGATGTGACACATGCTATTGTTCTTGGTCAAGTGGAAATAGTTGGGTGCTGATCTGCTCCACTAGACTTGCTCATGCCCCTGCACTCCATGTTGTCACACTGAGCGGCTCAGTTTACATGACTTTGCATGGCCAATGGTACATCACAACAATTGTTTATATGAGACATAATATCACAGAACCTAAAACCTTGTGAGTGAGGTCCACATTATAATATTATAACTCTCTTTCTTGTGTATGTTAAATTGTTTTCATTGTATAATTAAACTGTATAACTGTTTTTCGGTAAAGGGGTCAAATACAAAATGCAACATTTTTTTCCCCAAAAGGCTGTTAATACTACAGAAAATATTTATATGCATACATATATATATATATATATATATATATATATATATATATATATATATATATATATATATAAAAATAAATATATATGTGTATATATATATATGTGTGTGTGTGTGTGTGATGATGATGCAATGATGATGCACTCAGGGTGCCTTCCTGCCTAAATGAGTGAATGAATGATTGAATGAATGAATGAATGAATGAATGAATGGTGCAGTGTTCTGTGAACCCTGTTAGTCTTTGCTTCTTAACACAAAACTGAATAGGTTTTCCTAGCTTCCTATCTTTGATATCAAATATATCCTTTTATTAAATTTGGACGGACCTGACACTTTAATACAATATATTGTAGTAGAAGAGAATAGATCAGAGCTGTACATGATAAGATATGGCTAGGGTGGAGAGGACTGATGGTGTTATAAATATGTATTATACAATCCCCATGTGTCCCTTAGCCTGGACTTTGACACCATAAACCAATAAAACTGAAATTCAGAGCATGAATCACTTGTGCATTACTGTCTTCGACGTCCTTAGAGAATTTTTTTTTAAATAATATGGATATAACCACTGGAAACAATGATGAATTCACAACAGCTGAATAGAAGATCTGCATGCAGACAGTAAACTATGACAGAAGGCTTTTACTGCAGGTCCCAGGTCTACTCAGAGGAACAGTGAAAAAGAAAAATGAAGCAATCCTGTTCGCCTGAATGGCCTTGTCTGACACTCCATCTATCCATCCCCCTCTGTCTCACAACACACACACACAGCAGATGGGACATGATAGGTCACCCAGCTCACAATGAAACCCCTCTAAACTTAATACTGTGCATATGCGCCTGTTATGGAAAGTATGACATGTTCATAGTTACTCTTTTATTAAACAAATCAGCTTTAAATGCTTATCTAAAACAGACATAAACCACATTACCTAACCATTAGAGATCCTGCTTATAGTTTTAAGAGAAATTTTGACATGTGGTATTCAAACTGTTTAATAAATGGTCATAACCGAGCTAAACACCTACACAAAACAACTGTAAACCATACCTAAGTCATCCTCGGTCACGAGACTGTTATGGACTTCAGGTAAAGCTAAAGGTGTGTACCGGTAACTTCCAACACAAACTCAGAGTTAAGCCAGGAAATATCAAAGACACGAAATACATTAAATTATAAGATATTTGAATATGCTTTCGTTCTACACTAATGTACACAACGAAACAAATTTCAGCTCCGTTTTTAACATTTGATAGCTTATATCAGGTGCGCAGTTACTCTTCCGCCATTCTTAAAGAACTACAGCTCATTTTCCCTCATCGGCTAAACATTACTGTAATATCTGTGAAGACAAAATTTACCTATCACTTACTTACCTTATGGCGAAATTCTCGAGCTACTTTCCTCTCCATGTTTTTGTTTTTCCGGTGTGTGTGTGTGTGTGTGTGTCTTCAGTTTTTCACTCGATGGTATGAATGACGGAAGGTGCAGCGGCCAGAGGGCGCTTTCTCTTGCACTTTACACTCCTGCTGTATTTCACTCCCTGATGGAGAAAAAGGTCACAGAGCTGTCATTAGGCAAATGTTATGACTGTGTTCAAAGCTTCCCTTTGTAAAGGTCATATGAGGTTTGGGGCTCTATTTAGCCACAAATAGGGGTTCCGCTGATAATTACACTTAGATTACATTATGTAAAATGTCCATAACAGAAGTCCCTGTATAATAGCGGTTACTATAGAAACTGTGCATTATAACCATCTGGTTAAACACTTACTTCGTCAATAATTTACTTCGTCCCTGTATACACCAATCAGGCCTAATATTGTGTTGGTCCCCCTTTTGCTGCCCAAACACAACAGACTGTGATGCACTTTGTATTCTGACACCTTTCTATCAGAACCAGCATTAACGTCTTCAGCAATTTGAGCAACTCGTCTGTTGGATCGGATCACATGGGTCAGCCTTCACTCCCTCCCCACGTGCATCAATGAGCCTTGGCCGCCCATGACCCTGTCACCGGTACACCACTGTTCCTTCCTTGGACCACTTTTGATAGATACTGACCACTGCAGAACATCACACAAGAGCTGCAGTTTTGGAGATGCTCTGATCCAGTCGTCTAGCCATCACAATTTGGCCCTTCGTCAAACTCCCTCAAATCCTTACTCTTGCCCATTTTTCCTGCTTCTAACACATCAACTTTGAGGACAAAATGTTCACTTGTTGCCTAATATATCCCACCCACTAACAGGTGCCATGATGAGGAGATAATCAGCGTTAATCACCTGTCAGTGCTCATAATGTTATGTCTGATCGGTGTAAGTCTGTGTGAATGAGCTTTTACTATAGAAACAATACCATATTGCAAACAGTGCATTAATATTAGTCTTTCATTTATAATAATCTGTAATACAAACTATTTTCAATTTACAGCTGGAGCTACTTTCCAAGCTGTACTGTTATTCAAAAATAATCCACACCTTCTGACCAATCAGATTCCAGATTCAAACGCGCTGTGGTATTTATTCTATTCTAAACTATTTTCAAGAGAATACATTTTGTAGTTAGCAGAATGGAAAGTTTTTATCATTGACCTGGGCTTTATAATTGTGCTATGGTAATAAACTTAGCTTAAACTTTTGATCAACAGTCAATGCTTCCACCTTGTGGCTCAACCACGCATGTGAAGAGTTAAATGGCTTTAACCAATAGACATATATCACCATACAGCCAATTTTTCTAACCATTCGAGAATCACAATGAATATGAGAACTGGAGTAACAGTAATTGGAATTCCTGTGTATATAATTTTTTTTACATTTATTCATATTACCATTTCAAAGGAAAATGTATTTCAATTCATGATCCTTACTATTAATTTACTTTTTTATTTTCTGAGTATATTCCATTTGTTCACTATAGCATTAACTCACTTCACATGTTGTTCCATTATTACATATTTTATTATAAAAATGAAAATGCCTAAGACTCTAGGGGAAGGAAAACTAAACATCGCTGGTTCTAAAATGCAGTAAAGCAAGTAAATTAATAACTGGCCATTGCTGAATTTTATTTAGTCTAGTTTGTATACATCTATTAACCAATGTAAAGAAATCTTGCAAGATTTAGATTTTGTTGCAATTCTTTTGATGAGCATATACTAATTTTCAGGGTGAGATTAGGGAGTGTGGTACTAATGCATCAGGTGTTGTTTTAAATAAAAAAAGTATGCAGATGTGTATGCATGGTGCCCTGTGATAGGCTAGCATCCCATCTAGGGTGGATTTCCACCTCAAAGCCCAGTGTTTATGGGATAGGCTCCAGCTCCACCATGATAAGCGCTTCTCTGGCTCCCTCTTGTGAAGAACCCAATGTTATACAGCCCTTTTCACCGGATCTTCTTCTTGCCTGTGTGCATGGTACAAACATGAGATTGTTAACCTAACTACGATTTACTAATGTAGCACTAACTATTAATGATTTTTTTCTCTGAATAAGCAACCAAGAATCAAGTACCATTTTGTCAGTTACTTTCCCCCTTTCAATTAAGCATTGTATCCTGAACAAAACATTATCATTAAAAGAATGGACAAACCACACAGTTGCTTTTTCTTAGTCTGACAAAGCTTCACCAAAACAAAAAGTAGCTTCAGCTTTTTTTCTTTTGTTTTCTTCTTGTGAAAACGTTATTTCTGGAATAATTTAGATATTTTAAATTGTACATAGTTGGAAGCTTGACAAGTTACAATTGTCAAGTAGCTTCCTCAACACTGGTCAGTCTACCTGTACATGATATTGAGCAACTTGTGAACCTTCTTTCCTAGCTTTAGTCATGAAACTAATGATCTACGGTCATGTTCGGAGATTCTTCCTGGCTGATAACAACCAAGCAGCTGAGCCGTCATGTTTACAGTAACTCCAGCCTCAGCCACTGCATGAACAGAGGTGTCTCTGTACCAGGAAACTCCTGTATACACCACTGATTTTCGGAAGTATCTACAAATACCACTGACTGTATACATCAAATTCCACCAAGCTAGGATACTTCCAGAATGATACCAATTCGGATGTATCTTGCTGAGGTATTCTACCATGGTACAGCCATTTGTTGCCATGGCAAGTAATCCACTTAAAGATTTTGACAGGAGACATTCACACCTCAAGACCCCTTTTGCATTTTACACCTTTGCACAACTCTGCTATTCCCTATTGGTCTTTTATCTCAACATTGATTGGTTGTCTAGTGGGACATTACCTAGTCCCTTTCCTGTTAATATTATTTATTTATATTATTACACTTTTTATTTAGCCCAACCCAAGCCCTCATAGCTTCATGACTTGATTGGTTATTGGGCAGGTATGTAGATAGACCCTATCCACACCCCCCCCACTGTACTATACATCCCCCACACCCTTCAAAAAATGAGAACAGAATTGATTCAGAAATTTTTTATTAAAATTAAACCAAACACTAATAAATATAAAAAGCAAAGTAAGAATAAGGGAAAAACAGAAAATATGAGAAAAAAAAATGAACAAATTACAATTAAATTAAAAGAAATACTGAAACAAACACATGCACCAGTATGTTAGAGTTCCAAAAACGAATGTCTTTCTGGCTCGGTTCCATTAGCTCTTACACGTTGAAGGTAGTAAGGTGTAAGAATGTAGCGCATATCCGCCTCCAGTCTGCGTTGAAGCTGCTGGCAAAGCTCAAACAATTGTGGGTTCCTGTGAGGTGGAGACCTCACAACCCACACCAGTCTTCCATAAACCATGCCATCCTCCTCATCGGACATCAGTTCCAGCATTGCAGTCTGCCACAGTTCTCTCTCTATATTTGTTTGAATGACCCCAGTCCTGGACTCCATGTACCGAACTTAATACATAGATGAATTTCTATACTTAATCTTCTGTTCCTTTGTCGGTTTTTAGCCCCTGCCTTAATGGAGTCTCTTAGCTGGGACTTTCCTGGCTGAGACAAAGAGTATTTCCTCCGCAATGTCTCATAGTAAGTCCTGCAACATGCTGAATAAAAAAAAATAATAATGCAGATAAGTGACAGAAACAATTAAAATTATTAGATGGACAAAAATAAAGGGACATGAAAATAATTACAGTAACAATTTCTGATTCCCCTTTATACACTCAGGGTCTGTATCTGTAAAAGTCGTCTTTAATTCCTCCAGCAGATATTTAATCACTGCCTGATTATGAGGTGAACTTTTTTTGTGTGTGGAAAGAGAGTAGTATCATTAATTACATTTAAAATGATTATGTAAAACCCCGTACATAGCATGTAAAAAACAGCACAAATTAAAATGCTGACAAATTAAAATTGTTTTTTCGCGCGAGTGAAAGAACACAGTAATGTCATTGGCTGCACCCGCTTTACGTCGCCGACATAATGCGCGGAACTGCAAAAACAACCTTCCTCATTCGATGGTTTCCACGACACCCCGCCCACCCCTGTCAATGAATTGTTTGTATTTATTCTGGGGGAAAATATAATACTGGACATGTTGCCTGTCATCATGGAAGGGCGTTTGAGGTCGCCTGTGGATCTGTTGAGAAGAAAGAGAGCCCGGCGGTTTTGTGATCACTGCAACAATATTGTTTCACGTGCCAATTTTTATCGTCACAAAAAAATGTTTTTTCGTGATGAAGTTTGGATCAAAGATGCTACAACCCAAGACAACTCGAGTGGAAAAAAATATTGAGTTAGAAGATGCACGTGATGAAAGCCTTGATCCATCAGAAGTGGAAAATGCAGTCTGGGATGTCCCCTTAGGTAAGTTATTGAATATATTTTATAAAATAAAAATGTCAGCAAGCAAAATGATTTATAAATGTTTGATTTAATTCGCACAAAATATTCAGATATATAGTCTGTTTGTTTCTGTAGGCCTAAGGATGCTTGAGTCACAGCTTACCCAAAAAGAACTTCATTTATTCAGTAATGTGCTCTTTTTGTTAGGAACAGTGTATGTTCAGAATATAGTTAACTTGTTTTTATAGCATATATAATTAGCCATTTGTTGAAATTGTATATATTATATAACTTAGGATATACGTTATATAAATATATAACTGTTATGATCTTCAACATTTGACAATGTACAATAAAACTATATAAAATCTAGAGCACTGAAGAGCACAATAATGTTAAAAAGAGAAGAATCCTGTTATGCTTAGGTAATAAACTGTTTCTATCTTGGTTTGCTAATGTGGCCATTAGACGTAATGGCTGTTGACCAAATAGCTTTAGTTATTGTTATGAATGGCCCATCAGCACATACATATGATAATGCAGTGATGAAGTGCGGGGTGTTTACCAGATGATTTAAGTGAAAGCCTGTTAACAGTAACCTACGATGAACATTGTCATGCATGACAATACATATTACCATGGTTTTGTGATTGTAATGGTATTGTGATCCTTGGGTGTTTAGGTTGATTAGCTTGTAAACACAAATAATCTTTTTTTACAGAGAACTTTAGCAGCCTAGAAGAAGGAAATCTGTGCATGCCTGAGGAAGACATGCATTTCAATGAAAATCCAGACTCACCGGAAGGACTGCTTAATTTACCATCAGTTTCTGATGGTATGTATATATATATATATATATATATATATATATATATATATATATATATATATATATATATATATATATAGTGTGTTATTACACTTGTTTTTGTTTGTTCTGTGCTTAAAAAATAATGTTTCTCTTTTTGTCATTTGATAAGAAGACAGCAATGAGCTCAGGCTTTTCCTGGAGCCCAGTCAAACAGAGTCTTCAGATGATGACAGTGACAGTGAAGAGGCAGTCTTTACAGATGAGCAGGACCATGAAGATTCGGATTTGGCAGAAGATGGTAACACTGAAGCAGATAAAACCAATGGTGATGACGCCAGGCAGCTACTTGTAAAGCTCCTAGCATTCATGCTTTTAACCTGGCAAGCTGTATTCAGCATATCAGACAATGCCATCACTGCATTGCTGCTATGTCTCAGACACTTTATGTGGGTAATTGGAAATATTCTTTCTGCTGATTTACTTAACAGTTTTGCTGATATGATTCCCAAGACTTTACATTCACTAAGGAAATTGACCAATATTAACAGAGACAACTTCTGCGAATATGCTATCTGTCCCAAGTGTAAGTCCACATATACACTTGCTGAGTGTTATCATATCGCCAGGAATGGTTTGCTCTTATGATGAATGTTGATTGGTATCAACCCTTCAAGAATTCAGTAGGGGTCATATACCTGGCCATTTTGAATTTGCCACGAGAGGAGCGTTTTCAGGAGATCATAATTTTAGTTGGAGTTATACCAGGACCTACAGAACTGAAAAACATCATTAACACTTATCTTGACCCTTTGGTGGATAAGCTTCCTGAGCTCTGGGATGGAGTTCCCATATTTAATCCTTCAATTTTGGGGTGCCAAGTGTACAGAGCAGCTCTTCTGTGCCTTTCAGCAGACATTCCAGTTTCACACAAGTGTGGTGGCATAGTGGGCCATGGAGCTTTAAGAGGTTAGTTTTCTGCTATTGTGCCATTACATCTGTTGTTTTAAACTTAAAAGTACATCTGTTTTTTAAGATACATCATCCATTCATTGTCGTATTTGTGTTCTATAGGATGTAACAAATGTCTGAAAACATTCAAGAAAACATCCTTTGGGGGGGGGCAGACTTCTCTGGCTTTGACCGCTCATCTTGGGTCCCTTGCACTTCAGAGGAGCACAAGCTGTATGCTAAAATGACAGAGAAGGCAACCACAAAGGCAGCCCAAAAAAGACTGAAAGCTCAATATGGTGCCAGGTGGTCTGAACTTTTTCACCTTAAGTATTATGATGCCATAAGATTTGTTGTCATTGACCCAATGCATAATCTACTTGGAACAGCCAGGCACATATTCAGGTTATGGACTGAACTTGGTCACACTAAAGAGAAGGTCTCAGTCGTAATTCCACTATGCACAGTGGTTGAGATTTAGGCCAATGTAATTACAAAACCTTGTTTGTTTATATTGTTATTGTGCATTTTCATTATTTTTTGTCATTATCTGTAAATGTAAACTTTTACAATAAACATTTTTTGTGATATTCTGAAACAACGTTTGTTGCATTTCTCTTGACTACTATAATCCATGAACACATAACAAAAAGTAATTTTTACACATTAAAAAAGGTAATCATGTCTATTGAATTTCAGTTATTTTGAATGATGTACAAATTTTCTCAAATATACAAATTAAACTATATTAATAATAAACATATTTGGTAAATACATTTGTACAGACAGGGTGTTTTATCCAGTTTTTATGTACAATTATGAAGTATGTGCTGTCCTAGAAGGCACACCATGGCTAATCCCCCCACTCGGCTATGATAACAAAGACCGCACCTCTGCCGGCTAGTCATTAACATACAAAAGGCTTTTACACCTCACAGTGAGGATTCCTAGAAATTTCACTGATTCCGTATACATCCACATACATAAGGTATCTGGTTGTTTCAGGGAATTTACTTTTGCATGCTACCTTTCCAAGCACTCTGCCTCATACGTCTGGCAAACATGAAGTTTAGTGGGGATTTCCCATACCCATGTTTGTCCGGATACAGCTCTTTTCATGCAGTGAGCAGTGACTGTGAAAGTGTCTGGGTCAGTCCCTGCCAGCTTGTATAGATTGTATATCTTTTAGTTCCAGTTAAAAAGTTTTAATTAACACCTCATAATAATATAAATGAATGTGTAAATGTAGGCCTATTTGCCTACATTATATTAACTGAATATGTTAAGAAACCCATGCAGGACTTCTGCAACATCTTCAGTACAGTGTATAACAGTAACAGATTGTCTTCTATTAACACATTTGTTTGGATTTTGCAAAAATCAAAATTTTATTTTAAAATGATCAAAAGATTATTAAATATCAATATTAACGTAACATTCAAGTAAGCAGAAGGCTCCCAAAACATACCTTTAATGGTGATTTTTGAGTGGAGATGTTGCAGAGCATATAGTTTACATTTCCTTTACTTAAATGTAAAAAACTGTAGTCGAGGACAATAATAGTATTAAGGGTTAGTTTGACACTAGTATTATCATATATCTTCTAAATGTATTTTTAAAGGAATATGGCATAAAATGTGTAAAAGTAAGGCTTTAATTGCATTTTAAAATGAACCATTGTTTGTAATGAATATTGAAAACATATCTCCTTCTTTTCCGGGTGTGCTCTAACATATTTCTAGCTGTTTTGACTATGTAATTATCATAGATTTTCCACCATGACATACCAAAATCCCCAGACCACCCACAGTGTCTGTGTAAGCATGTGTGAATATGAGTGTTTAATGCAGCATGGAACAATTGTTTTGCAGCAGCAGCGTTGAACCTGGCTTCATTTCCCTACAAAGTTATTTCTTTACACAGAAATAAAAGGTCAGTCCTATTTTGTGTGTGTGTGTGTGTGTGTGTGTGAGAGAGAGAGAGAGAGAGAGAGAGCATGTGCATGTGTAGCAGGGTGCTCATTTTTGCACAGAAAGCAGCCAGGCTTGTCCCTGCTGATTCAGCTGTTGGTAGTGTAATGCTTTAGGGGGAGGTGAGGAGGCTGTGGGCATTGACCCACAGGGTACACAGGGAAGGATTACACTCTGTAATGCTATCCTATAAACTCACTCATCAAAACACACACACAACCTACTATACTGAAAGAAAAAAAAACATTATCAGTAAATTCAGTTATTCATATTATTTAAATAGAGTTCAAGATTAGGAATTTATTCTATTGGATAGTCAACACTTCTAAGTAAATCACATACATTGTCACTATTGATCCAAAAGGTTTTATCAAAAATGCATTAATTATAAAGAATGTCATATTGTTTAAGTTTTAGTTAAAACATTACTCACTCCCCGCGTATATACTGTCATTTTAAAATTATTTTTAATGACATTGTTGTAAACTGTTGCAAATCAGAACTCAGCCTCTAGGTGTCAGTAAATGTGTGTAGATTTTAGTTACAACAAGAAACAGTATTTTCCACAGTATTTTCCTGGATTGAATGTTCATTCACCGTATTTATGAATGCCTGTGACTGGGAAATGTTTAATAAAGTCATTTCTGATTTCTAAAATACTCAAAATGTAATAACATTCCTCAAACTCCTCTCCTTTACACCAAAATCATGAACTCGCATATCAATGTACCACATTCTCTCAAAGTAAACTAGTTTGCCTTGCTTTGTTGGATCGGTTGGTTGGTTGAATTTATTTTTACAAATACAAATAAAGAAGAAAAACAATGCTGCTCTAATCCCACCCTTATAAAGCTAACCCGAGTGAGTGTTGTCAACTGTAACAAATTTACAAAAAATGAGACCTTGTTGACCTTTAGAGCAAAATTTAAACAGGATACTTTGGAAGCACTTTTTGTAACATGATCACTTAACCTATCTTAAAATAAAAATGAATAAAAATACTAATTAAAAAGTCTCAGGTGTTTTCCCATACCAGGTTATCTTTAGACAACTGATTAAGCATTTTCCTGATTTCGCTCTGAGGTCAGAATGCAGTGGGTGAAGGGAGTGGGAGATGTGTGTACTGAGAGCTCGGTAAAGATACGTGTGCTACAGTATTTAGTGACACGTTCACAGCAGCTCCTTGTAGCTGAAATATCAGATGGCATGCTAAATCTTAGCACTCATCCAGCTCGCTGCATAACAAAGTACATGTTCAGATGGTCATTGTGATACTAAAAATGTATTAATTTAAAGAAGGGTACTGGTCATTAAACATGGGAGGTGTTCTACAGCAAATCTCGCTGAGTGTTGTTTATAAGTAATTGTTATGGGACAACACAATAGAAAATATAGTTTACAAACTAGTTTATACCATAGCTACTTTGGTATGGCTGTCAAGTTTATGTCTTGTAAACCATAACTGAAGGAGTTATGTCACTTTTGTCAGTCTTTAATGCAGAGGACCACAGTGACACCCACAAAAGCTCTGTTAAAGCACTGCACACATGTCAGTTTCAGGTCAAAGATCAACAGACCTTCGACTCATTGGCATTTGCTTGCATTAGACTTGATACTGTGACAAGCATTAGTTAACTGGAGTGGTCAGATAACCTTCTCAAGTTCTAAAAAAAAAAGCATAAACCTTAATTTATTCCTTACATAACCAGACAAGCTATCTTTTTGATTTAGTGCTTTAATTTACTAATTAGATCTTCGTCCAACAGCTTGCATCAATCATTTCTGGTTTTGTCAAGCTAGCTTTAGTCACCCTATGTAATTAAATATCACATCATGGTAAATACTGGGCTCTGAGCTTTCACTGACTTTGATAAGATGGTGAAATTAATATTGTACCATGTGTTGGATCTCAGTAATGTGTGATTTGCTGCAGAAGCTGGGTGCACACTCAGAAAACAATGGAGGTATTGACTGGTTTGGCCTCTGGTGGTTCAGGCTCCTGAGCCTAACACTTGCATGGCGCTGGCCACCCGGTGGCCCAGCGGCTGCTGGGATTGCACTAATGGGCAGGCGGCAGTTCTGCTGGATAGGCTTGAGCCTTGCAGCTGTTGGCTGGCACACTCCGACCTCGCAAAGGAATGACAGCTTTTGTCAGTGCCAAGAGGCCTCTAAGGGACAGAGAATGCCTTTAATCACAGGGATTCTGAGATGAGTGGACACGGATGACACGCTCGCTCTGTGTCGAAGCAGCTCAAATGAATCGGTTGTGTAGTTGAAGCACTGTTTGTGTGGCTTTCTTTTCTGACACTAGAGATGTAATGTTACAGATCATTATAAGCTAAAGACCATCGGTAGATGACTTCAGCTGTATAACATAATTTAAAATTATGCTTATATGAATCATTTTAATAACAATATGCAAACATAGCATACAACACACATAATTTAAACACCTGACATTATATAATATGTCATCGTCATCATACCTAGAACATGTTCATATGATCCAAGTGGAAAAATCACACCTCTATATTGCAGGGACATTGGCATCAGCCCCCACTTCATTTTAATGATCTTACTCTAGATTCATGTTACGGGGAGGGTTAGATGTGTCCGAGCAAGGGTAGGGGGTAAGCTAGCAGGGTGACGGCGGAGGGTATATATATGCTTCTTCTGAGAGCCAGGATGCTGAGGCAGGGTAATTACAGAGGCTAAAAATATGGCAGCATTTGTTTTAGTTAATGGCAAAGTTACACTCAGGGCCAGAATCCCAAGGCAAAAAGCAGATAGAGTTTCTTTGCTGAGCTCGCTGGATGCCAGGCATATTGGGCCACCGAGGAAAGAAACCCAGAGGAGGTGGAGAAAGCTCATCAGTCTGAGCTGGTGCTGTCTCGTCCATGTTGGCTAGATGTTTAGAGGTACATTTCAAAACTGTTTCAAGAGCAGCACACAATATTTGAGGCCACGAAACATCTCAGAATAGGAGTGCTGATAGAATATCACGTTTCTGCCTTCCTATTCAAAAACAGCACTAATTACACTGAGGAGCTTCATGTCCAGAAGTGGGGCATCATAATTTAAGGTACAGTTACTCAGGAGAAGTAAGTGTAACAAGAACTTAATTTAGGTGCATGTTAAACACTGTGCTAAATTTTCTCTATGTTTACTGGACTAGACAGGATTCCTTTATCTGGCCTGCCATAGAGTTGGGTCATAAATTTACAACAGGTTCAGAAAGATACTGCCACAATTCTGGAATCCACCACATCACAGGGTCACATTACACCACCACATGAGTACCTTTTGGTTACTGTATTTAATGGAATTGGTGCTAACATGGTTGAATGCCTTTGTAAAAATCTTCAAGGTCTTATCCCTAGTGGTAGGTAGCAGCAGTAGAAGGTAAATGTACCACTGTAGTAATAATAGAAGTATTAGCAGAATTAGCAGCAGTATTAATACTAGTAATAGACGTAGAAAAAGTAGTAGCAGTAATGATAGTAAAAGTATTATTTCACATACCATTCTTACACTGAATTAATACTAGCGACGACTTTGCCATGACAATCTCAGAACCAGGAGAGGGCGATAGTATTAGTGTCTGTCTGGACATGTATTTACCTCTTTTTGGGGACCTCAGATCTGCATGATGAAGGGAGCAATTGGAAAATATTGTATAGTGTACTAAGGTAAAGGTTTGGGTTTGATGTCATTGTGGTATTATACATAGTATTATTAATGTAAAGCAATACATGTCTGTTGATGAAACCAAGAAAGATAGTACTCATCAGACTCTGTTTGTGCATGTGTGTATGTCTTTACCTTACTTAAAAACTATTGTCAGCTATTGTCTAAGATGACACAAAAAGCTTTAAAAATCCATATAAACACTCTCATACTAGTCATTTACACACACTTACATAAATATGTGTTCGCTTACATAAATCTGTCTCCATGTGTTAACACAATTATCACAATTATCACACTATCATCACAAATATCTGCTTAAAGACAGTTTTATTTGTTTGTGAAACTCTTCTACACACACACACACACACACACACACACAGACACACACACACAAGGGGTCACTGAGGACCATGACACTACCATAGCCTTAGCACCCCATCTACGCGTGCTCTGGGCCTTATTTACTGATCCCTCTGTAAATTACATCACCTCGCTTCATATCCAGTTTCTCCCAAGTTGAAATATTCATCGAGACATCTGTTTAATTAAACCTCAACCATGATCTCTCTTGCCAAACGGCGATGACCAGACTTAGGGTTCTGCCATGGATTATGCCTTTCATTCACCTCCCCCATCTCTCCGCTTCTGTCCCAGTTTTTTAGACTTGAATAGGAGTCCTTATCTAACAGTTGTTTTATTATTTATCCCAGCAGCATTAGGCCAACAGTTGCCGCTGGGCCGTCCACTCTCCTCCAAGCCCTGTGTCGGCACCTGCAGCTGTCATTTCTGTGGTCACCAAGGATACTGCAGCCCTGTCCATGGCACGCTTCATGCCGCACACCACCACCTCCAACACCATAAACCACTAACCGTTCCTCAGCAGGAGACTATCTACCCCACATTAACTCGGATGTACTGTTTGACCCAAAATGACCCATTTTGTGTTAACTGCAGAACAATCTTTTTTTTTTGGTAGATGACTTAATAATAATATTTCAGTTTTGTAAATAATATTTATACTATAGTATAAACGTATAGGTGCTGGTTCACTCTCAGCTGTGCACATCTATGATCACCATGAATATAAATAAAGGTGTGTGTTTGTGTCAATAGACACTGGCTATATTGTTCATAGCTGTTAGGAATTTCTGAAAATCTTGGAATTCTAAAATAGACATTCAAATTGATTACAAACTAAAACTGTTAGAAATCTAAACATGAGGAATAAAGTTGTGTTTAAAGGTTAGATATGTTTCAGTAGGTTAGCATCATTCTGACAGACATTCAATATTTATGTAAAAACAAGTTTATGACTCTATAAATGGCTAATAAAATTTAATTACATACTCTTCATGCTTAACATTTAAGAAGCAATACGAAAGAAAATTAATTGAGCTGCTGATAACTGTGATTTGGCTCTAATAGGAATGTCCATATTATACAGAATTAGAAAACAAACATATTAAAAGAACAATTTGAAGACATTGTTCCTTCTATTGTACTTCATAAGCATGTGCATGTCCTTAAAAATCTTGGCAACAAAGTCCCTAGACATAAAATCCTGGCCTCGGTTTTTGTAGTGCTGTTTGAAGTTGTTGACAATTCTCCAAGGAACATTCGAGGATTAGAGGCTAGCTCTTTCCTAGATTGAGTTCTGTGCATCTGCAGGTAGGGCTCTTGTTTCTGCAGCTGCTCTGAAGGCTGAATTCCCCAGTGGAGGGGCTTTGTTAGGAAATGTTTGGCTTCCCTCAGCCGCTGTGTCTCACTCTGAAAACCAGCCTGACACCTATCAGTAAAGGTCAATGGCAATGTCCTTCCTTCACTAAAAGAAATCTCACTCATGACACCAGACTTCATACATTGCGGTTTGGAGAACATTCATATTGACTCCAGTCTCTTGCCTGTTCGATAACATTTAGTACGACAGCCATTTTGCATTTCACAAAACTTGCGAAGCTATGAAATATAATGTTGTTACATAATAATAGCTAAATACTTACCATAATGTGATATGCAAGCTGGTGGATAAAGATTTAATGAAAATAATATGAAAGCACTAAATCAAATGTAACACAAAAAGAAAATCTCTATTTCTTCATGACCACTAGGTTAATATTGTAATATCTTGATGTCTGATGGTACAGTAGGAACTTTTGGTTAGTCTAGAATGCAGTAACCAGAGTCTTTACTTGAACTAGAAGGTTTGATTACATCTTAAGGACACTGCCCTGGCTCCCAGTGAAGTTTTATTTTGCATGACAAAATACTACAACAAAAGTTAGAGCATATCATGTTCGTTTACAGGTTTGAGTTTTGGGGATTGGCTACTGCCTTGAAGTCTAGTCTACTTGTTTATTAGACAGTCTGCTCCCCCATATAATAATATGATATAATAAAACCTCTTTTATATAAAGGTAAAGAGCTGGTGGTTTCTGTGCATAAAGAGTTTTGGTAAATTGAGATGTTTCTTCTTTTTCTTCCATTTAATTATGCTGTAAATAACGATGCCTGCTGAAGTGTATATACACTACTGATAACTGACCTGATTTGCATTACCTTCATACTGAAATGGATACCTGTATCCTACAGTGTTGCACTTTTTACAAACTGTATTGCAATCCACCAAAATCTATCTTGGAGTCAAGCCTCCTATGCACAATATGCCTAACATTGTTCATATTCTTAACTTTTAGTAGTGTAAGCCTTTTTTCCTGTATTGTATTTCCTGTGGTTACCAAACCCCCATTAGCTTTTTAAAAGATTTTTGCGTTTAATTCCTCTCAAGGTTTCTTTCTCATTCTGTTTGCTCTTGCTTGCTAATTGGGTGTAGATCTAGACCTAGATTTCTGTAAAGTTGCTTTGGGATAATGTATACTGTTATAGCTATTACTAACAGAACTTAAATTAATTGTAGAAGTTAAGGATTTTGCGCCATGCTCAAAAGAAACAATTAAGTCAACACGTTTCCATGTACTTTTTGACATTTTGAGGTTGCTGTGCTGTTCTGGACTTGCTGCACATAATTCATTCTTGCTATAGAGCAGTTGTGGAGTGATCTACCAGAATCGCATACACGTCAATTACATGAAAAGGTCAAACATTTCATTTTCTGTATGGTAAAATTACAAAAATACAGAACATAAAAAAGCATTTTAACTACAAATTACATTCTGCTTTTTACAACCAAGAAAGACAAAATTACCAAATAGCATTTTGCATATTTATTTTGCATTTCTGTTTTATGTATTTTCTTTATTTAATTTCCCCCAAATACTTCCCATTCCTGAGCCCTGACAGCGAATCATTAAAGATCCCAGCATAGGTGATGAAGAAAGGCATCTTTCTTCAAACACAGCAAATAAATATGAGTAAGCTATCTGCGTGTGTGGGCGGTCATAAAGACACTCACGTGTCAGCCAGGGCACTGCCACTTAAAACTGCACAGTCCCACTAAGAAATAATGACACCCAGATAGTTGCAGATGGTTTTCTAATCACTGAGGTGATACAGGTTTAACACACACATTCACATGACCACAAACATGAACCCCTGTACACACCACCTACACTTGCCATGACCCAGATATGGGGTACTAACAGGTTCCATTTCACCAGAGAGGTGGTGTAAGGTTTCGCACTGCTTGAGCCCAGGTCAAGTGTTGTCTACACATCTTCCATAAGCCTCTTGAAAAGTGTTGTTTTGTAGTGATTCATCACTACGACTTTAGCTGTGAGAGATTCACAGAAGTTTCTCAACCTGCCTACACATGTTTGGATAAATAGAAACATATTTAAAATGTTAACAAGAATATGTGAACTGACCTTTGTTAATCTGACCGAGATCAACTGAATAATGGCAGAAACCTTCATCAGATCATCAGAATCAGAATCAGGTTTATCGGCCAAGTATGTACTTACACACACACAAGGAATCTGGTACCGGCTGTTGGTGACCTTCAAAGTACATCATCTGGTCTAGTAAGATCTTTTGGTAAAGCACAGAATCGAGGGCCCAGACCCCAGAGCACATGGAGTCTGTCTGTTAACACTGATTTTCTAAAAAATGACCTTTGTTATTTTACAATAGGTGAGAAGCAAATTCTTTCAGTCTTAGTAAGAGGAAGAAACCCAAATTGGCGTACAGATGCAATGACATGGTGCTCTGCAAGAATTCTTACTGACTGAGTTATATCCCCTGGTAAAACTTACGGAAACATATCAATCTGTTTGATACTACAAATGCTTTTAAACCTCTTCACCATTGGTAATAGTGACATCATCTTTTAATTTTAAAAGTTTGAAAAGATTTGTTGTATGATTCATTCTATTCAATGGGGTACTGTTTAATCAGGAAACACACAACTGGTTGATCTGCTACACTGTTTTGATTAAATACACACTATTTAACTTGGAATAAAATAGAATTTCAACATGTTCTTCATATTTTTCAGGTCAGTAAAGATCTAACCAAAGTCTGTCAACAGAACATATGTATTATACTCCTTGTCCGGTTGGATTAGACTCCTGGCCATGCATCAGTCATGAGAAGACAAAATAAAAGGCTCCTTATTTGGCACAGTTTGCCAATTTGAAGAGATTGAAGGGGGGCAAGAGTCATACACACAAGAGTCTCTTAGTATAACGAAAATCCCTTCTCTCTGCTGCAAGGCGTCATATTACCGACAAAATTTTTCAGGGGTTTTAACTTCTTCCTGTGAAAATCAATATATTTTCGGTGCTAAAATGATTCATGTTCAAGGTTTGGGTGGCGTGGCAGCGGAAAATCTGCCCTTCCAGGGCCAAGAAACCCATACAGTATAAACTTGTAGTTAAATTCATAGATAAGACATATTTGAGGGCAAATACCAGATAGCAGGTCACAGGAAATCAATTTGATCATGATTTATTGATTATCTTACTGACTTATTGATATCTAGGCCATTCTCTTGTCTTCATAAAGGTCAGTAAGAGTCTCATACCCTGCTCTCAGCCTTCACTGAGGGTGCCGAGTACGCAGGAGGGTTTTTTTTGGCTTGGATGGGGTTAATATGACCCATGGGGAAGCCTGAACCCCCTGCCTCCACTCCACACACACTGTATGGCCCTAATCCTTCCAAAGCAAACGGCTTTAGTGTAATTTGCACCGCAGCTGTCTGCCCCTGGAAGAATCAAGAAATTGTGCTGCACATGTTCAGCTGCATGAACAAATGTCATAGAGCAAATGAAAAAAAAGATGCCCCCATGAAAAAAGAGAGAAAAAAAGAGAGATGAAGAGAAATCCTCCACACAAGGCCTGCATGTGTATGGGGTGATGTGGTGTGTGTGTGTGTGTCTGTGTGTGTGTGTGTGTGTGTGTGTGTGTGTATGTGTGTGTGTGTGTGTGTGCATGTGTGTCATGCTTTTAGGTCAGTGATGTTAAAGGTGGTTGGCATGGGGTGTTGAGGCTTTCGCGTGCAACGCCTACATTGGCTGAACTGTGAAGGATTACTGGCAAATGGGGGCGTCAGGCTGGGTGCATGTGCGTGTGTGAGTTCACTGAGAGGCTTTACAGTGCCTGTGGCTCTCCCTAGAGACTCTATGCTTAATCAGCATTTCTAATCGCCCGACCAGCAGAGGACAGCTCATTGCTACAGGTGCCAGAAAAGCGAAGAATTGTCATACTGTCATAGCTATGTATCACTGTATAGCTGGCCTGTCATGGGCTTCAGTTATAAAAGCAGATACCACCGCAATACACACAGGACATGTATAATAGAAATTAGAAATTAATTTTCTTATTTGAAAATTCTCATAGTGTGGTAAGAAAGACAGTCTGTTAAACATTATTCTGTTATACCATGATTAGCTGATTGGATAATTGGATGAATTGGATGAATGAATGAATGAATGAATGAATGAATGAATGAATGAATGAGCAGAAGTGCAAGTGTTCCTATTAAAGTGGACAGTCAGTGTGAATACATATCAGCCAATCATGTGACAGCAGCATAGTGCATAAAATCATGAAGAAACATGTCAAAAGCTTCAGTTAATGTTCATCAAATATCAGAACCGGGAAAAATATTATTTCAGGAAAAGAATATTTCAGAAACTACTGACCTCCTGGGATTTTTATGCCCAGTCTAGAGATTACACAGAATGGTGCAAAAAAACAAAAACCATCCAGCAGTTCTCTAAGCAGAAAAATATTAAGGTTTGAGGAAAGTGTGGTTTCAGCTGACAGAAAGGCTATGGTAACTTCTTCTTCTTCTTCTTCTTCTTCTTCTTCTTATTATTATTATTATTATTATTATTATTATTCTTTTTTAACAAATCATATTGGATAAAAACATTGTAATGTAAAAATGAAATGCAATTATAGATTAATTACAAATATTGGTTTCAGTTATAATATCTGTTATTTATTGTTTACTGCTCCATTAATAAATGCATTATATTTGACTGTGTATTGTTCAGTATTTATCTACATCTTATTCACATGAATAAAATTTTGGGCTTGAAACAATTTTGAGAAATCCAACCACATAAATGACGTAGGTTTAATATTTAAGAATTTAATAACATCTACAATTTAATCATTTGACCAATTATATGTAACCATTTACACATTACTTACCTATATAAAGTCTGTTACTTTCGGTTACTTGATCCTTGCACAGCAGGGGGTTGCCATTTCTTGTGAGTTCCAGCAATATACAAAATAAAAAATGAAATACAGTGTACAAGTTGAGTTGTTATATTTATATAATTCTGTGTTTTGCTTTTTGGTAACACAATCCACATAGAAACAAAACCTTTGCTAAAACCTTTATAAAATGTTAGCAAATGTTTTAAAAAAATATTAAGAAGCCTAGATCTATTTTGTGCATGTATCTGTAACAAGGTGGGATTTATATTATTGAGAACACAGATTCCAATCTCTTCATTTAAAATTTAAATTTCAACTTCAACTTCAAGTCTTATTGTTTATTATTTATTACTGATTTTTTATATAGTAGTTTATTTACTCTGATTTTGCCCTGAATTCATATTCCCTTGGTGGTTTTGTTCAGTGTTGCATTATGTTTTAGACTTGTGTAGGTTTGAGTCCACGGCTTTAACCTGTGGTAAGGTGAACTTGCTGTTCTGACTGAGGCTTGACTGGCATTTAGCTACTCGGCACAGGCAGAGAGCCAAAACGAATAGAAGAAAAACACACTGTGACGATTTAGCCTCAGAGATTTAATGGCAGACAAAGAGCATGTGATGGCTAAGTTTCTTGTGATGATTATGAGAGCCAAGTTTCTTCATGCTGGCACACAGAACTAAATCTCGTTCCTCTACAGCCTACCAGTACATGTATGTGTAAAGGATGGAGCAGAATATCTAAATTATTTTTTAATATAATATATACTATTAGAGTGGGAACTTAATATGGGTTTCTCAGAAGGTTATTATTAAGAATGTTTAGTCCTTTTAATAATTTCTCTTGGGAGCTCTTTTAACTTTAATTAGTGTTATATAGACAAATCAATTGATTAATTGTAATGTAGATCAATCAATTTGTCTATTATTATTATTATTATTATTATTATTATTATTATTATTATTATTATTATTATTATTATTATTATTATTATTATCAGATAATTATCTCTGAATGCTTAGCATCACACAGGCCTTGGTGGTCTGCATGGCCAATAACTTCCAGGTTAACACAGTACTGCTCATTGGACGCAAACTACAAGACAGGGTCAACTATGTCACCTCTCACCTTTTTCTTCCCCACATGGTTAATACTCCACCAACATTAAAGCCTTTGCCTCCTGAACATGCAGTGATTGCTGTCAGCACTTGTCTGAAGACTGAATGTCTCTAGGATCAAGTTTGTTTTATTGTTTATAGCTCATAGTTTTGTTTGTGGATGTGAATGCATGTGGATTCTTAGTGCTTGGGATGTTTGGCTAGACTTTCAGGTTGAGCCTGCACACTGCTATTGTCATGTTGTTGATTTTATTTTAACTTAAAACTGGAGATGGCATATTTAGTAGCATTCTCAGACTCAGAGGTGTACATGCAGTCTGCTGATGCTGCACAGAGCCCTCTGGTGGACAGGTTTTATTCTATACAGTGTCATGTACCTGTAAGAAGTACATATGAAGTACAGCGAGGACAAAAAAAAACATGAAAAGCATTTAAAACATACATCAGAATGTATCAAATGAATGTCAATAAGCATGATCAGTTTTTTCTTAATGATTACAACAGCTATGCAAGATTTCTTGAATCACACGGAACAAGAATGACACAACTTCCATATACAATTATAAGCAATAACCATGAGCATGCACACTATTATATTTGCTGGCAAGTCTACCAGACTAATCTGCCAAAAGGCTATTTTAAATGATACTGAATATAGCGGGTCATCTTATCCTTTGCCATCTTATACAAGTCACCTATTTAAAAATAACAAACAGAGAGAAAGAAAGAAAGGTCATCTACTCAGTTCTACATGGCTGGATTCCCACTGACACTGAAGTCAAGAATAGAGCCATAAACCCATCCATCATATAAATGGGCTAAAGGTGGAGTCTTGTAGAGCCATCAGCCATGAGACACATGCAGTGACGCACACGGCGAAATACCCTGGTATCAAGAGTCATACAGGAAAAAGTCTTAAGAATGTTGTGTAGACTACTTTGCAGATCCATTAAGTATGATGAATGTTAGATTCAACCATGAACTAAGCCAGAGAAAGGTCAATCATAACAATGGCTAATTAACACATTCATGATCTAGCAGTGTTAAAAGAAGCAAGCTGAAAGGGGGAATATACTCATATTTCATACAGATATAAACTCTCAGCAGAGTTCTGCTCTGCTGTGAAAAACACTCTCCCTATCTCCATACTCTCTCACTATCTATCACACATTGAGTCTGACTGTCCAGCTTAATATGTCTGCTCCAAATGATCCTTTGACATCCCTTTGCAGTTCTGTCTAACAAAAAAGAGAACAAAATAAAATAAATAAATCAATAAAAACCCACAAGTATTCTCCCTTCCATTCCATTCATAAATAACAGACCAAATAAGCCTGATGATCAACCATTGCCAGACCCAGATGTACAGGATTAACTGCTTTAAAGTCATTATGGACACAACCATCACTTAATCTTTCAATTCCCCTTAACCGTGCCTTTGTAATAACAGTCCAGAATCACTTTCCCGTGATGGACTCACTGTTTGCCAATGGGTTTTATTAATGCTTTTTTTTTTCAGAGGTCCAAAACAAAAGGCCCCACAGTGAGATAAAAGCTAAAGCGTGATTCTCTTGATTATACACTTCAAACACAGACCAGCTAGACTATCTAGGGATGCTAACGCAGAGAGAATACGTGGAACTGAGACCGTCCGAGGCCGTGGAAGCACAGCCCTCTGATGCCAAATCAGCTTTGAAGTCAGGACAAGTGTGTGATCCGTGCAGCAATGGCTTTTGAAAAAGAAAAAAAAGCTAGAATTTTACGAGTGGGTGAAATATGAGAACTAGCATAGGGCTTAGGCTTTCCCTTGAGTCTTAATAGGGTTTTGATATCGATTAGATTTGAGGCCATTTAATACTCACACTGGCTGGCTGTTTAACATCTGCATGGGATAATGAGAGATGGCTGGGAAGTGTTGTGACACTTCAGACATTGGGCATCTGTCCTAAACATAGAAGAAGAGAATGAGAAAGAAAAGTGAATACATATTTCAGATCAGCGGAATCTCCTGTGCACAACCATGATAAAGGGATTTGAAGAATAGATGAAAATATGTTTTAAGAGAACCAAAGGAAGGAATGAATGGTTTAATACGCTAACCTCATTCTGGGGGTAGAGAGAAAAGAAGAGAAAGAAAGTGGGGGACAAACTGTTGGATATCACACTTGGTCTGTTAGAGCAGGACCTCTAATTCTCCTGACACTGAGTAACTAAAGTGTTTAGGGGATGTAAGGAGGGTGGGCTTGTGGTGGGCTTTAAGAATAAGTGGCATATGCCAGATAATCAGAAGTGGAAAAAGTTAGAGTGTGAAGAACTCTCAGTAGGATGCTAATGAGCTACTAATACGTGATTAAGGGGGAAGCCCCATTTGTTAGAGGAACTCCAGAGGAGCTTGAGAGGGGAAACAGGATCCACACCTTGAATACGCTCACCTCTAATTCACAGGAGCTACTGTTGGTTTGGTGGAGGCATTTGATCAAGGGATACATTTGCAGTCAGCCTACAAGGGCAACCAAAATTCTCCTGATAAAGGTTAGCACAAAAAAAGACAGTTACACAAATCAAATGTTACATTATGTGTCTTCAGGTAGTTAAAAAATTGTTATAAAAAATAAATAATCAACTTCCTCTGAAAATGCAGAGAATATTTTTCTTATTTGGGTTCATTCACAGAAAGTCAAGTGAGAGAGTTTGGGTATCTTGGGGGCACAGGCATGATCCTGTCCATTAATTAATGTGGTTCCTCGAACCAGCACACTGCTTACATGTGGTATGCAAACAACTCGAAAGCCAGCTCTGATTTCAAAGTAAGGTCCTCTGGACCAGCTGTAGACCATGGGACCATTTTCACCAGCTTTTTGAAATGAAAGCTGTGTTGGCCCATCAGAAGACTATAGGGGAGAGAGAGAGAGAGAGAGAGAGAGAGAGAGAGAGAGAGAGACTTATTGCCCAGGAAAAAAAGCAGCCATGTTTGAGAAGCTACAGATGTTCAACTGGATTTTCTAGTGGCTGCTGACAGGTTTTTGAAATAAAACAACTTGCATCAGCTCCTAGTGTGTGTGTGTGTGTGTGTTCATATCTGTGTATGCATGCATTCATTCAACAGAAAGATTATAAACAATACAACAGTTTGAACTAGGAATGTTAAGAAACTGGTACACATTTTTCTTTATTCACATCCAGGCTAGATTACTTTTGAACTGCTTCACTTATAATACAGCATTTTATTTATTTTTCTTTTCAACTGAGCTTGTTGTCCAGAGGTTTTTCTCACCCTCCTGCTGCAAGGCCAATTAGAGTTTACATTCCACTGCAATCCTTTAATCTGCCTCTCTGATCAAAACACTGGTCCTGACAGGTTAACCAAGGAAAATACACATACAGTTAATCCTGTGGCTCTAACAGGTCACACCACAACATGGTCCTTATCCAATGAAGGATATTTGCAGAAATTATTAAAAGAAAACACACACACGTATGCAGAGCACAAGCATTATAATTGGATATTTTCTATTTATTTAGATGTTTACTTTTATCATCAGTCCTCTATCTGAAATGTAATGAGGAAATAAGTTGAAAATGTCATGATTAAAAGTCACTTGAGGATTGTACACACAGCAGCCCAATTAGCTGCCTGCAGAATGGCCACTCTCAAGAAGTCCAGCTGTGTGAGAAACCCTCAGATCTTCCTGCGGTAAGGTATAAGGGTAAGGCTATATGTACAGGACATCCTGTGTTAGACATGTAGTTATGGGCACACGAAATCAAGCTTTCCTTTAATTAAACAGTGATCTGTCAGCAGCACAGCTTTACAGCTCTGGAAATGTTTCTTTGACAAAAGCAAAAAAAAAAAACTTTGTGTAGACTGTAAATTGAAGCTATAGCTTCTGCTTTCAGGATGTGACAAATGATATTTCATGAAGAAATTCACTTTTTAATACACCAAGAGAAAATATTCAAAGAAAAAGAGGTCAAGTATAATAGTCAAGGGTAAAAACCTTTGTTCACTGCAAACAAACAAGCTAGTCATCACTTTCATTTTATGTAGCCTTGTTTTTCCTAGTTAATAAGACACAAAAAAACCCCACAAAGTGCATAGTTTTCCACCTGTGAAAGAAAGCTTACCGACTATTGCTGGAGACTTCTATCAATGATAAATTAATGTCTGCTTACAGAAAACCTCTCATTTACTCACAGAAAATGTTATGTTTCCTATCTTTCTGGTATCTGTCACCATACCAGAAAGGCATAAAGTTATCACACTATGCCACTTGTTTCTTGTAACACTAAGATATGTGCTTCTAAAATGTTAACATGTCTTTTCTCTCTGCAACTATAAAAATCTCATTGCTTTTTAAGGCACATATACTGCATATAGACCGTTCTTCCTTCAGCTGCTCCCATTAGGGGTCGCTCATTGGTCAGATCACAAGTCCAAATATTTAATTTGCCTCTGGTTTTACACCAGATGCCCTTCTTGATGCAACTCACTGGGGTTGGGACTGGCACTGAGAGTACACTGGTCTGGGTAACCCCCAGTAGCAGGGTTGGTTCACTACCCAGGAATCAAATCCAGGCTGCAGTGAGTGCACAGCCTCCTTAGCCACTGGTCTACCAGTTAGCATACTGTGCATAGACTGATTAATAATATTAGCTAGTCACCACCTCCCACTGAATCAGCTTGCAGTTAGGACACTTTTTTAAATCTTCTATAAAGTTTTATTAAAAATAAATAAATAAATAAATAAATAATAGGTGAACTAATCAGCTAAAACATTTTATTATGCATCTTTCAGTAAAGCCCAGGGGAATAAAAGGAACATGTTGAAGCTCTACCATTACACCTATGACACTGGCATGCACACACTCACATATCAGCTTACACACTAGCGTGCGACACCCGGCATACGTTACACATGCGTGCACGCACCCACAGCAAGCCCCCCACCCCCACCCCCCATCCCCGCACACACACACTTTCCTCTATTATTTCCATGCTCATCACAATTTCACACATCTTTTTCAGACTGGCTGGATAATCCCTGTGTAGTGAGGCTTTGTGGCATGTTGGAAGAACAGAATTCCAGTATGGCAGACTCAGACTCCAAACCCAGATAGACAGGGAGTCATGCACTCTCAGAGCTCATACCAGTAAAACATTAGTATACACATTTCCAGTTAGTATCTATTATTCTCTTACAGACACACAAGACTAAGTAATAAGTAATACTAAGTAATAACGAAACTAAGTAATACAAACAATGTAAATTTAATGTAATTAGGTAGTTAGGTAGTTAGTACATAATATGAAGAATTCATTTAACCATTAAACTTAAACAAATTGCTTTATGTTTTTAAGAAATTCAAGAAAGCCTGTCAGTCAAACAGGGACTCTCTATCCTTGTTTTTCTTGGTTTTATTGTAAGTTTTTTTTTTTTTTTTTAAAGGTTATGCTGAGAAATCTTGTGAAATCCAAATATGCCCCATAGATCTACAATTTGCACAGACTCTATTGTCCCAAACAGCTAAATACAATCAAGTAGTGCACATGTACATGTGGGTGTGCCTTCCATATATACATTTTATTTCTGTCTATACATAGAACAATCTCAATCTTTTTTTGTTAATCACTAATATTAGCCATGTTATATAGCTGGCTAACACAAAATGCTGGGTCTGTTACTGAAAACTGCCACTTTATCCTGTAATCTTGCACATGATTTTAGTCTAAAACTGTGGAAGTTATTTCTGACACCACTAATAAGAAAGTCTTAGTTGAAACAATGTTAACAAATTTCAAGCAAATAAGCATGTTATAACTGGAAATAGCATTCAAAGAGGCTTAAGTATATTTATTATGGGGTACTTTTGTAATTCAGGTTTCTAAATGATTACTTTATATATATGGATTTTTGTTTTAATAATTTTCATTCATGTATGAATAAGCCCAAATCATATTTTGGTTTAAAAGTATGCTTTCTTCAGTTTCAGTATGATACAAATGACTAAGAGCATGACTGTCTTGTCATGGCGTATAATATGTCAGCATGAATGAGCCTTGACTCAAAAACTGAGCATAGATTCAGAGAGTATGCATCCAGCACTGTGCTGTTGCCTGACTGGATGTCTCATGAACTCCTCACCTTCTAAAATTACAGTGATGGCCCTATAGTAAAAACACAAATCTGTCAGATTCTTTTGACATAAATAAAAAAAAAAGATCTAGTGTTCGGAGCATCGGCGCATCTTTAAAATGTGTGAACAGCACTGTCTGTAATCTAAGGGTAAAAATCCCTTTTGCCTGTCATCGAAAGTGGCCATGACTGTTCTCATACTTTGCGCATAGTGTCATCGCTTGTTAAAGTGCGAATTACCTCACTTGATTTTGCACGGTGAGGAAACTGGCTTGTTCAACAGAGACATTCTTTCCAGTTTAGTTCTCAAATCGTAATGAGGCCACCCTCAGAGGGCCAAACTTGACTCCAACTGGCACTGCTGTGTTTGCAAAGATCTACTTTCATAGTTTTCTATTGTTTATTCAGGGGAACCCAAATTTATCTCCTAGGGTCTGTTTTACATCCGGGGCACACATTGTGTGCTTAAATCTGTAGGCAGACACCAGGACTATAAGAGGTGCCGCATGCAGGACATTCTTAACATATTAGTCTCGGTATCATGATAAATATTTGCGATTTGAGTGGTGACATCCTTTGTTTATTCATCAGTATGTTGTTTGTCTGTTAAGATTTCTGTCCCCGATTTAATTGAGTAGAAATAGATAGGGATTAAAATTAATCGTTGCTATATCAGTGTTACAATGACTAATGTCTGACCATAATGTGTCATCATAGCTTGTGTCTCAATTGGCTTATTGAAAGAGCTGGTATGCTTGGGTTTCTGGTAAGTGAGTGAAAGTATGACAAATATGATATGGGTTTTAATGACAACTTTCACTGAGCTCATTGATGATAAAGCTAATTACAGTAGTGATAAAAAGTAATTAAAGTGGGGTCAAATATTCACTAACAAAGCAATTACCCACATTAGACTACTTGTGCATCCATGCTATATGTAGCTCATGCAAATTCAAATGATTCTAAACGTGATATTGGTGATAATCTGTATGAATATGCATACACAGTTGAATTTATGCACACGAGTCGCTCTTTCTAGACATAAAACAAAAACTCTTGGTGTTTTTTCAGCCATGCTCATACCCAATACATTTCAATGAGCTAAAATACGATGTCAGGAGTCAGGGGTCATGAGCAGGGTCTACACCAATAATAAACTGCAGTTAACCGTTCATACAGAGAGAGTCTGTGTCAGGTAAGTGTGTTTGGACGAGTCATTATTTATGAAGGGACACAGTTGCTGCTGCAGGCTTCTGGGGGAATAAAAAAAAAAGTTGGTCATCTGGTCAAGGGCTGAGGAGCGTGTGCGGTGAACAGGTGGGGAGTTCAGGAGATTGTGGGACAACCCACACCTGCCCTGCCTGTCAATCAACAGAGAGGGAGAGAAAGAAACACAGAGAGAGATCCTACCCAAGTATGAAGTGAATAGAGCATCATAGCATGTCTCAGGCCTACAGTGACAACACAAATCATATCTACTCTGCATTGGATTTCTTTACTGGAGATCTGTCTCATGGTGACCTGGAATGAAACCTAAACCGCTTGTCTATTTATATATAACCTGCCCTGCCTGCTCTGGCTGCTGGTTTGTAGGAGGGTAGAAACATATTATAACTGATTTTTCTTATTATAGTATTTTTTACATACTTACATATTTACATACATACATATTTAAATATCTGGTTGTCTTCATGAAAGTATCTTTTCTGATGATGGAATTAGAAAGAAAAAAAACCTAAGCCGACACAAGTATAGTGTGTTATTATAAGACATCTAATATTACAGCTCTCAGTAAATGCAGTTGCTAAATCAATTCCCAGAAATCTGAAACATTAAATCTATATGTCTACTGCATTACAACTCGATCAGCAAAAACCTGTAAAACATAGCAAAATATTTAACTAATAGTCAAACTAGTAATAGGATATACTATTTCAAAAACTTTGCACTTATCATAACCTTTAGTTATATGTTCATATAGTTATAAACATCCAATTAGCAATATTACTTTCCAAAACATACTTCTTGAAAACAATACAATCCAAATAGACTGATGATCCAGGATCTAAATCAGAGGTCAAACACAGACTCTCAGGCCTTTCCTCCTCTCTCTCCTACTCCTCCTCCTCCTCCAAGGGTAATCCTCAATATTCTGTTCATACATCCATGGTTTTGTGAAAGCTGGCGTCCTCTCCTGCCGTAGGCCAGGGTGTGTCATCCCCAGTGGGGCGGCTGTGCCGACTCTTATACAGAGCCTGGACCAGACGGCTGGGTTAATTTGCTGGGCAAGCAGCAGGTGCAGCTTAGGGAATGGTCTTCTACATGGAGTATGATGGGCAGCTCAACTGTCTCACAGAATGGACACACACACAGCCTCACACACACTGACAACCTGACATATACAGTAACAAACTGACCTGGACATACACATAAGATGTATTGTATCCTGCTTTTAACAATGGACATAGCGGTTTTATGGAAAATATTTAAATTCAGGTTATGAATTTTAAATGTATCCATAATGAGCATGCCAGAGGTGACCCAAGATGATATTAGGAAGAAACCTTGAGAGGAACTTCTCTGGGTGACACCAGATTATAAATAATTCCCTACTATAACTGTGTACTATATGGTCAAAAAGCGAAATCATGTAACCAGGAAATTCATTCTAGTTTTAATTGGATATGTTATAATACAATTTAGGCTGGTATGTACACATACTGACAAAGAATTTTTGATAATAATACTCATTTTAATAGAATATTTAAAACGTATTTCTAATCCTGAAAGTGGTCAGTAGACAACTCTTTGGGTATTTTTCCAGGCCCCTAGAGGGCACTGTTCTTTCTACATGCCAAGTGCTCTCCTGTGAGCGTGTGTTTTGAAGGCCATGAGGGACTTTGGGATTCTCCAGTTGCAGGCAGTCAGACTGGCTGGCACCCCAAAAGTAGCTTCTTCATCCCAGAGACAGCTGTTGTCTCCGTGACGACACAAGTGGCCAATGAGGAGCAGTGCTGTTCTGGAGGGGGGAGCTTTGCTGTGCTGAACACGATCAAGTGGCCGAGAACTGGAAGGCCCAGTTGGCTTTGAACAGTAAACACCATTCCAGAATCTGCAGCAGGACAAGCCAGAGCATGGCACCATGTCACTCATATACATCCTGGCACTTCCTCAGTTTCTGTGAATGTTATAGGGCACACCCATTGTCATCATGACATCAGGAAATACTGAAACTGTGTGTCAGCCTTAAAACTATGATAAATGCAGTACAATAAGCCTTGTTTTAAACTATTTAAAAAAGAATATGTAAGGCTTAAAAGAGGAAAATTAAAGTCAGCATTGTTCATGGTCAGAACAAAAAATATCTGATCATTAAACCTGAGGTATAGTACATAAAATATAAAGAACAGCAGTTGGGAGACCCTGGTCTTGGTTTTTCACAAGTGAAAAACATAGAAAAGTAGAAAAAGTATAAGATTATAAAGTTTATAAAGTACCAAGTCAGTCCTCAGCATGCTCTCTCTATAGTCTATGTGCTTACTATCATATAAAGCATGCAGGATGTTGCTGAAAAAAAGGTTCCAGTTGGTTAATGGTTGTAAATGTTTTAAATTTGTAATATTTGCTCTGTAATATTTCCTTTGATTTAGGAAAGCCCTGATGAACACCTATAGTTATCTATATAGCACTGGCATTGGCAGATATATCAATAGTTTTCAGCTCTGTAACTACAGGGGTGGTGGTAGGTAAGGTGCTGGTTCGTTGACCGGAAGATCAGGGTTCAACCCCCAGCTCTGCCAAGCTGCCACTGTTGGGCCCCTGAGCAAGGCCGCCAACCCACCCTGCTCCAGTGGTCATGGCTGACCCTATGCTCTGACCCCAACCCCAAAGGATGGGATATGTGAAGAAAGAATTTCATTGTGCAGTAATGTATATGTGACAAATAAATGCAACTTAACTTACACATAAGATTATATAAAGCATTAGATCTTGTTGGGAAAGTATTTAATGGAAGCCACAAGGACACGGACACAATCTAATTAGTTTTTTTCCAGCAGGTACTTGAGTACAATAAACAATCAGCAGCAATCAGATTCCAGTGACCCTATTTTTGTGGTAACTTAATCATAATTTGTTGGCTAGCACTAATATTTTGCTAATTTTGTTGGTCTAATTGCATCTGTGCTCTCTTGCTACTTTTGTGGTTAAATTGTGAGCCACAGAAGGTAGTGTGGCATTAAAAACAATGAGATTTTCAACACTTTTTTAAACCAAAAATTGCCCAGACACAGGAATTAAATGATGTTTATAAATTCTGTCCCATTTAGTGTATGTCGACTATTTATGTCCCTTCTGTTCAGCATAAATAGAATACATAATCCAAATACTAACTGTATGCATTGTATGTAATTTCTGCAATTTCAATCTTATGGAAATTCTATAATATTAATTTTAAATTTAGGATGCTCTAAATTTGTGTTTTACAGTTTCGCACATTTTCGAAGAATGACACTGTATAGGTCGTCTAACACTGCCACGACTAGATTTTATTGATACAGTAATATATTGGCTACAGCATCATTAAATAACCACCAAAATTAGAAAAGGAAGTAGAAATCTCATCTGGCCACTTTTACCTCTTTTCCCTATTTCTTCCATTAATTTGTTAATTGTAAAAGAGTTGTGTTGGAATTTAAATCCCATTTTTTTTCTTTTTGTTCTTATTGGTTAGGGATAAAATTAATATGCCTGTATTTAGTTAGCTATCTGGTGAAGGGGTCTTTTTATGTTAGAAAGGGGTGACAAGTAGTGACTATGTATGAAACTGGGTGTTCAAAAATGCCCCAAGAAATAAAATGCAGTCTTATCCCTGCATCTGTGGTAAGAGGGGATCATGGGAAATGGCAGTATATGCAAGTTTTTTGGACCGAAATGTATCCTCCATCAGCTGATTTTGCATGCCATATCCCCTTTGGTGCTTCTCTACCAATGACCATGAAAATAGCAACAAAAATGTTGGTTTGCATCCAACCAAAATAAAAAACATCAGCAAATTGTGCTTGGGTCAGCAAAAAAACAGAGTCATGAATCATAAAGAGGATATTGTGAATCATGCAAGAATTTTCTTAAAAAAGTTCCCAAAATTTTTGCTCAGATAAGTTAAATAAATATTATTATAAGATGCAACCTGAGAAATTTTACATTAAGGTCTTCACAGTTTAATGCTAGCCTTAGCAGAAAAATACTTGAGAATCTGTAGGAACTATATTATAAGAACAACACAATACTTTGAGAACAACACTACTGAAACCATTACACCAGCTCTCTCTCTCTCTCTCTCTCTCTCTCTCTGACACACGCACACACACACACACACACACACACACACACATACACACAACCTGCACCTGCCTAAACGATAACGATAAGGGCAGAGCTCTCCCGCCCTGACCGAGCCTGATCTACTCCACAGACGCTTCTGAACCTTGGACTCTTACCCTTACTGCAGCCTCAGGATCCCAGCACCCCTCTCTCTCTAACTTTTTTTTCCCTGGCACTCATTGCTCCATTGTTTAAGACAGAGGAGTGCACTGCTCCCTCTGATTCCCGTGACTATAACAGCAGCTGGACATGGCCCGCTGCTGCTAAACCTTCCATAAATCTTCTGAGCCTCCGGTCCATCCAGCTGTAACTGTACACTATAAATGAACAGCTTATGTAAAAGACGCCCAAAGATGTAAGTGATAACAAACAATACATTCTTCCTCAAAAGGTCAGCATTATTAGTTTTATATGTATATGTATGCAGTATTTCCTTTCATATTACTTAAAGGCCCAAAGCTATAAAAATCATTCAAAGCAATGCCAGCATTTTATCACTAGCATCTCCGTAAATATAACACTTTAATACGACTCATATAGAGTCGGTGTAAATGATTAATAACTTTATTTACATTTAAGGTAGCCGAGAAAACTACTTCTCTCCACGATGACCTAACTGTCGCATGCCCTCTTCCCAGGCCCTAAAAATGGCTGATTGGGGTTATTTGTTGATCTGTTCAAGGGGGAGGTGTGGGAAACTCCTCCTAATGTCAGAATCAGGTGGAGCCTCTTTAATGACACTAGCATGAGCAGCAGTTAGCAATATAGAGCTGGCACATGCAGCGTCAAGGGAAGGAAAAGCCTCTGATTGACCATGTGACAGGAACCAGAGAGCATGACATTTGTCCCCTATTTACCTCTGGAGGAAGTGACCTGCCACCTCTTACACACCCACACAAGAAGTTGCTTTGAGTCTGGGTCATCTTAACTAACTTCTTTGACAGAGAAACTGGCAATGATGATCTGTGTGAATGGAAAAGCTTTTGATGTTTGCAGAACTAGTTTTATGTACAAATAGTCAATTTGTTTATTTTGGATCTCAAGCATATTTGCAATATTTAAAAAGAATAAAACAATACACATTTAATTCATTGAAATATTGAGTTGGCAAAAGTACAAACATCATCAGTTGGCAAAATTAGGCAGATCCTAGCTAGTTTTCACCATCTTTCTAATGACTAGTATATCCATTTCTTAGCTCTGGAGTGACTGTAAAGTATATGCCCTGAATATGCTACAAAAGTGCCTATCTGTATTGCAGCAATGAATTTGTTGATACATTTCAGAGGCCGAATCACGGTTCCATTTGTGGGAGGTCACAGTGGCCCCCTGCTCTTTGTATGTGTGTCTGATGATGTGTGCAATTAAACCACTGTCAGTGCTGACAGCCTATGACAGACTCTGTCACTATGAGTTGGATATGGAGGTTTTAGGGAACAGGGCAATACAGAAGTGTGCTTTAGACAGCCCATCTGGTCCTTCTCCAACATCACACGGAGTGCTGGCCGAAACTGGGGCTCCATTAAGGAAGCTGGACTGGGAAATTCAATACTAATGATTCAGGAAGAGAGGGCCTTATGAGGGGCTTGAGGCCAACACGCACAATTATACTCAAATAAATGATAAACACAGAGAAAAGGTTGAGAAAGGACAAATTCCAATCTTTGACTACACACTCATATTTTGCTGTTTTGTTTACTGAGGCACTATTCTGTGTATTTACTACATACCAAGACCAGGGCTTTTTCCATTTAATCACTACTACATTACAACTAAGTACATCACTACTAGGACTTACATTTTTTGGAAAAAGGCATTTGCCCTGTTCTTGCAGACTCAGTACTGTCGATTGTCCTTAAACTACTTTAAAGGTTACATTTGGTATGCCAAGGCTTTGACCAGCTGAAGGACAGAAGTGTGCAATGAATGCTTTGTTCTTCTGTTTTGGCAAAGGTCAGTTAATGTTGTAAATTTATGGGACAGTTGATAGCTACTTGCATGAAGAGTCATTACTTACAACATACTCAGGTTGTCCAGCTGCCATTGTAACATTTCACAAAGCTGATTTAATGCTTTGAATATAAGGACTTGGGTCTGCCCATGCACATTCTTCGCCTCTATTTAAAAATCACTCTATGAAGAGTGTCGCCCACACAACAATAAAGGGTTTAAATGTGTATACTATTCCTCAAATGCAGCCATACTAGCTGATCCATATGTGCCATTAATTGACTGAAGGTTTCCTTAAATACAGTGTGCATATGAAGACATTGTCCACCTTAGCTCAGAACTTGGAGACAGCCCTTAGGCCATTTTGGAAGCCATTGCATTATGCATACTCTTGATCTGAGAGAATGTTCTGAGGCAAAGCACACCATGCCACCCAATCAGTTACTACAGCTTTCTTCTTGAAAGAGGATACAATTTTATAGTGCTAAATACAGGACTTATCTATATAATCCTTTGGGTAATAAGGACAATAACTGGTGATTTTAATTTAGGGAGAATAAAAACATAGCATGATCCGTGACAGCTGAAACAGCACCATCACTGACAATAATATGATATGAGTTGTTATCAAGCCCATGCTGCTCTCACTCCAATGGCATTAGAGCATAATCACAGGGAGACTCTGAGTTTCCCACCATTTTATTACTGGCTTTTGAGTTTGTTAAATAGAAAAGCACTGCTGTAGCTTAAAACTACATTTCTGTCTACACATTTATGAACTGCGACCTTACTTTACTACATTAAAGATAAACTTGTAATGTAATTTATCAGGGTAATGTGCTCTATATTCTCTCTATATTCTCTCTGGTCAAACTACAGTTCCTTCAAGTCCTTCAAGTACCATGCTATCCCCATATCAATGGTTTGCAAACTTCCTAGTCAGAGGGTCATTTGTCAGTATTAGCACGGATCATGTCAAGACCCAGTCACAGACATAAGGTTAGGGCACAGCAGTTGAGTAAATAGTGACCATGATCATCCTGCCGTATCGATTTTCATGCTTAAGACTTGGTACGACTATGCTTACCTAAAGATAAACATTCATAACAGTGAGACACAGAAAGGAGCATATCAGCAGCCAGACACTCAGGTATCAGAATCCCTCCTAGAGGGAAATGGTTTTCCTTTACACCCACTTTTTAGGCAGTAGGTCTACCTGTCATCAGAGCTGCAACATTATTTTCAGCAATATTTTTATCTCATGAGCATGAAGACTAATTGAAGATTTGTTACACTCAATGCTGCTCTTAAACTTCTCATTCTTTCTCTCTATAACCACAAACCTGAAGCCTCTGGATGCTAGTAGATTACACAGATTTTCATGCTGGTCTAGGTCCTGACAGGATGACTGACCCCTCATTTCATCTCTGCCATCACTCTGAACTGACTTGTGGCCACTGATATTTGTATTTTTTGAGGACTGGGTGACTGCTGTTATTTTAGTGTATCACTACCAATCAAGCTCTTGAATATCAAAGGTTGACCTGATCCTAGTTGCTTGCCTGAGTAATGTTAAGCTAGGTTAATTTGAATCCCTTCTCTTCTTTTAGAGTCAAATAGAAACACAAAGACTTTAATTAGACCAGACTATTCACTTATGTATAGCAAAAAATAAATAAATAAATAAATAAATAAAATAAAATTACAAATAGATTACTTTGCCCATATAGGTACTTTAGCCACACTAATATTTCTTTCACTAACAAACCTGCACTTTTGTGAGGTTTGATGAAATATTTATTGGGATATAGTCATGTCCATCCATTTAAAAAAAAAAAAAAAAAAAGTCAACAGATCACTATAGACCCCTAACTACGAAGATGCACCAAAATCCTATCCCAAAGCAATATGGGCTTGGACCGCATCATTTGGAAACATACTCCTGGGACCTATTTATAATATGTCCTGTACCTCCGAAGGTAACTTTTCTTTCACACCTTCGTTCCAAGTGTTAAAAGAGTCCTGCTTAAAAATGGAATAGCCATATGTAGCAGGCTGGCAGTGTAAATGGTGTTTTCATCAGGTTCTACTGCATTTTGCCCTCCTGTGTCTAGCCGCTCAGGGCCAAGGGCAGCCTTGCCGTTGACAGTTAATAGGATCTTTGGCTTTTTTGTTTTGAGCTAGACTGACTCAGATTGATGTCCTGGAGAAAGTCACTGGTTAATTAGAGAGAAGGCTGTGTAATGTCATGGTTCTCGTCATACCCAGGGGACAACTGAGATTGAGGGGTCTAAAGTTGAGGAAGAGGGTGAGGGGTGTAGCTTTCTGGGTTTGCTCTTTTGGAAGGTCTTATTAGCAGATTAAGGACATGTGCAGTATAAAATTAGAACAACTACTTAATGAACAATTTTTCACTTTTTAAAAGATTTTCAACTTTTTTTGTATAGTGCTTTTTACACTGGACATTTTCTCAAAGCAGCTTTACAGAATTATAGAAACATATAATAAAAGTTATGAAGGTTTTTTTTTGCTTTGTCAAGTTTAGAGTTCTAATAATGTGTTTTATTATTATGTGTATTTTATTAGAACATGTATTAACATATAACAAAAAAGTCCGACTAAACATCTACAGCAATAATGCACAACTAACTAATTTGGTTTCTCATTTAAAAAAATAATAACTTCCTTATCTTTCAGGACATATTGAAGACCAGCCTCAAATACTTCATCCCTCTGAACTATACAGAACTTCACCATTTGCTTTATTTAATAACATAGTTATGGAATAATGTGCTTTAAATAAATAATTGAATAAGCATTTACACAGTAAGAGAACATGTCACTCGCAAATGTCAAACATCAAACATTCTTATTAAGAATGATATCTGTTCTTATTTATAACCCTGTAATTGCATGAGATGTAAAGCTCAGTGAAATGCACAGAATTTACTGCAGACGTCTACGAGTTATACAACAGCAATTGATTTTGAGCATGCTAATATTTTACATTGGTATGTTCCACTACAAATAAGTTTAAGATCATAAGCAGTTTTACAGTAGACCACATATTGTAGTTCTCTTAGCATTATCTCACTTGTTGCTGGACATGTGGTTGAAGAATCCATATAAAGCAGAGCAGAGCACCAGGCAGCGAGCAGGGGGCAATGAGGAAGACCGGCTCTTCCTGGTGGGAGATCCACCCAGAGCTCCAGCTCTTGGCTGCGGCCTCCTGGTAACTAAACCTGTGCGCAGTTGGACAACACAGCGTGATAATTGGGGAATTACAGCTGTTAGTCACACAAAATACATTGCAGTTGTGGGTCAGGGACCTGGAGGTCGAGACACAGGAAGCAAAAGTGTAATTTAGAGGCAAAGAGTGCCAATTTCAGCTATTTCACACCCCAAAAAGTCCACCTGTTCAGTAGACCTATAATAGGCAAAGACTAAAATAGTCAATATATAATTAATAATTATGACACATGATCTCTTGCATTACATATAGTAATATAATAGTGTTAAGCAATCATTGTGCCAGATATTTTAGTTCTGGTGTCATAAATGGCATCTTATAATCCCAGCACAATATTACTCATAATGTTACTTATGTTAAACTACAGTCAGCACTTATGTTATTCAAATGAATTTCTGTAAAATTATTTAGGGGAAAATCTCTGAGCACAGAAATGATTAGCTTCATATATGACCACACATTCAGTTGTGTTTTAACTTTTACTGTTAATCATTAGTATACTGTATCAGAACTGCTATATGTGGGGTTATTTATAAAGCCATATAGGTAAGTATGATAAGCTATCAAAACTTAACCGTTAAACATCGTAATGCAGACTTTAAAATTTAAGGAGCAAAACAAGATGGGTTACTTCCTGTTATAGGAAAATAATCATAACAGGGTGGTCTGATGTGGCTAGATATGAAGCAGAGTTAGTGTCAACTAGCATAAAGCTGATTATTTTCCAGTAGATCCTGAAAAGTTTATTTCTCTTATACCATGGCAATTTTGTACAGATTACCATCTTTAATTTATCAAAGAACAACAAGTCATGATTTATCTATTTGTATTTACATTTAATGTTGTGGAACATCAACAAAACAAGTTTGCCCTTGTTACTTATATTCGCTTGTGTTGTAGCAAATATAAGCAGTCATTCCCTCACCAGGCTTTCTTTTTTTCCCTTTATCTTGAATTTTAGCCCAAACAATGCAGCTTGATATGTGACTGAGAAACCACAAAAAGCCCTCCGTCTTAATAACTATATAACTTAATAACTTATATTAATAATTTAATAACTTTACCTCTAGCTGTTATTAATGACTAGAGACCCCGTTCCAAAATGTAAATAAACTTCTTGCCATATAAACAGTTATACCTGGTTTGATTCCATTTTTGTTGTTGGTCTGCCATGCATGTTGTTACTATAGAAATGACAACATATTACAGTGAGCACATTACTATAAACAGTGCAGAACTATAGTCCCAGCCATGTTGTTATTGAAAAATTGTTGAGCACCTTCAACAGAAAAGAGAATTCAGAAGTGCTGTACTAAAACGTCTTCTATATATCAAAAAAGTGACCTATTACTGATTCTATGCCATAGTAAATCTGGACTGCGTTACTTATATTGTGCCCAGTATGTGTTTTGCAGATGGTCATTCAGTGGTCAGGCCACCTGCTTGCTTTTCCTGTTTCAGGATAACCTGCCCAGGAAGGTCACTGTGCCTTCCAGTGAGAAACAAAGTACAATACACTCCAGGTCAAGGGTGAAGAGGAGAGGACTGCACATGTAGGTGATCAATGAATATTATATAATTAATATTACTGAACAGACTGATCAATCGCCTAGATATGTTCCTGATAATATACAATATTTACCATGCTGCCCATGTTGACAGCATACTTTTAGCATGAATTACACCATGCCAAGCAAGAATAACAAGACTACAGTGGGAGAAACCCCCTAGATCATCTGGAAAGCACATCTAACTCCACCTTACTGAAGCCCCCCAGACCTCTCCTCGTACCCCCTGTAGAGCCTGGGTAGAGTGGGGACAGTCCAGTGTGATTAACACCCAGGCGGGAACAGCATGTCAGTACATGTCCGCTCTGAGCCCCCACTTACACTGCACTTACTCACTGATCTAAGGTCAGCTCAGATCCTAAAATCTCACCATATGAAATGCTGTAAAGCTGTTCTTAGATCAGCACTAAGAGAACAATTGTATCTCTGCTGTCTCCATTCAGCTGTTTTGGGATTGGGAAGGCCTTAGGACATAAACTCCCACGGGGAACACACTTCTAAGCTTCTGAGGGTACACTAATCAGGGTCACAGATTTGTTTAGAGAGAGCTCAATGTGGTAGATTACTTCAGTTGTGCTTCATGAGAATATAATGCATTGACTCTAGAAAATAATTTACAGTGTGGAACCTGAAAGCAGCATTCACCATTAGGGCAACTGTTGAGAGCTTTTAAAAAGAATAAAAAAGGAATAACCTTACAATATAATGTACATGTGAAATGTAGAAAATAAAAATAAACTGAATTTAATGATGATTGTATTTTTTGTGTTACAGTTATGCGAAGCCTTAATGTATATAATGTGAGTAACAATAACTGCTCCACAATTTCCAGCATTATGCTTATGTTTTTACGGGGTCACACTGATTGAGCGTATATATAGAATAATGAGTGCAGTCTGACTTACACGGCTAATGGAATCCCTGAACACATTTATGGAAAACAATATCCAACTGTTGACATGGTTAATTAGGATGAATAATTGAGTTGGTGTAATGTTATACCTTGGACTATTGACTATTATTTTGACTAATATTTGTTAAAAATGAATAATTGGTGCTGGGAGCACCTTTGCTAAAGAGACCATAGTGGTATGTGATAAACATGAAGTCAAAACAATAAGCAGATAGCAAAATGACTGGAGCCAAAAAGTCGTCTTAGTGAAATGAATTCTAACAGCTTGTACTAACTCTTAGCTCAGCAACATAGTAACTAGGTTATGTATTAATAATAGCCTGATAATAAGTCAATGTCAAATGTTGATTAAAGTTTAACATAATTTACCCTGTATTGCATAACCTATATTTTATATTTAAATCTTTCTGTGGTCTCTGGCTTTTTAATTTAATTTAATTCTTTAAAATTAGATATAGCAGAAAATTCACACCAAGATGCCCTTTAAAATTCTTCCAAAAAAAAAAGAAGACAAAAGTGTATCCAGTACAGGCAAGTTTTTTTCCCCCCATAGTCCAACATCTGGATATTTTATCCATCTTTTATATGGGTCTTAGGACAGAGCAAAGAATGCCCCACTGCCCAGACCAACCAATTTACAACCCTGTCTGCCACATTGACTAAATACACCTGGATACAGTGCAATTATTCACACTTGCTCTGATTCCTGTAGTGGAAGGGCCAAGGCCACAATTCCACGCTCTTTAGAAGCACAGAACCTGCAGAGATATTTTTTTATTTTTTTATTTTTTTATAAAATCTGATATGAGCTACAGTTTAGCCAGCCAGCCAGGTCAGTTCAGAGCTGTTAAGTCCACTGAAATTTAACTGCACTGCTTTGTTATCCAGCACAAGTCTGCAAACAATGGGCTAATTCTTTGTATTAAGTATCTAGTAGTTAACTTTACACTATTTTGTAGTGAATAATTTTGTTTTGTCAGTTTGCACTATAATGAAAAATGAATCACATTACTTTTAAAACAAAACAGTGTGGAGGAGGTTTTCTTCCTGTTAATCATAACAAATTCTTGTCTGAGCAGTGATAATTAAAATGGTATGCTGGGAACCATAGCAGAACAAAATGGCTTCTTATATGTTATTTGAATGGTTAAGGGTTCTAACTTTCTAAAGTGGATTTTCTCTTAGAGTTTTAAAAGTTTTAAACAGAAATGAAGGGTTCTCTGAATGAAGGTAGTGATGATTATAAAGTTTAATTTATGTTGTAGAAATATTTACCGAGCCTAAGGAATCTCTCACACTGAAAAGCTGTTTTTGAATTCTAAACTTCATTACAAACTGTAAAATTAGATACTTCAGGGTTCTCTCAGATTGAATCAAATGTTAATAATATACATAAACACTAGCTGTTTTCAAATATTAAATAGAACCTAAGGGTTCTTTTGGAATCAAAAGCATTAAAGATTGTATAAAGGACCTATGTTGGTATTTCCACAGGGACATGCTGAAGAAATTTTTATGGTTATAGATTTACCATGTAGTAATAGATTGCAATTATCAGACTAGAAATTTCTGCCAAAAATAAGTATTCTGTTGCTAGTGTTCTAATATTGGATAATTAATACAATAAAATAAGCACAGATGAAAGATGACCAGTATCCTACAGCTGCCTGTGTTTGGAGGACATGAGGCAGGAGAGGGCAGTGATGATCCCACTTGCTAATGAATGCAGCATGGACTATGGGATTGGGCAAGGCATTGACAGCCCACTGTCAGTAGTTCACAGCTACTTTCCTAATTATTGCAATGCAAGATGTCATTAGCAAAGTACCATGCAAGACTATATTTGATTAAATAAAATGTATTCATTTATTATTATTAAAAGTTATAATAGTAATAGTAAATATTTCTTTGGGTTATGTCTTTAATCAGTGTGATGTAATATTATTATATGCCTAGCCATTGCTTTATTCCTGTAACTAGTTTATGGTTCAAAAGTTAATCAGTGATCACAGAGAAACAGTAAGCTGAGTGTCAAGGGGGGTTTGCACACCTTCTCACTATCTCTCATCATTTGGGTCTGATCATCTCTTGTGCTTACACTCCTCTCTCTGAGTACATCATGCTCCTATTTTCCAAGCTCAGTGCCAGTGGTTTGGACCTCCCACCCTGGGGCTGGCACAGTGCCGGAGTTAAGTGCAGGACAGGCAGGGTGGCGCCTGTGCTTTAATGTTTCACAAGGCTATGGGAGTTGGGATTACTTGGTATAGTTCTTTAAAGGCTGTGGCGCGGGAAGCAATTTTTGTGTGGATTTTAAGCTCAGTATAGTAGTATACTTTCTTTAAGGCCCAGCACTTGGGAATAGATCCAGACCTGGAACGAGAGCTATACCCGCACCTGGCATGGGCATGAAATGACCAATAAAAACAGAGGAACCTAAAATGTTTCTCAGTGCTGTAAGACATCCGATCTAATTGAAGGCATTGGATTATGTTTACATATTTGAAAAGATTCTGAAATGATAATAAAAAACTTGATGAGAGAAGGAGAATGTTTTGAAGCTTGGGACTGCTGGGAAGCTGCTGTGATGAGATACTTTGCATGGCATTTTATGCGAAATGGAGAGAGCATGAGACAAGCCAAATGGTGGTGTCATAGGAAACAGAGTAGTTCTGCCAAAGAACCCAATATGCTTCACGGCCAGAGCCTAAAGCCCCTTACACTAAACCTCCTTCTACGGTTGCATGTTCTCCAGCTCTCCAACACAACATGCTAATAACATCATTTCCAACCCACTCTTTTGCCCCTTTCTAGATAATTTTGTTTTGGAAAAACAAAGGTTCCGATTTCGTCTCTCAGAGCCCCAACGGTGCTTCTAGAGTTTAGGGGTTTTACTTTAATGTAGCAGGGTGGACAGAGGATTTTAAAATGCCTATTTGACCAAAGCCAGTTGGAGAAACTTGGCAGGGACACAGGTGCTGATAGGACATATGCCATAACGCCATGCATGCACACCAAAACTTTCAATAATGGCAACTCTGAGGTTCAAAGTTAGCTAGGTGCCCAAGACATGAAGGAGGTCAAATTTCCATATGTGCTCCAATGTTTCTTTAGTAGCATGCGAAACAATTGCAGGGAATAAAATAATGTCGCTGAACAATGATTTGTAGTCATGTGTATTATATGAGAGACATTACTTTCAATAAATCAAATAAACATCATACCTTGTTAGTCTTCATTGTGTAGAATTATGAGTGCTCAATGCTCAACATGATCCAATTCTCTCTCTCTCTCTCTCTCTCTCTCTCTCTATATATATATATATATATATATATATATATATATATATATATACATATATATATATATATATATATATATATATATATATATATATATATATATATATATATATATATATATAAAACTATTTCGTATCAAAACTTTTCTTCTCACCATGGTCACCATGGTCAAGGTCTCAGTGCATTCTCTTGTGTAATTCTATCCGGCAGTGTTACAGGGCTCCTGGCACCTCCCATTAGAAACAGAACTGCATCACCCTGGCTATAAACACCAAGGTAAGCACTTAAGTGTCCACAGACAGCACATTCCAGCACCTTCGTCACAGCTATGCTTCACATTAGCATTATGATTTTGGGGTAGTAACTCAGTCAAATGGACACAGAAAGGGCAAGAGAAGGAACCTGAGGAATTAAGAGGTAAAATGGATGTGATTTAGGAGACACAAAGCTGTGACTGTTAACTGTATAAGTTCTCAGTTTACAACTAAATGCACGAGAATATAATATATAAATTATACAACATTAAAACTTACAGAAATCATCACATAAACTTTATATTATAGAGTTTATAGATAAAACATTATCATAGAGAAGTCAATACACAGTTTGTCTGCTTCAACAGACAAACAAATAAACAAACTAAATGTAATATAATGTAGGCTATTGTCAGGCTACTGTTTTGGAGCTCAGTATAAACTAATGGCATGAATCAGATCATTCTAAATCACTAGGTTTCACAAAGCTTGAATCTGGCTGGAGGTCTTTGGAGAGGCAGGGGGTCTTTGGGTCTTTTGTCTGGCAGCAACACCTCAATATAGCACTTAAATCCTGCCTGTTGACAGGCAGAGAATAAAAGCATGTGGCACCCTCACTAATTACCTTAAATGAGTATAATTAGCAAGGAACGCCTTCTGTTTTTACACCAGGACTCGATAGCCTTTAGCTTTAATGTGGTAATGCTCTAAATTGTTTAGGTAACGAGCATATTTCAAGACGTGACAGAAGGCTACTGAATTTAGGACATACAGTCCTCTTTTCCAGAATGAAATAAAAAGAAAACATTGTCTACATATCTAGATGTATTCAACTACAATTCATGAAGGTCTTGTTTTATAAAATACCTTTTTGATGGCCCAGATAAGCAGCTAATATGACACAATGCAGACAACAGATACTTTTAAATGCTTGATCATGAATGTTTAGTTTATGGTTATGCATTTTGTTTTGTTTAAAAAGGGCTATATTTTGATTTGTAGTGCCGCTTCACATACCCACTTTTGACTAGTCATTGACTCTGTACACATAATATACGTCTGTTATGAATTTGACACTGGGAGAATAAATAAAAATTTCTTTGTCCCTTTGTGTTCATTTCATAACTTAACTACTCATAATTCATTTCACCATGACTTTTTTTTTAACTAATCAGACCAGAAAAGAAAAAGAAAAATTTAGTAAATTCTCATTTTCTGACTTGATTATAGCCTTGGTACAGATGCCAAGCTGACTCATAATTACAAACCTAGAGTCACTGAACAATAGACAGTTTGTTTTCATATATATAGTATTTACAATATTTTCTCAAGTGCTCATCTGTCACTTGAAATACATTGGGTATCTGAACTACACTCTGCTAGTTGATGACCCCTGTGTTATACTATATTTAAGATGGTGTTTATCTATTTGACTTATTCTTGGAAATAATTCCTCTTTTCTGGGTCTCAAAGTCATGACAGCTTGATGACAAGCTTGAAGCATTGGTGGCAGAGCACATTCCTTACACTTCACATTCACTAACGATACACTACATTTGGGCCACCATGCACCTCAAACATTGACCATTTGCATGTGACAAAAATGTAGCGAAAAGGACCACCAAGACAAAAGCCACAACGCATGGGAGGTTTCAGGACGCAAGATACACTATGGTGACCCCCCCCCTTCCACACACACACCCCACCCCCAAATTTCAGCAAAATTTGGAAGAAGTCGGTTTGTCTTCTACTTGGTTCTCACACCTGCCTCTCCCGTCACCATGACAGTCCCAAACTCTGGGCAAGTGTCTTAACGTCCTGTTGTCACACGACTGTGTCTGTGTGTGTCCTCCTGGAACTCCTGCCCCAGGATGCGAGCCAACACAGAGAGATCAAAGCCACAAGACTATGATAACGTTGTTGAGCTGTGATCCTGCCCCAGGCGCTAAAGCATCAGCAATGTTTCGACAAGGTCCACCACGGCTGGGGACTGCCAACAAATTATGAAAATCAGAAGGTTAAATTATTTTGGTCACTAGCTAAGAATACATAAATGCAGACTTAAAAATTCTGGAAATAGTCTATGGTCAAAGGTACAAAAGGACCAAAGTTACAGATAAATGTGGAACAACTCGGTCACAACACAGACTGTCTCTTAAACAGTTAGGCTGCTCTAACTAAGTGATGGACACCACAGCAGCTGCAGTGCCTCTGTCCAGCATGTAGATAATGTAGGTATAATTGGTAAAAATGTGTGGTAATATATTGCTCCATTTGGGGTTCACTGACGGAGCTGATGCGAAGAGTGTTGGAGGTCCCATAGCTTTGGGACTGATGAGAGTCAAACAGACCACACAGAGAGTACCCCCCAACTCACACACACACACACACACACGTACACATTTACAAATGCACATCCGCACTTTGCCTGACCTTCTAAATAACCTGTAGTGTAATCTGAGTCTCATTAGGATTTTTTCACATTTATTTAAAAAAAATTAAAATGGAGCCATTTTTTTCTAAATAATTGCACAGGATTGAAGTGATGACTAAAGAGACATGTCAGAGATGGCAGATTTAGCATCATATTATGTCTGCAAACACAGACAAAGCTATTACCTTGTTTGGTGTGGTTTTTTGCAGATATAATCATACAAGACTATCAATACTAATGAGTAAACTAACAAAAATGTTTATAGTTGATGTCACATTTCATAACTAATTAGAAATTTTAGATTACATGTTAATGTGAGTGACACACACAGTGACTTAAGACTGGGTGGGCTGGGGTAAAGGTGTGCCTTAATGACTGCTCTTGTTGGTTTAAAGGGCTCTTCTTCAAAGTGTTTATGGGGAGACCCAGGCCATGGCACTCAATTTCTCCCTCTCTCAATCTCTCTCTCTCTCTCTCTCTCTCTTTCTCACACACTCACAAACACTTATATGTGGTTAGTGTCAAGCCCTCCACAGTGGACACAGCAGAAGTCCCCCACCACACCCCCATAAGAGTGCACCTCAGCAGCCTCCTGCTGCTTAGACCCTCACTCTTATGCAGGATTCAATTTCAGGTCTGTATCTCATAGAATTACATTGCCCTTTTAAATTGCTCTTAGATGCCACATCACCCCATCTCAGTCCACTCAGAGACACATTCTGACCATCTGAAAAACACAGATCCAAACACAGACACTTTATATATCGGCTAAACTTCACATACTCACCTGTCATCCAAGGTGCCAAATTTCTTTTAATACCTGATGCCATAAGCCACTTTGGTAACTATATCATGATTTAACTGCTTTGGAGTTATACAATATCAATAATATATAAATTATTTCAGAGGTACGTAGCCCCACTGGTGACAACCCTACTTACAAAATAATGCACGGCCACTGCTAATTAACATGTGGACACAAATAAGTAAGGCATTGAATGAATAGATCAACAAGTCGCAGAAATGAGATCATAAAGTCATGGCCACTAATTGTTATTAGGAGGGAAAACTTATTGCGGTCATTGTGGTCATGGTGTTGTCATTGTTTCTTGTCCATCAACCAATAATAGATATAGAATAGTTTTACAGAAAATTGGGAAAATTGGGAAAACTGCAGCTCGTTTGTTTTAGTTTGGCTCTATACACTTCAGTAATTTACACTCATAATTTATTATTTAATTACTGTACATAACATCTTTTTTTTTCTCAGAATCGATTATTCATTTTTTCATAATAAGTTAGATAAATTAAAATAACACAATGTTGTGTAAATCATGTGTAACATGCAAACAATAAACATCTTAATGTAGTAATCTCTATTCTATTAAGTATGACATTAACTATGAACTCTTTGAGACTTTACTGAAATTTATCTTATTTATTATTATTTATTATTTATTAATCAGTCATAACTGAAACTCTTCTTTATTAAAGAGGTTATTTTTCCTTGCATAATTTTCACAGAGATCTTCATTCTTACTAACACTGGCCGCATATTATTTTTTATGTACGGATGTCTTTGGTGGGACTCTGTATATAGCTTTTTTTAATTCAAGAATGAAAGCGTTCAGGTTCGAAACCACCCTTCTGTACAATTTTACTAATGTGCATTATGAATACAAGTAGAAATTTCATTGCAAAACAAGAACAGGGTTAGGCTTGATACTTATTCATAGCCGAGGGGTTGACACATAGTGAAAACAGTTAAATAAAACGGTAAAAGTTGGGTAATTCATACTGGTACTGCTATACATGAGAAGTGTGGTAGAAAGTTCCGGAAAGTCTGTCGTCACACAGACTGAAAAGAAAACCATGCTGACTTTCGCATGTTGCCAGGATCATTACTACCCCTGACAGAAAACATGAGCAACCTGAAACCCAAGCTGGCAGCCATGCCACTGCACTGCATCCCAAGCATTCACACCAGCCCTGGTCTACTCATTGCTGCACTCTCCTACTTTGTAGCATCAGGCACGTGGCATGACATACATTTTATACAACATCAGGAGGCTGGAACCTCCTGTTCAGTTTCACAGCCAACTTGATGTAGCACTTCGTCTACATAGTATCAAGTATGTATATCACTATATATAATTCTTTAATGGGTGGCTCAGTGGTTAAGGCTCTGAACTTGTAACTATATGGTTATCAGCTCTTAAGCATCATCTGCTTACGTTGTGGATCAGTGTTCAGGGCTTGGCACTCCCAATCATAAGGTGGAGAATTTGAATCTTGGACCCACTATGCTGCCAATCTTGAACCCTTAGTTAGGCCCTTAACCCTTAATTGCTCAGCTCAGTCATTTTGGATAAAAAGCTTAAAACCTCTGACTTTTTTATGCTCTGTAGAACCTTTGGGGATTTTTTAAAATTTATTTATTTATTAGAAACATTTCACATCTGAATATTGCACCAGAATGCAGGCTTAGGACAACAAACCTGATCAGACTTTTGATCCTTTGAAAATCTCAGGTTTAGATCACTTTTTTTTTTTTTTTAGATGAAATTAGGTATTAGATTTCAAGGATTTCATTAAAATGTTTCTAGAGAAAGTGACACTGCTCAGAAAACAACCACGACTAATTCCGCCGAACTCTAAAAACAATTCTGTAGCTTCAACCTTATCAACCTCATTGCCTCCAACATCAACAATAACAATTGTGATTTAGCATTCTTCAATTCATGCTTCATAAAACACATTATTATGTTACACATACTCCAAAGCAGCATGCTATATTTGTCCCTTTAATGAGGGCTAGCATTCCAGGGGGCTTCTTTTTAATCGCACTGCCTGGGACAAATGTGCTCTGGCCAGTATACACACACAGACACACACACACAGAATACCCTTACACACATGCTGGGTGTCAACAAGGCGTAACACAGCTCATTCACAGCACTTTAACAACAACTTTAGCAGAACTACAAAAGCCAAATAAATAGTTTGAAGGGCACACTCCAAATCCCCTTATACAACAGTAAAGGACCCAATAACATAGTCAGTCCACTGCAGATCATTCTAGCAAAGGTGTCAGGTACTGCCTACAAGGTTCAAGAGAGGGATCAACTTTCCAACTTTTTGTGTTTTGATCTCCTTTGTATTTTCCTTTGCTCATCTCATTACCCAGTTTGGGCAGCAATTAAAGATTGTGTTAAGTTGTGCCAGTGACGTTACTGCACATTGCTAGCAGACAGCTGCTGGTCATGGTAAAAGCAAAGGCCCATTGATGTATTTACCAGCTGCGCTTGTAAGCCCTGGGCGGCCTCTCGTGCTCTTTCATAGGCTCGACCCTGACTTGATATGCAGTATCTTTTCATATTGTGCATGATTTGTAGCAATTTTACTTAATAGATTTGTCAACTTGACAAAGATATATAAACAACTGTGCTCCCACCATTTACAATGATTATAAGTTCTCATCATAATGCCACTCATCTGTGCCCTCAGGTATAAGAGCACAGACAAAATATAGCATCTTATTAAAATGTAATCTCTTATTCTCAATCTAATCGTGCCAGTTTCTCCAAAACATTGTTTCTTCTAATCGTTGAAAAGTATCTCCCAAAACCATGACACTAAATTCCATTGAATTTTAGATATCAATTGAAACTAGCCCATATAAAAACTACTGTTCATAGTTTCCACCATCAATGAGCACCAAGGGGATCTAAAGGCCTCTGCTTACGCATGAGCTAAATTTTGTTTTCTGACTCTCACAGCAAGAGGTGGTATTAAAATAGAAAAGGCCACATTCTGACACCGGCGTACTGAGAATGTACACACTCAAACACTCGCTGATGCCTGCAATCAACGTTGACAAAAATAGTGCAACAAATGAAATAATAACCCCAAGAAGACAGGCTACAAATTACAGTCACATATTTATATGGCTCACATTCTTTCAAAAGGTTAAACTGTGAATGTGAGTGAACTGGGAGAGAAAATTAATTTGTCTAGAGTACCAGTGACTTTCAGCAATAGCTCCTTCACTGTAATTAATAAATAACTCATAGTAGTTATTGAATATAATGCTTTAAAATGAATATGTGAATAATAAGCTGGAATTCTAATGGGTTAATTTCCACTCTATCATGGCTTCATAGTACTTGAAGTCACAAGCTGCAACTATAAGGCAATACAGATGCTAGAAAAATAATTTTCAAAACGAAAAAGTGCCCATGGCCAAACAGAAGCTGGCTAAATCCATTGAAACTCAATGGCAGCATCTTATGATTGGACAGAAAAGTATATCCCGCAGGGAAAAGCAGCAAAGCCTCTCTGTCTAACCCGGGTATGTTTGGATAGCATTAAGAGAAGGGATGTCTAGCCACTATGAGTCATAGCAGATTATCAATAAGAAAAGACAATCCTGTGACTCTGTTAGGCAGGGCAGACATTGTGAGCAGAGGCCTCTGCGGTGCAAGCCTTCAGAGCAGAGGTTAGGCAAGTTAAACAGCTCCTCTGACTGATTCCTGAACAGCATAAACATAAATCTGGGCTTGGACCAATAATCCCTACACCACTGCAGTCCCCATGTCCTTTTCAATATTGTCCAGAGCTTAACTGTAATGTAATCTGGAGTCCAGGCTGCTCCAGCACAGAGCTTGGCTTGTAGTCACAGTGGTGCTTCAAGGAGGGTCTGCATCTTTACAGCCTAAAGCAGGTGTGAAGAAAGACTCTTGCCATCACTCATAGCCACGGTAAAGCAGTGTGTATACTCTACTGACCTGGGTTATTTTTGGGTTGTTGAGCCAATTAACTCATTAATGCCTAAACCCAAATCCTCAATACAGCTCTGTTAGGAATCTGCCTCTGTATGCTCACTCTCTTTCAAATTATCTAGTTTATACTGCATATAATCCATTTTAAAATGTCTCTCTTAATCTGACTCAAAAGGAAACACTGAACTGAAGCCTATGAATAGAAAAATGGCATAATTTTATAAGACAATACTTTGATTTTGCAATATTGAGCCCTTTACTTTTGATATGGTCAATGCAACAAATTTTCCACTTTATTTTAGTGCAAAACTTCTCACATATGGTCAGTGGTATGTAAATAACACTTTTATGATGTTAAATCCTAAAAAAAAATTTTTTAAAAACCTAATGCCAAGGTTTGATTTGTCTTACCATTTCACTTAAAAGCAAGCATTAATTCAAGCGTAACATGTATCATGATATACTGTCCATGAATTTCATTTATCTTAGATCTTCACTGCTTTTTCTTTCTATATGACAACCTTTTGAAAATATTCCAAAACCTGCAAACATGAAAGAGTCTACAGTGAAAAAAAACACCCCCCAAAATGACTGGTTAAAAATGTTAGAAATCTCTAGACAGCTGCACCCAGAGACACACTTCTCCAGCTCAGCCAAAGACAAAACATGGACAAAAGGCAGGTGGTGGTCTATAGGGAGGTCTATGGCAAGCTTCCTAAACGTTTGACAAACTTTGTCACTCTGTTCTTTAGGAAAAACACAATTGTGCATACCACAAGACAGACAAACATGCACCCACACACACACACACACACACACACACAAATAGTGTTTGTGTGAAATGTCATCTCAGGTATTCTAAGTCCAATTATCAATGTTTTAACTAATTTCACTGAGAACAAGCCATCAAAGCTGTGTCCCTGCATTGGGTGTGCAATTTGTTACACTTACATAAATCTGGACAAGGTGATTATAAACGTGTTTAAAGGAGCAGAGGTCAAGTCAGGGGTGCAGGTCTTGGTGACCCAGGGTTGACCATAAGCTGGGTGTTCTCCTTTCTTCCCTCCAGACCCAACGGGCCCCCAGGGGCTGGCCAGTCCCTCATGTCCATCATCCAGTCCAAGGAGAGCAAGGAGACATGGGCCATGTCTGAAACAAGAGAGGAATCTGCTGGGGGAACGGTCAGGAAACTTAGGGCAAGTGTTACAGAAGTATATTATATTTAGGTATCATGGGTGAAGGGTGTGCTCCTTTATAACTTATTGTATCTCAAATCAGTGTGTGTCCAAGCTTTGGGAGAATGGACATTTTTTGGTGAAACATGAGGCCTGACAACTCATGGCAACAAAGATTCATGATTATAACAACCATTTATTGATATTTGGCACTAATTCTTGGAGGCAGAGCAGGGTGACAAGGTCACTTTGAGGGTGAGATAACGGGATGCAGCCAGATATGAAGCAGGGGCTTTAATTATTTTACAATAATAGCATGTTTCAAAATTGGTAACAATTATAAATTGTTTTACTCTAGAATGATGCATGCATATAATATTATGGAATGTCTGTGAGACAAATTAGTTTCCATTATCCATTAAATTACTGCAAAAAAACTCCCTCCCCAAAACCTCACTCTTTTTACTGTGACCAAACAGTTGACTAAACTGTTTGAGAATACTCCACCAAAAGAGAAGGCACATATCCTTGTGATCTTAGTCTGCCTTTTTGTTGCTAGTCTTGGAGTAGGGGCTTCTTCCTAGCACAACAGTCCTTCGTGCCATGGAGATGTAGGATGGTAGACGTACATATTTTGGTACCTGATGCTTCAAACTACCTCACCAGTTCTTGTTATCTTGTGGTCCAGTACAACCGTTTTGGACCAGTTCATGAAGTTTGTTCATCCCTTACAGTTTTTTGTGCTTCTTTCATGAATGATGACATAATTATAGCTTCAGTTGTTTGGAAATTACTTCTAGAATGAAAATGGAGCTGTTGAGGTCCACAGATGATTTTTTGTCACTGGGTTGCATGGATTTTCAGTGTTATCAAAGGTCATAAGGTATTGAGTCTAAAGATTCCCTTTTATACCCACACAATTAACAATTAATTATAACAGCTGGCCAATCAGAAGCTTCCAAAAGTCATTACATTAATTTCTAGAATCTATACACATGAAGAACACCATGAAGTTACTGAAACAGCTTTCAGTATAAAACAGGAGAATGATTGTTGATCAGCACAAGTTGTAATGGACAAAAAACTAAACTGACAGTTAAAAAACATTAAGCATAATCTGGGACATAAAAAATAAGATTATGTAACAGTCACATGCATTTACTGTGCACAGATGGCAGGAAGTTCAGCCATAAAGACTGCTCAACTGAGTAATGATTTAATCGGAACAGAAACAAAACTGCCATCTGAATTGTAATTGATGGGAATGACCATACATAGGATTGGAAATTTTATGATTAAGCATTAGTGTAGCATGTAAGAGTCATCACTGTTCTTCGGGTGACTAAGAATATGGAGGCATTTGATTTGATAACCTCTATCCTATGATAAAAAAAATTCTATCCTGTGGTCTATTCTAGGATGAGACAACAGTAAAAAGTATGAAAATGGTATAAATAATAAACTACCCTGTCACCAGATCTCAACTCCTATGGGACATTTTGGACTGATCTGTTATACTGCACTCTCCAGCCACCATCAAAACACCAATCTTTTGGGAGAATAATATTCATCCTTCCAGTAGAGTTCCAGAAATTGTATAAATGGTGCCATGATAGTCACATCTAGATGTGTTAACAACAAGACTATGGCACCTTTGGTGGCAGACCACCCAGTTTTTAGGTGAGCAAAAGTATAGCAACAGATAGTCTTAAAGTAAGCTAATAATTGGTTGCATATCAAATGCAACTGCATTAAGATAATGACATCAGAAAACTATTGCATTCTTCATTTGTGATGCTTTTCAGGCTGGCACTGCAGCTTCTTTCAGTTGTTGTTTGTTTTAGGGGGTTTCTTCCTTCAGTCTCCTGTTCAGGAGATGCAATGATGCTCAGTTGGATTTAGGTGTAGTAACTGACTTGGCCAGTTTAAACACTTCTGACTCAAACACTTTTCTCCATAATAATTTTCCTGCTGCTTGATAAAGTACCTCCTAATTAGACTGGATACATTTCTCTGCATATGACAGATAGAATGTTTCTGTAGACTTCTAAATGAATCCTGCTTCTACCATCATGAGTTACATCGTCAGTAAATATTCTGTATAGTCTGTACCAGAGCAGCCATGCAAACCCAAGTCATGACACAGCAAGTGCATTTTGGATCATGAGCAGATCCTTTCTTTCTCCACACTTTGGCCTTTCTTTCACTTTGGTAGAGGTTCAGCTTCGGTAGAGCACAGCTTTTTACCTCATTCAGTATTTCTTTGCACATTACAGTCTGGTCTTATGCTGATGAGTGATTTGAATCTTGTTGTATGGTCAATACACCACAAGGCTTCTTGAAACAGTATATTATAACACACTTACCCCTACCCTGTGGAGTTGTTGTTGATGTCACTGACTGCTGTTTTATGGCTTTTCCTCACAGCGCTCCCAATGTTTCTGTCATCAGCTGTTGTTGTTTTCATTGGCTGGCCTGTTTAGTGTCTGGTTATTAGTACACAAATAGTTTTTTTTCTTTGTAAGAATTCCAAATCTTATGGCATGACTGACCACTTATTTTCAGGCTATGATATGAGTAATAGGGTTGTACTTTCAAAGCGTCCTCATCAGTCAAATATCACACAGAGACACATACTCTGGTATGACAAACCTTCCTGTATTCACTGATTGCCATACCAATACTGTGCGTAAAAAATCACACCAAAATTCAAACAATTTTTATAAGATCAACAGCTCTGTGTTTACTGTTAATTTTAAACCAGGCTATTTTAATACAATATTAATTGATAATCTCTCAGTTGTAATCCTACATAATCTCTGAATACTTATATAGCCTCCAGAATTGATTAGTCAGGTCCGAATCTCAGTTCTGCACAGGGAGCATGCTGTAACGCTGTGTTACTACTTACCCTGCTTTTAAAAGAAACTTATTAAAAATGTTATTCTGTGCAGTTAGGTTATGTTATTCTGTCCATGTAAATTCACACAATTCCTTTTTAAATGATATTATTTACTGCAGTATTAAAAACAAGTAAAGGCCTGCTGCTGTTTTGTCAATGGCAGGACACAAAGTAATGAGGGGCAAGTCAATCTGACGTGTGACTAGGAGCTATCCATTGCTGTCAAGTGACGTTCCATAGATTTACCAGGTCTGAAGAAAAAAGTCACGAGGCAGGAGTGATGGAGAACCCACCTGTTGGTTACTCCTGTCATCAGCAAGTTTTCAGACAAGATCAGGAGGTACTTGGCCTCATGGTACTTAGCCAGTACCTTAGACAACATTTGCCATGTACTGTGGCTTGTGTCCAGGTGGGTAAAACAGTGAAAGGATCATGTTTGCCTAAACTGATTCATAACCATCCTGTACAGACAGACATTACGCATTACGGAAGTAAGTAAACAAACAAACAAACTTTTCTTTATGTTCATAAGCATAAGTCATTTTTTTTATCATTTATGTATCAAATAAAGAAGAAAAAAATTATTTGATTTGATTTGATTTTAAGCTGTTATATGGTCATGTTTCAACATTTCACTTATTTTCTTTCCAGGTAAATATATGTTTTATTCATAAAACAAGACAACGTGTTTGCACCAGACATAATAATGTAAAAGGTGAAAATTGTTTTGAACCATAAGTGTCCACAAACTACAGAAAGCATCCCCTCATCCAAGGCCCTTCAGCTAAGCATCTTCAGATGATCCAACTTCCTGTTGAACACGTGACCTTTAGGTAACAAGGTAGAGTGGACGTTGTGTGAGACAAATCGTACATTTTTTCACAATTATTTCTATCACAAGCTGTCACACATTTGTGCAAAAAAAAAAAAAAAAAAAGATATTTTAATGATAATAATATTTTAAACTAAAGTGTAATCGTATTAGACTGGGAAAGGCAAGTTCGCACGTGGGTTGTGTTCAGGACACTTTACCTATGTATAATAATAATAATAATAATAATAATAATAATAATAATAATAATAATAATAATGGCACCCCAGTAGTAAGAGGAATTACCTATCAAGAAATCAGTGAAAATGTCAGCGTTTGCAATTTCTAGCACGAGTATGTCGAAACCTGTTTGTTTATTTTATGTGAAAACACAAATTAAACGAGGCACTATTTCCCCCCTTCTATCTGCTGTTAGTGTTTCATTCGCCTGCGTGTTTCAGCTGAACTTCTGCATGACGTGGAAACGACTTCCCCTAGTCGAGTGTGGTGAAGACAGCGCGGACATTTTATACTTTATTTCTGCACAATAATCCGCTTTATTAGATCAAAACTAGGCGTTTTGTGGGCACATGAGTGAGGAAGAGCGCCTAGCTGTACAGAAACAAAGCGGCAGCGTCGGAAGAGTAACCGTTTCCTCGCTGTAACTTCTCAGCTCCAAGATGTCGGAACCAGTCGGGAAGAAGCTGAAAACTAATGTACCCTTGTGTAAAGCACACTGCGTTTTGGTGGGCAGTAAAGCGAAGCAGAATTTCCCTACAGCCGTTGAAGAAGGTTTATGTGGAGTTTCAACTTCAGTGATGGAGTTTGCCTACCGACTTGAAGCGTTGGTAAGACTTTATCCAGTAGCTACAAAGTAAACAAACCCCAAATATTGCGCAATAGAAAGCTACAACATGCCTCATGCTTTACAGGGACATGGTTCGATTTGTGTAAGTGTGTTTATTTTCATGCAAGTATGCCTGTGCATGTGAGTTGTGGAGATTATAACCTATAATAAGACCTTTTAACAGATAAGGTTACATAAAGCAGACCACGTGGGTACAGAGCCATATGTAGCAGTAAACCATATTCGTGCTTTATTGCAATAGGTTTTTGCTGTGGTGTTGGGTTTTTAGTGTAAATAAAGAAAATCCTGTGTCTCTCTAAAGCATGGGTTCTCAAACCATAATATAACCGTAATATAAATTGTGAAATATTGTTACAGTGCTTCACGGACCCCATTTTATGAAACACTGGTCTAAGGCAGGAATGTGTTGTGTACCCAAACAGAAGAGTCACAGAAAACCATGTACACTGAACTGACAGATCTGAGAAAGAAGCTCTCTCTCTCGCTCTCTCTCTCTCATATATATATATATATATCACACAGAGTATATGTAAACAAACGTAAAGAGTTATCACACAAAAACATGGCGCATAATCATTCACAATTAGTTTTACAAATGGGCTCAAGCACAACCTGAAGTCTTATCTACAAACAGACATGAGGGCAGACGTTTTCATATGAATTCATTCATTTCCGTTTCCCTACTTTTGGACAACAAATCCTTCAGCCAGCATCTCTTATCTGTATTACTTAGTAGTCCATTTTTATATGCATTGTTATTCATTATTGTTGTATACTGCACTGTACATAGACTCTATATTATTTCATCAGTCTGCTTGAACCTTAGCATATTAGTTTACTATTAAATTTTAGCTCAAAGAAAAACCTTAGTGTAAGCAATATAATAAATCTGTTCATTTGAATTGAGGTTTACCACAAAGGTTTGTATAAGATTAGGTTTTAGAAATGTTTTGCTTTTCAGAATAAGTGAAGAAAGACCAACAATGCACTTCCTGAGATTAGGTATGTGATGTTCTGTATAATTAGCAGTAAAGTACAGAAAATAATCAATTGTTATGATATAATGCATATCAGAAAGAATATCTGAGTGGTGTTAGGACCTAAAGTTTTGGCAGTTTGGAGGCTTTTGAATCTAGTTGCTATTTAATCACTAGAACGTTTTAGACGTTACTCACTTTTAATATGTACAACCTTTTCTGGTGTTTTGAAGTGATGATTTGTGCCTGTGTTTTGTAGGCCAAGATCTTTGAGCAGGATGATCTGCCCTTGTCCCGTGTAGCTGCGTTTTTCCATCAGGAGTCTTCAAGGGAGCAGGCGCAGGCCGAGGCCATGCTACAGTACATGTCTGATCGTGGAGGACAGTACTGCAACAAAGTTATTCAGGTAACATTGCCATATCTCCATCAGTTGACTTAAGACCTGTTCTGCATTGCATTATAGTGTTGCCCACTTGTGTTACTAAACTAATAGAGGTACAGTTTGATATGCCTCTGGCTCAAATTGTAGGGAAGAGAATTTTTCATAGATATTTTGTGCTATTTTAGTGCCTGCAGTTATTGCCAAAACGATATCCTCATCGTATTACCCGAGGCATCCATGTCTCCCTATATACCTTTAAAATCTCATTTTTTTTTAGAGGGGCTCTTGGCAGGCAAGGGCAGTGGTTTAGGGGGGAAGGGGTCAGAGAGAGAGAGAGCTAAAACCCCTATGGGCTTTGCGGGGATCTCTTCTCTAATGCCTGTCAGGGTATACGTTTCCCCTGAGTTCCGGAAAATTGGGGAGATTAATGTGAAAGCGGAAGGACAGTGCATTAATTGTAGTTCCAGATGTACGCTGTGGCACTGGTTCTGCTGCCACTTTAGCCTGGGACTTCTTTTTTTTTTTGCCCTTTTTTGTTCAACCTCCTCCTCTTCCCTAGTTTTATGACTCATGTAAAATTGATCCAGAGTGAGGCTGGTGAGGGTCCATCAGCAGCGATTTGGAACACCTTGTTATCCGCTGATGCATGGAGACTAAGGCATGTGCATGTTTAAATGCGGCCAAGTCAGTCCTTTAATTGTAAATTAATAATCTTATCATGGTCTTGCTGAAACCTAGTTATAGCTATAGAAATATTTACAACTGTTTTTTTCTCTGTTTATTTTTTAAATAGTTACATTAAATGTCACAAGTTCGGTTTCAACTTTGGGACTTTTCATTTAAAATGACGTAAATTTATTCCAAACAGATTGTAGCATGAACATTATATATGCACACATTATTTTACTGTAGATTCAGATCGGAGAAACCCATTGGTGGGAATCAATTTCCAAGTAATTTAACTGTCAAAACACCAAAAGTGGGGTAACAAACTTCATATCTATTCTATATTTTCTTTCTTTTCTTAGGTATATTTTGGATGTTTACAGTTGTTACTACAGTTTGATCTGTTGTCCTGTGTGTGTGTGTGTGTGTGTGTGTGTACGTACATATGAATGCTTGCAGAAACCAGGTACTGAGCAGGTGTGTGCACTGCTCCCTTCTCTGGAGCTCATGTTGGGCCAGTGGAAGGAGGAGATGGCCATCATGGTGGGACTGTGTCAGCTAGCACATGAGCATGAGGACCCTCACACCATCAGTGTGGTCAAACGCCACTTCCTCAATCCAGTTGTCTCAAAGATCAAGCTTTTGGGTGACTTATTGACAAATGCTCGTAGAGTGGGATGCACCAATGACAGTACCGGAGGTTTTGGAGAATATCTCATCGACCAGCTTTACAAGGAACTGAGCTGAATTTTCTGCTAATAATAAAGCCCCCTTGGGATGCAATTAAAACCTGACCAGCATTATAGAATAGAAATGGCTTCTATTCTAGCTTTTGAACTTGGTAATGTGACTTCATTAAACAAAGCCATTCTATTTTGTATACAAATAAATAATAAGTTATTGATGATGTAAACACATGTGAGTTATGTGAATTGAACGTTCTTGCTCTTTGTTACTAATGCGCTTTTTTTTGCCATGTACCCTATCATGTATATTACCATGAAATTCTCTTCTATTAAATGTGTGCTCTGTTTATTTTGTGTCAAAGTGTTTTCCTTATTGCACTATTTAGCAGTCTTGATCATTGTACACACCTGCTAATTTATACAGTCATCAGCCATAGCTCAATGCAAAAAAAACCTTGCAGGTACAGGTCACAATCTTTGGGTAAGTGTGATCTTTGTGAGTGTAGCTGTGGCATAGTTCTTGGTGATGAGTATTGAGTGTTTGGTTGGTTGGTTTGAGTATTTTAGATTCTGCTGATAACCTGGGATTTTCACAAACAACAATATCTAGAGTTTACACAAAAATACTTTGTTAGAGGACAATGACCAGACAGGTCTGAGCTGACAGGAAGGATATAGTATCTCAAATAAGCATTCTTGGTGAGAAGAATATCATCTCACCACATACAACACACATCAGGTTCCACTCCTGACAGCCCAGAGAACAAGAATCTGAAGCCCTGGAAACAGTGAGGTTTCCTCCCTAATCTTCAGTTTCTGAGTCGTTGCTCATAATAGCAGAGTCTATTCATGGCTAAAAGGAGTTGAACCTGAAGTGGTCTTCTGCTGTTGTAGCCCATATACTTGAATGTTTGGTGAATTGTGAGATGATTTCCTGGTTGCCCCTTTTTTAAAGAGCAGCTCGAATCACTCTTGCGATTTTCCACTGACCTGTATTATCAACGAGGCTCTAGACCTGTATCTGCATGATTTTTTGCAGTGCACTCCTGACACATGATTGGCTGATTTAATAATTGCATGAATGTTCAGGTGTATATGTGGTCCTAATAAAGTGGACAATGAGTATACATATGCGCGTGCGCTCACAATCTCACACACACAGCCCAGTTAGGCAAAGTGAGTCTCGTAGCTCTTTGGCACTTTTCTGCCCTCTGTTGGTGTAGGTTCAATTCCAGCGGTGGCTATTTTTGTGTGAAACTAAATAAAGTACATGGTGGAAATAGATTGTATGAACCAAACGAACTCATGTCCCGCGAATGAATATGAATTTATTGGGTTTGACTCATGGAGTGTATTTGCTTATCCAAAGCGCTGAAGTGGTCCATTTGATATCATGCTGGGTTTGTTACCGACATGCCCAAAACAACAACAACAACAAAAACAAAAATATCAACAACAAAAACAAAGCAACATTATGAAATAGTCTCAACAGCATTTATTTACCTCAGATAATAGATAATACTTATTAAAATCGAAATTCATTTTATAGAAATTTGAAGTTAAAATTAATGAATCCAAAAATGAAACTTTTTCCTACTTGTAATCTAATGTGAATTGATGCTTCAGGATTTTCTTTAAAAAACAAACACACAAAAAAAAAACACCTTTTTTACGTGGTAAGGATTATTATGATGATAGGATATTTTTGATGATCACTACAATGTATAGTAACTGTCGCATAATAAAATGTGAGTTTATTTAATTTATTTAATTTAAAACACCTAATGTATCACACACACACACACACATACATACATATATATATATATATATATATATATATATATATATATACAGATGCATAATAACAGAATGATTTTTACGCTTCTGTTTTGAAGAAAATAGCAAAGAAAGAAAAAGAAAAGAAAGAAGAAAGAAAATAGCAAAATAAATCACAAGTATTTAAAGTATTAAAATAAATATGTAGATGTAGCTTTACTAATGACAGCAAACAACAAAGTTTCTTTTATTGCTTCCACATTTGGTTCAGTCATTTTTTTAGTAATTCATCTGTAAACCATTGGAAGTAGGCTAGGTCTGATAAATTATCTGTTAAACATTTAAAGGCTCTATATCGTGTTATTCACATTAACTTTCTTTTTTTATAATGACGCATTTGTGATTTTTGACTTAGAAATGAATTTATGACTGTAACCTTCATTGTTATTACAGTCAATAGGTCTCGTGCAGCTAGAACGAAGCTCCGCCCACTCTGCCCCTGCCTACATTTCTATTGGTCATTCGGAAAGTGACAGGACACGTCCCCATTTGGCTGGACTAGAATATAAGGTGTCAGAAAACCTCCTCAGCAACAAGTGCCTGGAAGGGTCCGCACAGAACAGTGCGTTCAAGCCAACCTGGCCTTACTGTCTTGTCATTTCAAGAATCTTACGAAACATTACCTTCAACTTTGACGGACGCTCTAGAGGCACGCTAAACTCTGATCTGCATCTTTTTTTACTCATAAAGTTGAATCAGTTTTTTAAAGAAAAGATGGAGCTGTCGGATATTCCCTTCCCCATCCCCTCGGCCGATGATTTCTATGATGACCCCTGCTTCAACACCAGCGACATGCACTTCTTCGAAGACCTGGACCCTAGGCTGGTGCACGTAAGCTTGCTCAAGTCGGACGAACACAACCACATGGAGGACGAACACATCCGGGCGCCGAGCGGGCACCACCAAGCGGGCAGGTGTCTCCTGTGGGCGTGTAAAGCATGCAAGAGGAAAACCACCAACGCGGACAGGCGCAAAGCCGCAACCATGAGAGAGAGGAGACGCCTGAGCAAGGTCAACGATGCTTTCGAAACCCTGAAGAGGTGCACGTCTACTAACCCTAATCAGAGGCTGCCCAAGGTGGAGATCCTGAGAAACGCTATCAGTTACATCGAGTCTCTCCAGGCCTTACTCAGAAGTCAAGAGGAGAACTACTACCCGGTTCTGGAACAATACAGCGGTGATTCAGACGCCTCCAGTCCCAGGTCCAACTGCTCAGATGGCATGGTAAGAACTTTCTACAACTTTGACATTCCTTCAGTAGAATATTTACAGATGTTTATTCGGCTTCTCTCATTAATATATTCAGGTTATTTAGCTCGTTGTGAGATTATTGTAAAATTATGAATTAAAATGATTTATGTTGTCTTCTAGATGGATTTTAATGGCCCTGCTCGCCCGTCCGGAAGACGAAACAGCTATGACAATTCGTACTTCAACGAAACTCCAAATGGTAGGTCAATGCGTAAACATGCGCAAACACGAATGCCCTTCAGTGTAATACTGACAAATAAACTGTTTGTATAAGCTGTAATGAAATATTAACCCTTTTCTCAATTGTGGATTTTCTAGGAGATGTAAGGAGTAATAAGAACCCGGTGGTGTCGAGTTTGGACTGTCTGTCCAGTATCGTGGAGAGGATCTCCACCGAGTCTCCCGCCGCCTCCTCGCTCCCTGCGCCGGAGCTGTGTGAAGGAGTCGCCGGCTCTTCTCCCGACACAAGCGTACCATCCCCAAATGACACCTGCAGCCCGTCTGGTCCGACCCACGACCCCATCTATCAAGTGCTCTGAACAGGAAGGAGGAAACGCGTTCATACACACATCCACAACATTTCAGAGAACATGAGGGACGATGTAAACCAGCCACCATTTATGAGGACTACTACTCCTGTCATGAACTGAGAAAAAACAAAACAAACTACCACAAAACTGTTCAGAAGTTGGAGAACAGAAGAAAAAATGCTTTAGATTTTCTTTCTTTCTTTCTTTCTTTCTTTCTTTCTTTCTTTCTTTCTTTCTTTCTTTCTAGAAAATGTCCAATTCCATTATGATCGTGGCTCTACAGAAGTCAGTTTCTTAACTCAGCTTATTTATATAATAATGTCAGTATTGCCATATGTGACCATATTTTTCCCTTTCTTTTTGAGACTACTTTCTGTCACTTTCATCTTTTATTATTTCCTAATTATTTACAGAGAATAACCACTGCAGATATGAAAATTAGAGGACCATTTTTGTACATGTGTATATAAGAGCGGTTTTTGTTAAAAAAAAAAAACACGGAGAAACGAACAAACATAATTGTGTATTTAATATTGCCTGTTTGAGACGTTTGTTGTGTCCAGCGTTAAACTTTATATTTATACATCTTCAACGAGTGAATGTCGAATAAATAAAGATATGAATTATTTATACACAGACATTTGCTTGTGTCTCTTCCTCTACTTATTTTCGGATTCTGTAAATAATGATGTAAAATTTATTT